>NC_081557.1:256436995-256763993 GCF_022355385.1 Mustela nigripes | reverse complement strand
GTTCTTTCCATAGTTTGGCTATTGTGGACATTGCTGCTATAAACATTTGGGTGCACGTGCCCCTTTGGATCACTACGTTTGTATCTTTAGGGTAAATACCCAATAGTGCAATTGCTGGGTCATAGGGCAGTTCTATTTTCAACATTTTGAGGAACCTCCATGCTGTTTTCCAGAGTGGCTGCACCAGCTTGCATTCCCACCAACAGTGTAGGAGGGTTCCCCTTTCTCCGCATCCTCGCCAGCATCTGTCATTTCCTGACTTGTTGATTTTAGCCATTCTGACTGGTGTGAGGTGATATCTCATTGTGGTTTTGATTTGTATTTCCCTGATGCCGAGTGATATGGAGCACTTTTTCATGTGTCTGTTGGCCATCTGGATGTCTTCTTTGCAGAAATGTCTGTAGTTTATCTTTTAACAGAGCTTAGAGCTTATATTAAGCTTCTAAGCAAGACTTTTGATGCTGAATTGATAGTTATAAACTTATTTATCAACAAATAAAAATCATTTGGGGGACGTTTCTTTAAATATTTCCAGAGGTATTTCTTTCATAAATTTCTCCAATGTTTAAAGTACTACTGTTTTCCAATTCTTCCGTGAGTCTACCCAAAAAGCAAGCCTCCTGACTTAGTTTAAAGCCTGCTAATCTCAACTTTTTTTTGTTGTTGTTGTTCTTGTGTAGTAGGAACATAGCTAGTTACCACTTTCATCAGAATATTTTAGAATTTAAATAACAAAGAAAATATTAAATGTTCCTGGAGAGGGTTGTTCTCAGTAAACTGAATGGGAATAAACTTGGCAGGTAAGTAGTCTTTAGAAATAGTATTAATTCACAGCAACATAGTATGGTAAGTTAATTTAGAACCTCTGGGTGAGAAGAAAAAAAATGTGAGGCTCTATCAAGTTTACTGTGTGGCTGGAGACACAAAGTGCAGATCAAAGGCCCCACAGAGAACTCTGGAAAAGCTTATTTAGTTAGCCCTCTTTGGTGAAATTTAGAGCAAAGCCCATGGTTCCTTCAGCAGAGAAACCTACTTCCATGTTAGTTCATCATTTTTTAAATAATAAGAACTTTCTGTAATAATTATTTTTCTAGACATCCAAAATTGAACAAAATGCCCCAGTCTCTCTCTCTTTTTTTCTTTTTTCTTTTTTTTTTGAAGAGAGAGAGTGTGAGTGGAGGTGGTTGGGGGGAACAGAGGGAGAGAGAGAGAGAATTCTAAGTGGTTTCCATACCCAGCACTCTGAGCCTGACCTGGGGCTCGGTATCATGACCTTGAGATCATAACCTGAGCAGAAATCAAGAGCCAGCTGCTTAACGGACTGAGCCACCCAGGCACCCTAAAATGCTCCAATATCTTGAAGGCACATCAGTTAGCTTTGTGTAGATGAGATTAATCTTGAATACAAATAATCTGCTTCAGATTGTCATGTATGTGGAAGGTATGTGGAAGGTCCTCACTTTGCACAACAGTGCAGAGCCATAAAAAAATGATTGTACAAGTTAGAACTGGGAAAGGGATTTTAAAACAATGGGGGGAAATTATAATTGTTTCATAACCTTTAATTTTTTTGCAAAGATCTTTAAAAACTCTCTGATTTGGTTATAAATCTATAGAGAAATGAACAAAATATTAAAACTATTATTTTGTGCACTGTTATTTAAAAATTAGAAATAAAATTGTTCTTTTTTGATGGTGAAAATCCTGTCAGTTTGAACAGTGCTTGCTTTCCTTTTGTTGTATAACTTATGACACAGAGTATTTTTTAATGGTTTGGTAATTATTATACTCTTTTCTAAGTTTGGATCAGCTTTTAGCAGAATATAGTTTGTGTTGTCAACGTCATAAAACAGCTTCAAGAGTTTCTTTAGTGTGAAGTGTTTTTGCCAACATCACTGCCTCTGGGGCATCTTTATCCCCTCCTTCAGAAGTACCCTCCGCATTGATGCCGGTAGGCTCACCTTCTCTGTATGCGTAGTCTGTTAGCAGCATGGTCAACATTTCCAGTCAACTCTTTCATCTAGAATTTCATTTACATACAATTCAAATCTGACAAAGTTACTTTCACAGTGAGGTAGAAGTTTCTACCATATTGCACACATTTTGCTTCCTGCCATGATGCTTGAGTATTTTCAGTTACATGTTTTATGTCATGAATCTTCCCAAACTCTGCTAAAGAAATGACATGATCTCCAGTTGTAGCTTCAGGAGTCTGTCCAAAAGTCCATCTAAGATAAAAAGCTTTAAAAGTTGAAATACCTTCTCAGGCCAGATGCTGGCTTAATCAAGTCTCGCGTTTGGTGGTAGAAAGGCAATTTTCACGCAAGTACCCTAGAAAATTAGAGTGACCTGGAATATTGTCTGCCAGTATTAGTGCTTTAAATGTTCTAGATTATTTCACCTTTTGTATCTCTCTACCCCTGGGAGATAAGGAGACAACATGACTACATGTTTGTTGTCTACGCTTAAGTAGCAGATACACACAATCACTATCAGACTTTGAAAGAAATGACATGATTTGTCCTGGTCATGATTTGCATCTGTTATTTATGTAGTGATTCGTGGAGTGAAGAGATAGTAACCAATAGTTCTTTATGCAATCACTCACAGGTAATATACACTGGCAGCTGAAATTTGAACAGTGTTTGGAGGGGACTGGTGTTATTTAATTAAATCAGAAAACTGAAATACTATGGAAAAGGAGAACTACTTTTACTAAGCTTAACAAATTTATCTGAGGATTCTGTACTTAATTTTTCTCTTCACAAAAATGTGCTTAGCCTCTCATTTTTTTCCCAAATGATGGCAGTGAGCTTTAAAATTTAAGAAATAATTGGGTTGCCTGGGTGGCTCAGTGGGTTGAAGCTTCTGCCTTTGGCTCAGGTCCTGGGATCGAGCCCCGCATCGGGCTCTCTGCTCAGCAGGGAGCCTGTTTCCCTTCCTCTCTCTCTGCCTGCCTCTCTGCCTACTTGTGATCTCTGTCAAATAAATAAAAAAAAATTAAGAAATATTTTTAATTTGGTAAACTTTAAAGTATAAATTATTTTAACTTCCTTACACTAATAAGCAGGATAGTAGTTGGAATCTCCCTTTCATCCTATGTGCAGCTCAGGCAGGCAACAGGACAAGAAGATTTATTCTTCTTGTCATACGGTCAGCCAAGCAGCCACTAAAGGTTGGATCTCTAGTGCTCTTGTTTGTATGTATAACGACAACAGCACTCAGGACTAAACATAGACCTTCACTATGTTAACCAGTCAGGAGTGGAGTCTTGAAGAAGAAAATATATCCATAATTATATGCATAGTATCCTTAAGAAATTACGGAATTTTGGGGGAGTAGGTAATAGGCCTACTCTTTTGGAAGTTGGAAGTATCAGTCTGCCTTCTTCTGGCAAATCAACGAAAAGGAAAGTTTTCCTCAGGTTCTAGTAACTTAAAACATTTTTTAAAACAGGTTTGCTGAGATATAATTTGCACAATATAAAATTCCCCTTTGTAAGTGTACAGTTCAATGAGTTTTAAAAACAAGGAACACTTGATAAATTTGCATGTCATTCTTGTGCAAAGCCATGCTAATCTTCACTAAGTTGTTCCAATTTTCATTCCAATATATACTGCCAAGTCGAGCACTCTCCGAGTTTTAATTTTTGGCAGAAAATTGCCACCTAATATTTTTCAGAACATAGGGGAAGGAAATATTAGACTTTTTTTTATGATGGACATCGTATTTATATTTAATATTTATTTTGGAAGCATTTAAAATATTATATGGATAGATAAATAACCAGATTCAATCAAAATGTAGTGAATCTTCATCTTAGTTTTAGTATGTAGTTGTAATCCGTATTCTATAACTGAAAGAAGACATTTCCTCAACATTAAGAAACTTGACGGAAGGGAAAGACTGGGGTATTTTGGAGTGAGGATACGGTCTCATATCTTTTGACTCACATCACACTGGGATAGAGGTTTCTCTATCTGGTGCTGCTCCATCAAGTATAGTAATAGTAGGTGTTCTTTATTTTGGTCTTACATAAATCATTCTAAGTTCTCTGCGTGTGGCATTTCGTGTCGTCCTTATGAGAGCCCTATAAAGTAAGTGCTATGATTTTCAGTAGTGCATAGATGAAGAAATTGAGGTACAGTGACTTTAGGTATACCGCCCAAAGTCATAAAAATAATCGGGGACACCATTGGGGCCCTAGTTCCAGAGTCCATTATACATACTTCACATTGTCTCCCCTAATAGCCAGTGAGCACAAAGGGAAAAGACAAAGACTGGAGTCCCTTGTTAGAATTTTCCTTCTGGAGCAGAAGGGATAAAAGAAGGAACGGGAAGGAAAATTTCCATTACTGTCGGGACAGGTTTTTCCAAGCATCTCACAAACCACATTCTAATAGTAAATCATTTTGATGTAAAGATCTCTATTTCTAAACTTTTATATTTTCAGATTTGAGGTCTTGATTTATGGGTTTTTCAAAAAAATGGAAATAATTTTCCACTGTGCTAAAGGAGAAAGGAAAATACAGACAGAAGCACCTGTGCTCAACACTGAGCTTTAGGATGGTTTTACCTGTTGCTCTCTCTGCTTGACGTTGCTCTGCCCCAGATATGACATGATTCATCTGCTTACATCATTCCATGTCTTCTCAAGAGTCCTCTTCTTAGACCTTCCTATGTACAGCAGTAATCCTCCATATTCTGCCTTGATTCTGTTTTATTTTTCTCTCTTGTACTACCCAACCTAAGTTCAGACTGATACTTCCAACTTAAATTCCAGACCTCAAGGCTATGGCTCAACCTCTTTTTAAAACTATGTCTGCATCTTTAATCACGGAGAACAGTGGTTTTTAAGGCCATGGAAAATAATAGAAAATCTGATAACGGCACATTTTTTTTTTCTATCTAGAGTTGCACGTGAAATATTCTTAGAGTAACAACACTAATACTATCATCAATGATTACTGAACAGTTAGCATTGTTTTACTTTTGCTCTCTGTGTTATTTTCCATTTTTTATAGCTGTTCTATACCAATTGTCTGAGAAGATAGCCATTTCATACCATCTTCTCTGCCTTGTCCCTCATTTAGTCTTGGTGCCACAGGTAACTTTGTATTTATGCTCTACCAGTCCTTACATCAGTGTCTCTCTACTCATTTTGCTTGTCAGAAGGTTATTCTCCATTAGATTCCTTAGTAAGGGCTCAAGGGAACAATATTCCCGGAATTATTGCACACTGGTTAGAATTTGCCTAAGCCCTTTGAACTTGAAAATATGTTTGGCTGGGGGTGCCTGGGTGGCTCAGTGGGTTAAAGCCTCTGCCTTAGGCTCAGGTATGATTCCAGGGTCCTGGGATCGAGCCCCACATCAGGCTCTCTGCTCAGCAGGGAGCCTGCTTCCTCCTCTCTCTGCCTGCCTCTCTGCCTACTTGTGATCTCTGTCAAATAAATAAATAAAATCTTAAAAAAAAAAAGAAAATATGTTTTGCTGGATAAAAATAATTCTTCGCTCACACTTTTCTTTTCCTTGAATATCTTAAATATGTTAACCACATTTTCTTTCCTATAAAAGTCATGTATTCTTTTACCTTTGTTTTCTAGATACCTAAATGATTATTTTCTCCATCTCTCCCTTCATTCCTCTCTTTTTAAAGTCACTTAGTTTTACTGGAATATGTCTTTGTTGTTATGGCTCATTTTCACAGTAATGTTATGTACAGTTCCAATATGCAGTTTTACATCTTTTATTTTAGGAAACTTTTCTGCAATTATTGGATTTGGTATTTGTTCTGTTTCCTTACTTTTGGTTTCATCTTCTTTCTTCTCCTACTATCCATATGTTCAACTTTTTTTTTTTTTTGCCTGTCTTCAATATTTTTAACTTTCTCTTGATTCCTTCTTTTTTTTTTATTACTTGTTGAGTTCTAAAGTTTTTCTCTCTCACTTTTTATTTTGCTGAAGCTATCATCTGCTGTGTTTACCCCCTACTTATGTTATTTCTCATTTTTGGAATTCTCTCTTCTTTTATTTCTAATTATATCCAGAGTTATGGAGCATTGTTTCTGAGCTTTTCTAGTTCTGATTTATGTTGTTTTCTTTCATGTTTTATAGCATTTTCTTAATGTTTCTTAGCTAGTTTTGAAATAGTAGGTTATAGTTTTGTTCTGTTTTGTGGGCATATTTTTTCGCAGGCTTTTATTGTTTGTAGTACATTATTCTGCTTTTTTCCCTCTGTTTTTCTTATGATAATTTTCTATGGGAATGACCTTGATATTTATGTTGCTCATGTTTATATGAAATGAATTTTTCTAAGGCAAAGCTTAGGAAAGTTTATATAACTTTACAGAGCTCCCTCTTCTGTTGTTTTATGTGGTTTAAAAATGTGGTAATGTGCTCTCTGGGATTTCATCTGGACTTCTACCCCCTTTTTCTTTGCTGCTTCTATCCTGTTCAGTTTCGGTTCCTCTTCTAACAATTCCTTCTCAGTGTGGGTTCCTGTCCTTGACGGCCAGTTCTGAGAGCTAACAGGTGTTCTCTGTTCTGGTTGTTCAGAATTTCTTGGAAGGGGAGAGATTACATTCACAAACTCCTTATACTTTCAGCTGTTGTTCCCACATTGCTCTCTGCTTTCCAGTGAATGTGTGTTGGCAGTTTTAGTGTCCTATTCTCAGACTCTGAAGATACTGCTCTGTTATTTTCTTCCTCTTTCTCCTGTAGAGATGCAGATATCATGAAGTTTTAAAGTTATAGGTAGTTTGCCTCTGCCCCACATATTTTGGAGCTTACAGGGATAATTATTCATCAAGTTTTAAAATTTTAATTTATTTTTAAAATATTTTATTTATTTATTGGGGGGGAGGGCAGGAGGAGGTCAGAGGGAGAGGAAAAGCAGATTCCCCCTTGAGCAGGATGCCTGATCCACTTGGAGCTGGATCCTGGGACTCCAGGATCATGTGCTGAGCTGAAGGCCCAGGCTTAACTGACTGAGCCCTCATCTCATTTTGTTTTATTTTTCAAATTAAAAAATACGTATTTATTTATCTGAGAGAGACAGTGAGAGAGCACAAGCAGAGGGGAGGGGCAGAGGGAGAGGGAGAAACAGGCTCCCCATTGAGCAGGGAGCCCAATATGGGACTCAATTCCAGGACCCTGAAATCATAACCTGAGCCCAAGTCAGAAGCTTAATCACCTGAGCCACCCAGGCACCCTCTAATTCTATTTTAAATGCTATTCTGCTTTACTAGTTTTGCCATCTAAGTGCTCTGTTTTTGTGTGGGGATTTGGTGGGATTAAAAGTCTGCAGAGCCACCTCTACCATCTTCCTAGAATCCTCCCTCTTATGTCTGTTTTCAACACGTACCTTTAATTACATGGCAGCCATTTGACTTTCCTCAGTAAGTTCTTTTTAATATTAATTGGATTACATAATATGTACATATATATTAATATATTAAAGCCAAAAATTACCAGTCACTTAACCTGACACTTTTAAAGATCCTTTATAGGTAGAATTATTTTGGGAGACTCAGGTCCATCTTGAAATCAATTTACATGAATTTTACCTCAGAGTAAACAGCAAACAACAATTTTATTTTATTTTATTTTTAAGTGATACAGCTTTCAGAGTCATAATACTTTCTGGTAGAAACAATTTTGTGGGGAAAAAAAAACTCCATCTCAACTGATTGAATGCTCAGGTTTCCCTTCAAACGATCAAGTTTGAAGTGTTTTAAAGGACAGTTTTACTCAGATGATGGAAATATGAAAAAGAATCAAAAGGAAAGCATTGCACTTACTTGGAGGCAGTTCTTTTTCTTTGAGGTATGGTGTTTGTTGTAGGCTATTGGAGACTATTGGCCTATTCATGGCATTAGTGGTGGCCATTTCCAGACAAGGGAAGGCTTTCATAGATAACTCTCAGAGTGCTGTGAAATGATCCAAATTGGAAGGCAAGGAAATGAAAACGTGTACTTGCTTGAAAGACCGTGAATGCTCATAAAAACGAGCTGTTATGGTGGTCTTTCATCCCAATCCCTGCAGATAAAAAGCTATCTCCACATGACTTGCTAAAGCCCTCTTACCTCACTTTCACTGAGCAAGGAATCATGATTCAAAACAGGGTAGGCTTTTTTTTTTTGGTCAAGTTGCTATGGTGAAATAAAAAAACAAAACAAAACTCTAAATGTTCGTGCAATTGGAATATTTCTTTTATCATGCCTTCTGATAAATTACATATACACTTTTTTTTTTCTTAAAAGGAAATGCTTACGTGAATTCCTACTCCTTTAAGAGATTCCCCTGCGCCTCCCCCTACTCCTCCCTCAACACCAGTAGCTAGGTTTTGCATACTATGGACGGATTTCCAATGTAAATCTGGTTTTTTTCTTCATTCTTTTTTTTTTTTTTAATAATAAGCAGTAGGAAAGAATTCTTTATCTGTTATAAAAGCATGCGTGAATTTTGTCTCATTCTGCTAAGTGTCTTTATTTGTTAACACAGTCACAATGAACAGAGAAATGCTTCTATTACTCTTCATCCTATGTCCTCTCCTGTGTTAATTCATTTTTCCTCTAAATGAATTGGGATTCCATTGGAGGGGAAAAACAGACTTTAGATTTTACTTATTTACTTATTTCTGCAGTGCTCTTTGAGATGCCTATGTGGATGTGGATGTAAGAAACAAGAAAAAAGCCTGTTCATTGATTTTTTTTTTTTTTCTCTGCAATTCCATGCAGACATTTGGGGGCCAGGAAGATATTTTCATTTTGTAGTTGCTTTACATGAGGAATAAGATATGTGGTGCATCTAGAGTTTTCTCAGACTGATATTGTTAATGAAAAATAGACTCATGGAAATTATGGTATCCAGTATTTAACCTGATACACAGATTGTTGGACAATTTTATCCTGAATGGATGCATGTTTTTTTGGATACGCAAATCAAACATTCCTTAAGATCAAGTAGGTTTGGGATGAGACCATTTACTCTATAGATTTAATCAAGATTTTATCATAGTATAAAACCGACACAATATTTTCATTTATTCGTCTGTTCAGTAAGCACTTACTAGGCATGTGTGTTTCGGGTTTGTTACAACATACACTTCCATCCTGCTCTCTTCAAGTTTTGTTTATAGAGATACTTATGTTTTTTTTCCTAGAGTGTATTTTGCTTTTGCTTTGTTTTTGTTTTGTGACTATTTGTGCTGATAGTTACGGTGCCTGGTTCTAGATCTGTATTCTGCAGTGAGATTTCAGTGTGATCTCTCACCGGGTATTTCACCTATTTTCATCCTCGAGGTAAAAGGGGGGGGGGAACTGCTCTTATCATCTGCTGTTTCTAGAAATGAGATTAGAGCAGATACAAGTTAGCCAGAACTTGGAAGCATCTCACATCACTCAAATAGATGATGCTGAAGAGTGACAGTGATTACGAGGATCAAAGTCCTTTTTCAAACAATGAAACTGGAATAGTTGACTTTTGACTGTATTGGTTATGTACAAAAATTTACCTCAAAATGGAGATCAGGTAATAGAAATAAATGAAAATTGTGAAGTTTTGCTAGGGATCAGTAAGATAAGCATGAGAAGCCTTTCTCATGTAAACTTTAAGTCTTGGCTCTAACCTTAGCTTCACCCACAAAGCCAGGTGCTAAAGCTAAGTGAGCATCTTTCCTTCCATCCTGCTCTCTTTTCCAAATTAGAGGAAATATTTTAAGGGAAAAGCGACAAGGGTGGGGGAGCACCTATGATGGGTGTATCTTATGATTGGCCAAGAAAGAAAGAAATAATGATCGTTTTTCCTGTCGGTGGCATATTACAAGGGACCTGAAGCAAAATAATATCACAAGGAAAGGGTTGCTTTCTAGCTGGGTCAGAGAAAAGTTAGGGATTCTACCTAAAATATGAATTCCTAGAGGAAAAACTACATTAACATGGAAAGTTAATGAGGGAATTGAAATTATCCTTTGATAGATGTCTGCCTTGCTTATATATTTGCAGTGAGGTAGTAAAGTGTGAGAAATGTCCCCTACTGGCATTGTAAAAATACCGGTGTTGTAATTAATTAAGATGATATATTGAAACATTGGCAAAGTTTAGTGTTTGCTAATACATGTGTGGCACAATTTCAGCCAGGGTTATTGTTGTTGTTATCTAATCTCACAACATATGCTTTTTTAAGACTGTCATCTTTTTAGAATTTACAAAGGAAATAAAAATCGGGCTATTATCGACTTTTGTTCCTGAGAAACTGATGAGCAAGAGTCATTACACATAACAGAGTAATTAATTGGGTTTCCACTCTGTGCCAGACAGTGAGCTGGGATCTGGGCTCACTTAGATAAGAAACAGTTCTTTTTCTCAGGGCACTCACAGTGTAGGGAGAGACAGGTAAACAAATCATTGCCATATAAGTTGATAAATGCTATCATAAATGTATGAACAGATGCCATGAACATAGAGGAGGGCGTATTTAAGTGCCTCCAGCAGAAAGCAAGGGTTATCAGAGTAGCTGGTACATGCCTTGTAACAAGACTTCACAAAGTTGAAGAGGAAGGGAGAGGAAAAGCAACTTTAAAGCATTAGCAGCACAAATAGCATGGAGGACATGAGGAGATGGAGAGGAGAAGGGAGTTGAGGGAAATTGGAAGGGGAGGTGAATCATGAGAGACTATGGACTCTGAAAAACAACCTGAGGGTTTCGAAGGGGCGGGGGGCGTGGGAGGTCGGGGGAACCAGGTGGTGGGTATTAGGGAGGGCACGGATTGCATGGAGCACTGGGTGTGGTGCAAAAACAATGAATACTGTTATGCTGAAAATAAATAATAATTAAAAAAAACATTAGCAGCACAAAGATACACAAAGTTTGAATAAAGACAGGGTCGGTTTGAGAAATAGCCTTACTATGATGCCAAAGACAGAATTTTTAAAAAGATTTTATTTATTAGAGAGAGAGCATGAGCAGGGGGAGCGCCGGAGGGAGAAGCAGACTCCCCACTGAGCAGGGAACCTTATGCAGGGCTTGATCCTGGGACTCTGGGATCATGACCTGAGCTGAAGGCAGACGTTTACTTGACTGAGCCACCCAGGAGTCCCTAAAGAGTTAGAATTTTATCTAAGAACATAAGAAGATATCCAGTTTATAGATACAATCAACATAGCTTACTCAAAATTGAATAAATACTGGTGGCTCATCTACTATGTACCAGGCTACCATGCACTTTTTATGGGCCATGTAGTATACTAAAGTTCGAGCTGAAGAATTAAACAGGTGTGACAGTTACGTGGTGGAAGAAGAGAAGATGACTGGTAATAGAAAACTAAAAGAGGCGTAATAAAAGCAAGTTTATTCCCACAGATCAATGAATCAGCAGATGAGCAATGCCCGAGTGGATTTAAGGGCTTATGCCGTCGTCAGCACCAAGGATCTTTCCACACTTCATCTTTAGCTTGTGACTTTATGGTCAAAAAATGACTCCCAAACCTGCTAGTCTCATCCCGTTATACAACCAGTCCACATATAGCAAGGAACAAGAGAAAGGCTGAGAGTTTTAGTCTCCCCTTTGTGAGGCATGTCTTTCTGGGAAGGCTCCTAGAAGAGTCTTCACTCTTTCATCTGTCTCATTGGAGATAACTCACTGTACAGACATAAAATTTTCAAGGGAGGTTGGGAAAGGGAATAATATTCATGTTCAGCCTTTATTGTAGGTGGTGAGATTTGCAGTGAGGGAAAGGGGGCAGAAAATGGCTGTTAAATGAGTAACCAACAGCATTCGACTCTTCTTAGGTAAAATTCATATTTGAGGGTCAAGAGGAAGAAGACTTGGTGTTGAAGTAGATGCGGAAATGGGAGAAGACCAGATAATGGTGGTGCATTTGACAAATGGGAGGTCACTACTGACTTCTACTCTGGAAATTCCATTGCAGTTTACTATTAGGAGCTAAAATTCAGTGAGCTAAGAAGTAAATTGGTGGTGAGGAAACAGATAAAGAAACTGCTTTCCTAAAAACAACCAACAAACCAACAGCTCCTAGTGAAGAAGACAGAAAGAAGCAGCCTATGTTGGAGTGAGATTAAGGAAAAGCTTTTTATTCAGGGGATGGGAGAGAATGGATCATATTTACATGCTTTGGTGGTTGGTGCACATAGGTAGGAAAAAATATCATTTATAAGAACGGGATGTGGTAATTGATAGTTTAGAGTTCCAGAGTAGATTAGAATAGATGAATGCTGGGAGGAAGAATTATTTTTATATTCAGGTGGAGAAGGAGGCTAGAATATGGAGTTAGGCATAATTAGCCTATAGGTGGTGATTAAAATGCAGCCTAAGACCAGAGCAGAGATCAATTCATAGATGAGTTTGGAAATTAAGGGACTCAGGAGCTGCTGCATGATGACCTCTGTTTCTACTGAAAATTTGGAGATAATGTCAGATACTGAAACTCTGTATATGTAGAGGAGAAGAGGGTGCGATGGGTGATAATGGTGGGTTGGAAGAGTTTAAGATGTGGGTATAAATTTGGAATAGTCAAAGCATGAAATTAGAAATGGTTTTATTAGGGATCAGTGAAAGGACTGTTGCAATGTATTCAGTACCAGACTGTCATTAAAAACATACCTTTAAATAATGCAGACTTAATAGGAGTACATTTTCTTCCATAGTGCTCAATAGCCAGTAAGCACAAGTAGATAAGGCCATTAGTTTGAAGGAGCCAGGGTTAAACATTACCAAGGAAGAGAGAATGTGACTATAATAGAGCAACCTAGAATATCATTAAAGAGAGATCAGGACATTGAGTATAAAATGAGAAAAATGAATCTATGAGGAATGCTACCAGACTGGAAAAATAGAAAAAGTCTGTAATTTTATAGTGTGTCTATATCTGTCACAAAACCCCATTCATTTAGTACTTAGTAGTCATATTTATCTGGCTGTATAGTCAATCCTCAGCCATAGTTAATTAGTCCAAGGGTCAATACTTGGTGGTTTTTATTGGCCTGTGAATCAACTGCAGATTATTGAGAAATAAGTTTGTTTCTTCTGTGAACTGGAATTCAGAAACAGTCATTAAATTTGGGTTAGGCTGGCATCGAGGTAATGCAAATGAAAGACATTTATAGTCAGGTTCTGCTACTGCTACATGGCAAAGCAGAGAATGCTGATGTCCAGTAAGAAAAGAAACACACAGAGAGATCAGAGATGAACAAATAAAGAAAATACTACTTGGGACCTTGATCCTTGATGCCTTTGCAGCTTCTTATTCTAACACCTTTTGAAGTTTAGCTTTATTTATACCATTCATTTGATTCTGTGAGATATGCCTACATTTCAGATTAAGTTTTCCTTTTATGCTTGAGCTAGTTTAAATTAGCATTATTTAAATCCCAAAGGGTCTTATGAAGGACTAGATCAAAGGACTGGAGGTCTACACTAGTCAAAGAAGAGAGTCAATGCTAATGGGTGTTCTGGAGAAGTAAAAGAATAATGAGGACGGCATGAAATTGAATGTTTTTTTCATTTTGAGAATTTCAGAAGTAAATTTAGTAGCTATATATGATGATACTCTATTGTAAGACAGTAGAAGAATGCACTGAAGAGGAGTAGAGGTCAAGTGTTTAGGTCAAAGGAGCCAAGGAACTGTTAGGACAGATTTTGAAATTAGCTAGGAGTGGTAGTGAAACAGAGCGAGTTGGTTGACAAACACTTGACTGAATATGGAAGTGCGATCTAAAGTTTGGTAGATAAATTCAAGTATTGTGGAAAGGGTTAGCTAAGAGGGGGCGAACCTCAAAAGATGATTCTTGGAAGTACAAAATCACAACGGTATAGAAAGAACAGTGAGGAAAAGAGAAAGTCTCCCTTGTATTCTATCTGCGAGCTGCTTGGCCACTAGAGATTAAATAATCTCCAAAGAATAAATTGTTTCCCACTCAGTGCATTTGAACATCATTATTTACTGACAACAAATCCTAAGGAAATCTTATGGGGTACAAACAACAACAAAAAAATAAAACAACAACAAAAACAGGAAATCCTCAGAAAGGAGAAACCACAAAGAAAATAACCAACTATTAATACTAACATGGTGTTTGGCTACAGAATCACTTGTAGATAGTCTATACAGAATCCTCTAACTTCGTATACTACATATACTATGTATATCATCTATACATCTATATACTTTCTGGAATGAGAATACTAATGTTGGTTGTCAGAGTAGAAATTCTGAGGGAGTCCCAGCTGCATATCAAATCCCAGGCATCGGGGAATGATCACCCACAAAAATTATATTGTCCAAGAAGTAAGGAAAAGCATTTTGGTGCCATATAGTCAATGCAACTATATTTATTTATCCAATTCTAGCAATTGCTTAGTGGTGGTGTCCTGTAAGTAAAGTGGTCGAAGAGAACAAGAGGGCAAGAGGAGAGGAAGGCAGACTTGTCAAAAATAGTGCTTTAGGCTTTAAGTTTAGACTTAGAATTTTTAATATTTTCAACACTTGCTTTCACAATGCTTGTGATTTATTTTGCTTCACATGCACTCCTCCATCACTTCATATAATTGGCTTTGGTTTAAACAAGCTCAGCATCCTGTCCTCTAAGCAATTAATGAAGTTCATTTTAAGTTTTGGGTTGTTTTTGTGAATGTATACCTTGCCTTACTAATGGAGCTGTGAGATCCTCAAGAGCAGGACCTTTTACTTTTCTAGTCACAGAGATTCTAAAACAGTGTTTGAGCATAGAGTAGGTGTGGGGCAGATGGATATTGTCTAAGGGATGGACTGATGGAATTACCAAGCACAAGGCAAAGATGTCCAAACGGAATCTATGAGGAGAGGATAAAGGAAAAGTTATTGTTGCTAATTGTGTTTCTGTATCAATTCTACTTCCAAGAAGATTCATTATTACATTCTTTGAGAAGGAAAGGATTTTAACCAAATCTGATATTGCTAACACATCCTTGTTCTGGTAACCAAGGTGTAAGCAGCGTAAGTGCAGTTAGTACATTTTGGTAAGGGTAGGAAAGATTTTTTATTTATTTTGTTAGGGTTTTTCTTTCTTTTTTTTTTTTAAAGTCTGTCTCAAGTAAATGCTTGCAAGAGGAGAGTAACTATATTTTGATCTGTGATTTACCCTCAGTGTACTAATCATTTAGAAATTATCACATCAAAATGAGCCCCAATAAAAGATAGGAAAAGCCATTTTTATTCCACATCTGCAACATTGTAGGCAGTGTTAATAATTGATAGTGTTTATATATTATATTTAATTTCATAATATCCTCATTATAATAATTCTTGAAAATATCATTATGAAGACCTTTATTTTAAGGGCATTATTTAAGGGCAAAGAAAGACAAGTTGCAGGCATTATTTGGCTCTTCCAGAAGTACACAACTAAGTGGCAAAGATAAAAGTCTAATTTAGATCTGATTTCAAAGGTGGATTATTTTGTTGCTTTGTGCTATTGGAGAAGATTCCGTATTCTCCTCCCAAAAGCTTACTAAGGTTGGAGCCAGTCGCAGTGGTGGCAGTAGCAACAGTAGCTGTAAGAGTGAGTAGCAGGTGCAGACGCAACAGCAGCAGTGTAACTGATATTTATTAAAAGCTTGCCATGTGCCAAGAACGGTTCTGCATGCTTTACATGCATTAGGAAGAGAGGACCATGATAGAAAAGGAGGCAACTACATTTCAGGATCATAGCTTAGTTTATCTACATGTGGGCTTTGTTTATCTAAAACACCTTTCTTGGCTGTCACAGGTAAATTAACAGCAGGCTGTGTAGTCCCATGTGTAATTTCCAACTATTACTTTCCTCCAGCCTCTTAAACTTGTCCCACTCTTCGTATATGTGGGAGAAAAAGCAACAGCAGGTCTTTGTTCCATATATATTGGCTGTTGGAAAGCAGTTTGCCAGGGTCTGTTCTTAATAGTCAAGGGCACAGATTTTATTTTCATGCCCATTATGCATCAATAGCTCGAATCAGATACCTTATGAGTCACGGCTGCCTTACACTTCCTAAGCTGCTGTGTTAATGTTCCTTTGCTTAAGACTGCTACGTGCTTATTAGTGTCCAGTGGTAACCGTTTCCTACTGAGTCAATGCATCTCTAAAGAATTATCAAGGATGTTATATACTGAGTTAAAAATGAACACGATTTTGGGTTGCAACGAAAGTCATAAAAAGACAATCATGTATAAATTTAAGAGCCTTGTGAAGTGTACAGAATAGGAAAACTCAAAATTACACGAAGAGTTACACATATTTACAGAAATCTTTCTCCTTTGGCATTTCTGAAAGTGCTAGTTTTCCTTCTGCTTTCTGCCTTGAAATTACTTCAACACCAACACATGCCAAATAAAACCATCTTTTCCCAGTCTCCCTGCGATTTCATTTAAACTTATTTTACCTAGAAAATGTCTCTCCAAGAAGCCTACTCATTCCTGTGTACAAAGGCAGCTAAGATGGGGAAAGATGGTAGGTTGTGTAGAGATACTAGAAGTGGGCTTGAAGGAGGAAATTAACTCACCTGAAAGGTTTGAATAAATTTGATTGAAAAACAATTATGAAAAGTTGAAGTCATTGTGGGATGCACAACAAATGCTATGGACAGCAAATTCCGTTTATATTTTATTGGAGTAATATGTTATTTTATCTGTTGCCTTCTGCTCATTAGAATTTGTCAGTTGAACCTAAAATGATATTTGAAAAATTAACTTTCATGTTTAAAGATGGATAGTATTTCACCTATATCCATTCTGAAGTCATGTAAGAGGTGTAAGAGTAAATAGTAGGGATATGGGGAACATTTTGTATAGTAATTCAAAATTGCTTAATTTCAATTTAGCATAATATTTAAGGTACAGTTTTACTGTAGATCTGACTATAGTTTGAACTTATTTTTATATGAACACCCTGTGAAAATGATAATAGTACTCAGTATTTTCTATTATTAACATTTACTAAGCTATTATCTAATTGTGTAAAATGTCTTGCCTATTCTTTTTTTTTTTTTAAGATTTTATTTACTTATTTGACAGACAGAGATCACAAATAGGTAGAGAAGCAGGCAGAAAGAGGGGAAGCAGGCTTCCCTGCTGAGCAGAGGGCCTGATGGGGGGCTCGATCCCAGGACCCTGGGATAATGACCTGAGCAGAAGGCGGAGACTTTAACCCACTGAGCCACCCAGGCGTCCCTTTCTTGCCTATTATAACCACCCATAATATTGAAAGTCCCGTTAATATTTCCATGATCCTTCGTTTGATTATTTCAAGCAAAATGTATAATGGAGGAAAAAGTTATGGTATAAAGGTTAGGAAGGGCACGTTTAACGGTGCCTGGGTAGTGGGTAGCTCAGTTGATTTAACGTCTGCCTTCGGCTCAGGTCATGATCCCAATGTCCTGGGATCAAGCCTCACATAGGACTCCCTGCTCAACGAGGTACCTGCTCCCCCCTTTCCTCTGTCCCAGATTCGTGCTTGTGCACTCTCTCTCTTTCTCTCTCTCAAATAAATACATAAATAAATAAAATCTTAAAAAAAAAGGGGGCATGTGTATTCTGAGGGGGATTAAAGATAAAAGGTCTAAAGAAAGGAGTGCTGATTATAACCTTGAGTAGTATAGTTACCTCTAAAAAAATAGGAATATCTGAACTGATCTCATGTTAATAATCAAAAGTTATATATATTCCATATATTCTGATATATATTCCATATATTTTTCTCTACATTATCGTAAGAATAGCATAATATACACATATCAAGGCTTATCAAACACTTTCTTATACATGATCCAATTTAATAGACAATTACTGATAAACAAGACCTACTAATTGGTGGAAACATTCCTTTTAGATTATTCATGTCAAACTTCATCATAAGAAGAAAGGGTAATTGCTACTTGTGATATCAAACACACAAATTTTCCAAAACAATTAATATTCTCTTATTATTGATTTTAAGAAATCGATTGTATCCAATTACCATTCTAAGCTTCAATTAGCAGATGAAGATATAGACTTGTGGTATTCTTTCCTTTTATATCTGTTTTATAAGGTATTTAGTAGATATAAGAAACTTAAAACTCATGGTAGCATCAGCCCTGTTAAAAGTTTTATGAACTTTTGGGACGCCTGGGTGGCTCAGTTGGTTAAGCAGCTGCCTTCGGCTCAGGTCATGATCCCAGCGTCCTGGGAACGAGTCCCGCATCCGGCTCCTTGCTCGGCAGGGAGCCTGCTTCTCCCTCTGCCTCTGCCTGCCATTCTGTCTGCCTGTGCTTGCTCTCGTCCTCTCTCTCTCTGATAAATAAATAAAAAATCTAAAAAAAAAAAAAAAAAGTTTTATGAACTTTCTCGCTGTTTTTCCTTTTTGTCTTTATTTGTAAAATTGTGATAGCAATGTTTATATAATATTTCATCTGATTATTTTTGCTTTATATTAAGATATTTTTCATATGGCACTTTTCATAATTACTATAAGGTCTGCATAATATTTTATTTAGTAGATGTATAATAATTTATATGACTGTTTCTATAGGTAATGATAAATATCTTTATATAAAAACATATTTTCCTATTTTATATTAGATCATTGAGTTAAATGAAATGAATATATTTTTTTAATTTTTTATTTTTTATAAACATATATTTTTATCCACAGGGGTACAGGTCTGTGAATCGCCAGGTTTACACACTTCACAGCACTCACCAAGGCACATACCCTCCCCAATGTCCATGTTTTGACTTGTGTTATATCATTCTCAATATTTTTCTAAAATACAGTACCACCTTATTGTTTCTCACAGAGTAGAAATGAAACATACTACCATACTCACCAGCTTTAGGAATTAATATTTTAAGTTAACACTTCTTTATCAAGTAAGTATAATATATTATGATTATTTATATTTAAATTTCATTTATTTCCATGTGTGGAAGTGTTCCCCTATGTTCATAGACTAGTTTCCATATTTGTGAATTTTCTGTTCTCATATTTCATCCATAAATGAAATGGAGAATAGTGCTATGGAATGAATGCAGGCTTAGAAAGCTTGTATATAATTTGATACCCCATTGACTATGTGTTCTTCAACAAATAACTTAGCTTTTTTGATTCTCCACCCCTTACCTTCAGGATGGAAATAATAATACCCACTTTATAAGGCTGTGTTGAGGGTTAAAAATATAATAATTAAATACCCAGCACAACAACTAGCAGATGTTTAGTAAATGTTGACTCTTTTCTTAGACTTTATTTTCATGACTACTAAAGAAGCTGTAATAATAACCAATTGATGTTTTGACTGTAAATACTAAGAATTCATTATCAATTTTTATGTTTATTTACCTGTGTTATGGCCCTTTCACATATTCAAAGTGTTAAAATACTCAGCATTCAGCCTTAGGGGAAAGAGAAAACATAAACACAATCTTGTTACTTTTCTAGGATAAGCATCATTTTTGATGTGTTAGTAGAGCCTAATGAAGACAGCAACAATAGCAAAATTTAAAAGGCATGCAATGAAAGAGATATATTAATCATGACCAGGACACAGTTTACTAATTTGCCAGTCATTGGTGGACATTAGTGGGTTGATGGATTTTTAAGCATTAATATATACCAAGTTTATAAAAGATGATATCTTGTGAAAAATTCAGACAACATTTTCATTGAATTTACAAACTGGCTTCTTGCAGGCAGCTAGTTAACTGTAATCATTCTCAAGCTTAAAAATACCCAGGGTTAAAATGACAGGCACTAATTAATTTTCCAATTAGTTAAGGATTGATTCAGGATGTCATTCTTAAACTGTTCCACCATTTAAAGAGCCAATCATTTATGTTGACAGAAGTTGCTTTGTGTTTAACATTTCCATTAGGTATGCAGCCTCACCCCACAGCCATCAATCATGATAGTTTTGACCCAGCCTGTCCTAAGTGAAGTAGTAAATGGTTGGTCAGCTTTCATACATATATCATTCTCTTAAATGATCTTATTAACAATTTTGATCTAACTCTAATTACTAAGGTTTTTTAAAATGTAGGTTTTAGATGTTCATGGAACACTGACTACATATTAAGATGATGGAAACTCATCTTCTAGAGTATGATTTTTGGGAAAAAATTAAATCTCAAATTTTCCGAACTTAATTTTTTTCTCATCTGTCAAAATGGGATATTAGTATATTTTTCTACTTGGAAAGATCATTTCTTACTTCTAAATGTATAATGTGTTATTATAATCCTACTCTTAGTATCTGACACAAGCTAGGCCTTCAACAGAAGTTGTGAATGAGTGGCTGATTCCTGAATCTGTTTCTTTAAACTTAGTTTCCTGTAGAAAAGAACTAAGGTAAAATGTGTGATTCTCATACATAGGTCATATAGACCTGTGTCATGAGTACCAACAGTATTATATTTTTTATTTAAATTAAAAGCTGCACATAAATTTTGAATGTTTATTTTCAGTTATTAACAGTTTGTTACTCAAACATAATACAGATACACTTGAAGTAATATATTACTTTTCTAAAACATTTTTTTAATGTTGAGGGTCAAAATGTTGTACATGATAATGGTAATAAATAAATGAGCCTAGCCAAGATTTTTACTTACATGATGACCATTTCCATTGGCACAGAAATAAAAGTTCAGGGAAGGATGACATTTCTTTACACAATTTTCACATGAACATTATCCACAAAAGTGCCTTAATCATAAACCTGAACTCGGTATTTTATCCTTTTTCTAAAAAAAGTTTTATTAGTGTGTAAGTCTCCTACATAAAATTCACTAATGGTATATTCCATTTCACTTTTGTAAGTGATCCCCACTCTTACCTGTTTGGTTGTCACCATTTCTTATCTGGATCTTTGAGTGTCTTTCAGGTGTTTTCCCCTTTCAGGTTTTGCCTTTTCCAGTCTTACCTCCATAATACAAATATTTCAGAGCCATCTTTGCAAAAGCAAACTTAGTGTTCTAGTTATCCATTGCTACATCACAAATGTTCTCAAAATTCAGGGGCTTAAAGTCAATAATAATTAACTTATAAACTAAGTCGGCAATTTGGTCAGGGATGGTAGAGAAAGACCCATCCCTGCTTCAAGCAGTGCTTGTGAAATAACTTCCAAGATGGCCAACTCACATGGCTGGCAAGTAGGTTCTGGTTGGAAGCTCAGCAGAGGGCTGGGGACTTTGGTTCTTCTCCTCCTGGGCCTCTCTGGGCTGCTTAGAGTTCCTTTAAGATCATGGCTTGTTTCTAAGAACATCTTTCCCCAGACACAGGAAGTAGCCTTTGGCTACAAAGGCAACAGACACAGCTTCACTTCTGCTGTGTTTTAATGCTCACAGTCACAGTTTTTTTTTTTTTTGACTCAGTGGGATAGTGTCAAAAATTTGAGACCCTGTTTTAAAACTGTCACAGTCAACGTGTCATTTCTCTGTTTCAAATTCAGCAGTGCCTCCCTATATTATTTAAGTATTTTGACCAATTGGAGAAGCATTTGTCATGTTCTTTATAGTTTATCTTTATAGTATCTTATAGTTTAGCTCTGAAGGCTCATTTCTTATTATTTCCATGTTTTCCACTCATGCTCTTATTCCATTCTTTTTAAACTTATTTTTATTAACATATAATGTATTATTTGCCCCAAGGGTACAGGTCTGTGAATCATAAGGGTTACACATTTCACAGCACTCACTATAGCCCATACCCTCCCCAATGTCCGTAACCCAACTACCCTATCCCTATCCACCACCCCCCCAGCATCCCTTTCTTTGTTTCCTGAGATTAGGAGTCTCTTATGATTTGTCTCCCTCTGGATCCCATCTTGTTTCATTTTTTCCTTTCATGCCACAACCTCCCACCCTGCCTTTCAAATTCCTCATATCAGAGAGGTCATAAAATTTGTCTTTCTCTGATTGACTTACTTCGCCCAGCATGATACCCTCTAGTTCCATCCATGTTGTTACAAATGGAAATATTTCATTTCTTTGGATGGTTTCATAGTATTCCATTGTATCGATATACCACTTCTTTATCCATTCATCTGTTGATGGACATCTAAGTTCTTTCCATAGTTTGGCTATTGTGGACACTGCTGCTATAAACATTCAGGTGTGCATGCCCCTTTGGATCACTACACTTGTATCTTAAGGGTAAATACCCAGTAGTGCAATTGCTGGGTCCTAGGTTTGGTCTATTTTCAAGTTTTGAGGAACGTCCATGCTGTTTTCCAGAGTGGTTGCACCAGCTTGCATTCCCATCAACAGTGTAAGAGGGTTCCCCTTTCTCCTCATCCTTGCCAACATCTATCATTTCCTGACTTGTTAATTTTAGCCCTTCTGACTAGTGTGAGATGGTATCCCATTGTAGTTTTGATTTGTATTTCCCTGATGTTGAGTGATGTGGAGCACTTTTTCATGTGTCTGTTGGACGTCTTCTTCTTCTTCTTTTTTTTTTTTTTAAGATTTTATTTATTTATTTGTCAGAGAGAGAGAGCGAGCACAAGCAGGCAGAGTGGCAGGCAGAGGCAGAGAAGCAGGCTCCCTGCTGAGCAAGGAGCCTGATGAGGGACTCAGTCCCAGGACCCTGGGATCATGACCTGAGCTGAAGGCAGCAGCTTAACTGACTGAGCCACCCAGACATCCCTGTTGGATGTCTTCTTTGCAGAAATGTCTGTTCATATCCTCTGCCCATTTCTTGATTGGATTCTTTGTTCTTTGGGTGTTGAGTTGGATAAGTTCTTTATAGATTTTGGATACTAGCCCTTTATCTGTTTTGTGATTTGCGAATATCTTCTTCCATTTTGTCAGTTGTCTTTTGGTTTTGTTGACTATTTTGCTGTGCAAAGCTTTTTATCTTGATGAAGTCCCAATAGTTCATTTTTGCCCTTGCTTTCCTTGCCTTTGGCGATGTTTCTAGGAAGAAGTTTCTGTGGCTGAGGTCAAAGAGGTTTCTGCCTGTGTTCTCAAGGATTTTAATGAATTCCTATACAAGGAATTCCAAGAACAATATTTGTTCTTCCAATCCATAGGCATGAACATTTTTCCATCCTTTGTGTCTTCCTCCATTTCTTTCATGAGTACTTTATAGTTTTCTGAGTACAGATTCTTAGCCTCTTTGGTTAGGTTTATTCCTAGGTATCTTAAGGTTTTGGGTGCAATTGTACATGGGATCAACTCCTTAATTTTTCTTTCTTATGTGTTGTTGTTGGTGTATAGATATGCAATTGCTTTCTGTGCATTGATTTTATATCCTGACAGTTTTTGAATTCCTGTATGACTTCTAGCAGATTTGGAGTGGAGTCTTTTGGGTTTTCCACATAAAGTATGTCATCTGCAAAGAGTGAGAGTTTGACTTCTGTGCTGATTTGGATGCCTTTTATTTCTTTTTGTTGTCTTATTGCTGAGGCTAAGACTTCTACTACTATGTTGAACAACAGTGGTGACAGTGGTTAGTCCTGCCATGTTCCTAACCTTAGGGGCAAAGCTCTCAGTTTTTCCCTATTGAGAATGATATTCACTGTGTGTTTTTTATAGATGGGTTTTGATGGTATTGAGGTATATAACCCATACTCCTACACAGTGAAGAATTTTTTTTTTAACATTTTATTTATTTGACAGACAGAGATCATAGATAGGCAGAGAGACAGGCGTAGAGAGAAGGGGGAAGCAGGCTCCCCGCTGAGCAGAGAGCCCGATGTGGGGCTGGATCCCAGGACCCTGAGATCATGACCTGAGTGAAGGCAGAGGTTTAACCCACTGAGCCACCCAGGGACCCCCACAGTGAAGAATTTTAATCAAGAAAGGATTCTGTACTTTGTCAAATACTTTTTCTGCATCTATTGAGAGTATCACACAGTTCCTGTTTTTTCTCTTATTAATGTATTGTATCACATTGACTGATTTGTGGATGGTGAACCAACCTTGCAGGCCAGAAATAAATCCCACTTGGTCGTGGTGAATAATCCTTTTAATGTACTGTTGGATCCTATTGGCTAGTATTTTGGTGAGAATTTTTGAATTCATCTTCATCAAGGATACTGGTCTGTAATTCTCCTTTTTGATGGGGTCTTTGGTTTTAGGTCAAGGTAATGCTGGCCTCATAAAATGAGTTTGGAAGTTTTCCTTCCATTTGTGTTTTTTGGAACAGTTTCAGGAGAATAGGTATTAATTCTTCTTTAAATGTTTCCTAGAATTTTCCTGGGAACCTGGGAAGCCATCTGGCCCTGGGCTCTTGTTTGTTGGGAGAATTTTGATGACTGCTTCAATCTCCTTATTGGTTATGGGTCTGTTCAAGCTTTCTATTTCTTTTTGGTTCAGTTTTGGTAGTTCATAGGTCTCCAGGAATGCATCCATTTCTTCCAGATTGTTAAATTTGCTGGTGTATATATGCTCATAATATCTTCTTAAAATTGTTTGTATTTCTTCAATGTTGGTTGTGATCTCTCCTCTTTCATTTATGATTTTATTAATTTGGGGCCTTTTTCTTTTCTTTCTAATAAGTCTGGCTGGGGATTTATCAATCTTATTCTTTCAAAGGACCTCCTCCTAGTTTTGTTGATCTGTTCTGCTGTTCCTTTGGTTTCTATTTCATTGGCTTCTGCTCTGATATTTATGATTTCTCTTCTTCTGCTGAGTTTAGGCTTTCTTTGCTGTTTTTTTTCCATCTCCTTTAGGTATGGGTTAGGTTGTGTATTTGAGACCTTTCTTGTTTCTTGAGAAGGGCTTGTATCACTATATATTTTCCTCTCAGGACTGCCTTTGCTGTGTCCCACTGATTTTGAACTGTTATGTTTTCATTATCATTTGTTTCCATGAATTTTTTTCAATTCTTCTTTAATTTCCTGGTTGACCTATTCATTCTTTAGTAGGATGCTCTTTAGCCTCCATGTATTCGAGTTCCTTTCAACTTTCCTCTTGTGATTGAATTCTAGCTTCAGAGCAGTGTAGTCTGATAATATGCAAGGAATTATTCCAATCTATTGGTACCAGTTGAGACCTGATTTGTGACCCAGGATGTGATCATTCTGGATAGTGTTCCATATGCACTAGAGAAGAATGTGCATTCTGTTGCTTTGAGATGGAATGTTCATTAAGAACATTCTGCTATATCCATCTGGTCCAGTGTGTCATTTGAAGCCTTTATTTTCTTGTTGATCTTTTTTTAGATGATCTGTCCATTTCAGTGAGGGGGTTGTTAAAATCCCCTACTATTATTGTATTATTGCTGATGTGTTTCTTTGATTTTATTATTAATTGGTTTATGTAGTTGGCTGCTCCCATGTTAGGGGCATAGATATTTAAAATTATTAGATATTCTTGTTAGACAGACCCTTTAAGTATGATATAGTGTCCTTCTTCATCTCTTATTATAGTCCTTGGCTTAAAATCTAATTTATCTGATATAAGGATTGCCACCTCAGCATTCTTTTGATGTCTATTAGCATGGTAAATTGTTTTCGACCCCCTCACTTTAAATCTGGTGGTGTCTTCCAGTCTAAAATGAGTTTCTTGTAGACAGCATATTGATGGGTCTTGTGGTTTATTTTATTTTATTTTATTATATTCATTCTGCTACCCTGTGTCTTTTGATTGGGGCATTTAGCCCATTTACCTTCAAGGTAACTTTTGAAAGATAAGAATTTAGTGCCATTGTATTGCCTGTAAAGTGACTGTTACAGTAACTGCTCCTTTCTGGTGTGTTATTTTTAGGCTCTCTCTTTGCTTAGAGGACCCCTTTCAATATTTCCTGTAGGGTGGTTTGGTGTTTGTAAATTCTTTTAATTTTTGTTTGTCCTGGAAGCTTTTTATCTCTCCTTCTATTTTCAATTATAGTATAGCTGGATATAGTATTCTTGGCTGCATGTTTTTCTCGTTTATTGCTCTTAATGTATCATGCCAGTCCTTTCGGGCCTGCCAGGTCTCTGAGGATAAGTCTGCTGTCAATCTAATATCTAATCTAATATTTCTACCATTATGTATGTTATGGACTTTCTGTCCTGAGCTGCTTTCAGGATTTTCTCTTTGTCACTAAGACTAGTAAGTTTTACAATTAGATGACAGGGTGTTTACCTATTTTTACTGAATTCCCCTAATATTGCAAAGGAAAGAAACATCAAAATTCAGGAGGCACAGAGTACCCCCCTCAAAATCAGTAAAAATAGGTACACACACTTTTAAAAGGTGTTGGTAAAATAAAATAGTTAAAAATGTTAATAGAGGAAAGAGGAAAAGTTTAAAAATGGAATAGGAAAAAAATATAAAATTAAAAAATTTAACTTTTCAAGACTAAATGATCCTGGGGAAAAAGCCATGAATTATATGTTTTGTTTTCCCCTAGTTCTGGAGTTCCACAGTTCTCATTGATTGATGAACTTGGTCTTGGCTGGATGTTCTTGCTTATCTTCTGGGGGAGAGGCCTCTTGCAGTGATTCTCAAATGTCTTTGCCTGAGGTGGGATTACACTGCCCTTGCCAGGGGCTAGGCTAGGTAAACTGCTTGAGTTCATTCTTGGTAGTTTTTGCTCCCTGAACACTTTCTGTAGAGCTCTGAAAGATGGGAATGAAAATGGCAGCCTCCCACTCTCTGGCCTGGAGGAGCCAAGAACTCTGGCAGATGGCCCTGTTTGAAGTCTCCAAACCCAGCAGATTCCTGTTGCACACTCCCATGCTGCTTCTCCCAGAGGAGGAAGGAGGGAGTCTCTCTGCATCCACCATTTGTGTGGTCCCTGCTCAAAGAGCATTGGTAATCCTGAGCTGAGAGCTCACTCCTCTGTTCCATCTCTGTAGTCAGCTTCCCCACACCAATACCTTGGAGCTCTGCCACACTCAGACACCCCTGGTCTTTCTATGACCCTATGGGTCCTGAGAGTACACTTTCCATGCAAGGGCTCCACCCCCACTTAGCCTCAGTGGTAACATACCTCAGTGGAGTAGACTTCTAAAAGTTCTGATTTTGAGCTCTTCTGCTCCCTTGCTTGCTGGGAGCCAGTCTCTCTTCCCATCGCTTCTCCAGGTGTCCTACCTTTCTGAAAGTGGTCAGTTTTCTGTTCCTAGAATTGCTGCTCTTATCTTGTATCTCCCATTGAGTTTGTAGGTGTTCAGAATGGTTTGATAACTATCTAGCTGAACTCCTGGGACCTAATGCTATTTCAGTTTCCTACTCCTCCGCCATCTTACTTCCTTCTCTTATTTCATTCTTGTTAATACTTGGTGTTTGGCTTCCTACATCTGTCATCCCTTTACATTCTAATTGTTCAGTCATTGCCTCTCTCACTCTCTCTTCAGAGCTCATCTCAGAGGTCTGTTCTGGAGACATTCATATGACCTCAGCCTCTGTACTTCCCACTCTACCCCACCAAGTGACATAGCTGTCTCTTCTATCCATCCCTGTGCATGTAAATCAATAATATATTTTTACTGGGGTGCCTGGGTGGCTCAGTGGGTTAAAGCCTGTGCCTTCAGCTCAGGTCATGATTCCAGGGTCCTGGGATCGAGGCCCACATTGGACTCTCTGCTCAGCGGGGAGCCTGCTTCCTCCTCTCTCTCTGCCTGCCTCTCTGCCTGCTTGTGATCTCTGTCTGTCAAATACATAAATAAAATCTTTAAAAAAAGTAATATATTTTTACTATATTTTACTTATTTGACTTTATCACTTCAAAAAGGCAGGTATTAAGTCTTTTGTGTCATGGTATCCTCAAAGTTTATTGAAAGAATAAATGGGAAAATGATCAAATATATACATCATAAGGTATAGAAATGATTTGTTTACACATAGACAAGACTGTTATATGTTAGGCATGCTTTTCTGGAAAGCTTCCATAGTTGAAAAAAATGAGTTATTCAAGATGAGTTTTCAAATAGAAATGAACATAAACTTGGGTTGATGTAGTCTCAGAACACATAAGTGTACAGCTATGATAGCAAGTTTACTTAATACTTTTTAAATGATCTCATAATTATCTCTAGCACTTTATAAAGTAGTTTCTAGTAAGTGAGGAGAAGGGTTGTTTTTGCCTTGTGTTTTATCACATTAACATCTACTCCAAAGTTGGGATAAGATTTTTAGCATTAGCACTAACATTAGTGAGAGCACTTCATATATGTTTGTATTACATCATTAGAGCATGTACAATACTTTTAATTACCATTAAGCAAAAAAAAGCACAAAAGTCACAAAATCACTTGCATGAATTCCAGTGTCTAAACAGTTGATTCTCATTATTCGTTGATTTTCATTATTCATTGATTCTATATTTAGAATTCTCCTGCTGGCTAAAAGTTATTTGTAACCCTAAAATCAATACTTGTAAGCGTAGGGCTTTCCCCATCAGTTGCAAACATATGCATATGCAGAGTGGCAAAAATCCGGTCATCTGATGGCACTTATTCCAGCAAAGGTTGAAAAATATGATGCGCTGCTTTCTGGTTTCAGCTTTCATAGTGTAAACAACTCTCCATTTGCAATTTATTTAGTGCCATGTTTTTCACATTTTGTGCTTCATGTTAGTGACCTGGCTGTTCAAATTGGTGTGCAAGCACAGTAGTGCAGTGCTTTCAGTATTCCTAAGCAGAAGAAGGCTGTCATGTGTCCTGTGGAGACTATACATGGGTTAGATGGGTTTTGTTCAGGCATGAATTATAGTGCTGTTGCCCAGGAATTCAAAGTTAATTAATCAGCAAAATATATTAAATAAGGTGTCATTACACAAAAGTACAAATAAAACAAGGATATGTATTGCTCAGTTGATGAAATATTGAGACTGGAGGCTCATAAGGAGCCTAATCATGTGTTTTCTCTTTGGGCAATGATTCTATTACTTGCTGAGTCAATGTTTGTGGTGACTTTATAGACCATAGAATAAATAACCAAAACATGTTACACAGGATATTGACAAAGGATGAGATTACTTCTGCTTAATCTATAAACTGTTTTGCCAAATTGCTAAAGATAAACACAATTTACATATCACTTGGTCTCCTGATTTTAAAATGATGGGTACTTGAATATAATCTTCTATCCAGTTTATAATGCTTTATATTTTGTGCAAAAAGTAATACTTTATTTAATACTATATATATCATGATATTTCAATACCACATAATTCAAAAACACAGAGGATACAACTAACAATTTTTTTAAGTTCAAATATTTTATTAATTCAAACTATTTTGTGTAGTTCCAAAAAAAACTATTATTTTTCCTGTAAGAGCTGCTTAAAGAAGACTTTCTCTTTTCTTTGATATAAATAGACATTTGTTAACTGGAGAATTAAAAAATTTCAAATGCAGCTTCTTTCCTTTATTTCCCCCCTAAAATTTATTTATTTATTAATTTGAGAGAGAGAAAGAGAGTGATTGAACATGGAGGGAGAGCCTCGCCTGGTGCTAGATCTCATGACCCTAAGCTTTGACCTGAGTCAAAACTGAGTGTCAGAGGCTTAACTGACTGCATGACCCAAGCACTCCTATAGCTTATTTCTTAAAGTAGAATAAAGTATAATAAGAATAATATCTTAAAGTAGAATAATACAAATTGGAGATGGACTCTGATGAGATATTCAATCTGTTTTAGTATGAGTAAAAACACTGTTATATTACATTTTCACAAGCAGATTATGGTTCTAAGGTGATTTTAAGGGTAACTTGGGGGTGTAGAAAGAATTATCTGGCCCTTAACTCATTAGAAATGGGTTATACACGGGTCTACTTGACTGTTTACGCCCTACGAGCAATATATGATAGAGAGATTTAAAAAAAATGTTATATATCACTAAATTATATTGATGTGAATCATGGCAAAATTACAGATTGGGATTTCCCTCAATGCTTTTGAGCCTTTATTATTCAATGAGAGAAATGATTAGTGTATCTACACTCAGAGACTTAGGCTGGAAACAGTAGGTTGGCTTGGTGGGAATTGAGATGTACTGCCACTATGCTATCGCAAAAAGATAACTTTTAGTCCATTTCATAATAATGTTGCAATGAATATGGTTTATCAGTCCAAACACTTGATGTTTCACTGGAATTTTCTAAAATTTATTTGGCATATATTTCACACACACATTATTATTATAGCAAGGCAGTGATGATTGAGTCATTTTGGACTTTTGGATGGGGAAAACTGAAACATACATTCAGGTGCTATAAATAAAAAAATATAATAACCCAAATTATTATAAACAATTATTAGGAGGACATTCAAAGTCTTTAAAAGAAGAGTAATATTGAAGAACTTTATTATTTTTACTTAAAGAAGAGAAAGCTTTTAAAACTTAATGGAAAAATGTTTCCTAATATATACCACAACATTTGATCCAGTGTTGTGAGTATTAGTTTTTCCTGGGATGCTTGTGTAGGGTATGCACTTAAAAGTCCATTTTACAATTAACCATAATGGGATGGCTGGGTGGCTCAGTCAGTTAAGCATCTTCCTTTGACTTGGGTCATGGTCCTGCAGTCCCGGGATTGAGTCTCACATGCGGATGGATCCCTGCTCAGAGGAGTCTGCTTCTCTCTCTGACTCTCTGCCCTCTCATGCTCTCTCTCATTCTCTTTCTCAAATGGATAAATAAAATCTTAAAAAAAAAAAAAAACCATAATAAGTCCAATATTCATCTCTGTTAAGCCATAAAATATATCCTACAGGAGTCATATTAAAGCTACCTACAGTCATTCTGAAATGTACTCTTACCCAGAAACATGGAAGTTTAATTAGGTCTGAGTTCCCCTTAATAGTTATGTTAAAGTAATGAAAAGATCCCCTGACTTATGGGAAAACAACTAATTTCTCTACAAAATATAGGGGTAGAGAGAAACAACAAAGTAATAGGACACATTAAATTTTTCTGGTTGATGCAGTAGAATTTTATTTTCTGTAATCAAAAGTACATTAATTTGGAAAACTTGTTATCAGTTTGGGGAGAAGACAGATAAGATCTGTGGCTTCTAGTCATTTCAGATACTGTGAGGCAAAAACTTGGGCTTTTCATCACTCTCTGTCCCCTTGAGATTGCAAACAAAAGAGTAATAAATCCATAATTTTTCCAGAGAAAGGAAAGTATCTACTAACCAGCCAAGTACAATGGGTATAATAAAATCAGGGAATTTGTCTGGCTTTCATCTGATAAAATACTTCAGAAAGGCCAATGATGCTTTTAATGAGTGGCCTTGAGCAATTCATTTAACATGTTTCAGCCTCCATTTTACTCTTTTCTAATCTAAAAGATTGAGACGCATCTACTTCCCAGCAGTGTAGAGGCTTAATTTTATTTGATTCAAAAGCCTTTGGGCTTTTTCCATGATCAGCGGTGTTTGGTTTCAGAAAGTTTTGAACTGTCACAATTAGTCACACAAAAGTGATGTCACAAAGTGTCTCCTTTCCCAAAAGCTCTGATTCCTGTATTATTGTTTAAATTCCATGCTGTGATAGGTACCCTACATATCTTTAGTAATATACACATGTCACATATCTCTTTTGATATAGTCTGACCTGCGAAACTCTTCATGATTAATGTGGCTTTCCTCACTGGTTTGATTTGAAATTCATCCCAAATGAGGAAAACATCAGTGCTTTCAATTTCCTTTGCCAAAGCCCTTGGGCATTATCTGTGAGGAATGAATTTTCAAATATATTTGACCACATGTAAAAGAACACATAATGTGCTATGTCATTTTTGAGCGTTTCATTCAACCTCAATATAATGACTAAGCATGCCATGTGTAATGAATAGCCTCAGACAACTGCATGAAAAAAGGCAATGTGATACAGATATTATGATTACAGAAACCTGTTAGTCTGAGAAAAAGATACACATGCTCTTAATCAGTAACGATCTATGCAAAAAACAATGGATTACATATTAGCTTCCTTCGCTGAAGTTGCAGATATACTTTTGACTACAAAACAAGCAGATTAGAAATCTGTTTCTCCTGAACTGGTTTGTGTTATTGACTAAATGTTTGTGAACACCACTCCCACCCCTTTATATGTTGAAGTCTTGACCCTCGAGGTAATAGTATTTGAAGATGGAGCGTTTGAGAGAGGATTAGGGTTAGATGAAGTCATGAGGTGGGACACATTCTGAGTTTAAAGGTCCTAGAGCTACAGTGAGATGGCAGCTGTCTACAAACCAAGGGAAGACCTAAAAATGAAACCTACTTTACGAATACCTTAAAATAGACAGAAAATGACTGATTCAAGGTAACTCATGTCTGTGTTTTCTTCTTTACAACCACTACGATATCATCATTTATTTCAAATTAGCTCATAAATATAAAAATGGGTAGTATCACAAGGGCTGGAGACACAACCTAAACCTGAATTGAGCTCAGTGATTTGAAATCGTTAGGTAGTTATTTTCTAAATAAAGGGTCATAGCTGAGTCCCTATGTATTGGAAGCTGGCTGTATAACTGGAAACTTGCAAATTTAACGATGTAGAAGACATGTTTACTAAAGGATAAATCACTTTAAAATCCTTAATTTGACACCTATATTATTAAATCTCAATAGTAATCACAGAAATTGTTTAGAACATAAACTAAGAAAAAACTTTTGTGGAGGAGCATTCTGACATTGACATTTAGAATTGACGATGCAGTTATTTAAAAAATGATAAAATTTTAATGGGTTTTTAAATTGTTTTAAAATTTTCTACATGCAGCGCACTCCTTTCATGCTTACATTTGGTTTCTACACTTGCTTTTCAGGGTTTTTTTCTTTTGTTATTACTTATAATTAGGACATATAAATAAGTACATAGTTCAGTTCCAGATGTTTCCAATAGATGTCATCTGTCACTATTATAAAAGTATTTTAAAAGAACATTCTTGTACAAAACATTTTCTATATCCCTGAATTATGTCTTTGATAAATTTCTAAAACTGAAATTTTGGTTCTTGAAGTTTCCCTAGAAATATAGCAATGCTCTTAGAAGAAGTATATGTTCACAAATTGTGGAAACTATCCTTAAATGGTGTTTGCTAACATTGCAAATGAAAGCTGTAATTTCCTTTGATTTCCCCCCCCCCCCCCGGATCACTGGAGGGATTGAACAAATATATATTTATTGTCCTATCCTTTATTTTGAGAATTTATTTTTAACGTCTTTTGCCAATTCTTCTGTTTCAATATTACTCTTTTATTATTTTATAGTGAGTAGTCCGTAATGATCTTCTAAAATTTTTTTTAAAGATTTTTATTTATTTATTTGACAGACAAAGATCACAAGTAGGCAGAGAGGCAGGCAGAGAGAGAGGGTGGAAAGCAGGCTCCCTGCTGAGCAGAGAGCCCGATGTGGGACTCAGTCCCAGGACCCTGGGAACATGACCTGAGCTGAAGGCAGAGGCTTAACTCACGAAGCCACCCAAGCACCCCATAGTCAGTAACGATCTTTACTAGGAATAGTAACAAACTGCTTCTCCTTTAGACCAATTACAGAGTTTTTTTTAAAAAGGATTTTATTTATTTGAGAGAGAGAGATAGCGAGAGAGATAACATGAGCAGGGAGGGAGAAGGGGAAGCAGGCCTCCAACAGAGCACAGAGCCCGATGTGAGGCTTGATCTGAGAATTCTGGGATCATGAACTGAGCCAAAAGCGGACAATTAACTGACTGAGCCACCCAGGGGACCCATAGTTACAGAATTTTAAACAAGATTTTGTTTTTTTTGCATCTGAATTGAAGTAGATACAAAATGTGGTCCAATTATAATCTGTGGTAAAACTTTGTATTTGATACACACACATATAAGACTTGTTTGAAAAATAGCTCCTGGTAATAAATCTGTTCGTTAAAATTTGTACCCAAAGAGCTACTCTAATAACATTTATCATATTAATGTTATAATAAAATAAAGATGAAAGTTTCATAAGTGATGATAAAGACTTTAATTTTGTATTAGATAAGATGAATGGACATAAAGAAGGACCTCAATCTTGTTGGTATTTAGCAGATAAGCTCTAGAGTAATAATGGTTAAATGAGGAGAGAAACTTCAGTAACAAGTCACATAGAGAAGAGGCCTATAAATGCCTCTCACGTCTGGGTAATTTGTAATATTTTGCTGTGTTTCACTTTCTGCCTTCAGTTGTTGTTACTTGTTTTTGTGTCTGTCTCTTCCTTCTCCCTGAGTTATTACTATCTGCTACACATTCCTCTATTGGAATTTTCCCAACAACTATCATAAAGTAATTGGTTAATAATGTTGAAAAATTGAATAAGTAATTGAATTCCAGGTCCACTGTTCTTTCAAATGAACTCTGTTGCTTTCTGTGATTACAAGGGCATTGGGTGTTCTTTTGCTGATCTAGAGTTCAGAGGTGCTGGGAGCAGCAGACAGAAGTCACAGTGACATCAGTTTGGCCATGGATGCTGCTTAATGGTGTGTTAAAACTCTGCAGTGAAGAATAAGTTGCTGACATGATGCCTCCTGAAGGGACACACAAATGCTGACTCCTTTGTTTTTTTAATTGGTCAGTTGTGTCCTACAAAATTTGGCATGAGAAATACTTTGCCCTTGCAAGTCGCTATGGACAGAAAAATCCCTGACTAAGCAAAATCCAGGTTGCTCATGTGTGATTGAATGCATCTCTTCCCTTTAGGGGGAAGATGTATTTTCCTTTTTTGAAGCCATGTTTAATGTTCTGTTTGATAAACATGTACCAAGGTGATCCTTTCATCAACTAGACTGTTGAGATTACTAATTTGTATATAGGAAGGTGAACAACATGATAATCCAAGCCACAGGGACTACGAAGAGGGGAGAAGTGAGGAGTCTGTTGACCCATGATATCTAAAAGAAAGAATTGCACTGGAAAAATGGAAATAACCAGATGCCAATATTAAAAATAAATACATAAGTAAAGCCGTCTGGAGACAGAGGAAATTCTCAGATTTTATAAAGTTAAAGAAATCATTCTGCTCTAAGTGGGTGAGCTGTTGTGATACTCATTGTAAACTTACTATAGAAGCTGTAATTTATATAGATTCTTGTAACAAACTTTAAGAGTCTATAGTGTCAAAACGTGTTGGTTATAAAGTGAACTTCTAATGAAAACAGATTTTTTCTAATACTAATTTTTAAAAAAATCTAATATGTAAGGAAAATGAAATGAACCATCTATTGATCGATCAGGTAGCATATGAAGCTTTAAGAGTATATTATTATTTTATCTTTTTTAATGATAAAAACGGAGGGTTAGACAAACCTCTATTATATAGTTTTGCTACTAGAAAATTTCCATTGTCCTGCATCATCTCCCACCAGGATTAACATGTAGTTCTCACCTCTGCCTCATGGTAGAAAAGTTAAGATAATTAACTAGAATATGTGAAAATATACGAATTAATGTAACATAAGGCAGACTATAGTCACTTTGACCATAAGAAAGCAGGAAAGGAGAGAAGGTTCACATTGGCTATGGTTTCATTACCAATGTGAGATTTGAACAACCTTGGAAGAAGTAGTAAATAAAGATCATAGTAAATGGAGATGGGAGAAAGCTATTTTAGGCAGAAGGACACAAATTAAAAGGAGATATGAGAAATACGGCTTTTATGAGTGAACATGAACTAGTCCAGTTTTACTAAGAATGTGAGTTATAAAAAGAGAAGCAGTGAGGGTAACATTAAATACTTAGATATAGAGTGTGGAGAACCTTTAATTCTTGGCAAGAAAGGGAAACATTTGCGCTGTGGGTATTTGAAGTTTTCTGATAATTGGAATGCCATGCTCAGAAGGTTCCTTTAGGAAGGCTATCTTGGCCATAGAATGCAATATAGATGAGAATTAGGAGATACCAGAAGCAAATCTACCAAGTAGACATTCTTACAAGGACATTGCTTAGAGATAGGTACTTAAAATAATATTAAAAGCCCTATAAGAAAGCAAAAATAATTAGAATTGAAAGCCTACTGTGGACCAGCATTCTTCTGGCCCTCCTGGATGATTAAATTTGTTGTATCGTTTATATTTCATTACTTTTGTATTATGATAGTACCCTTAGAAACTGATAAAAAGGGGCATCTGGGTTGCTCAGTGGGTTACAGCCTCTGCCTTCAGCTCAGGTCATGGTCTCAGGGTCCTGGGATTGGGCCCTGCATCGGGCTCTCTGCTCAGCAGGGAGCCTGCTTCCACCTCTCTCTCTCTGCCTGCCTCTCTGCCTGCTTGTGATCTCTCTCTGTCAAAATAAATAAATAAAGTCTTAAAAAATAGGGTATACAAAATTTCTAGTTAAAGATAATTCTACACAAAAAAAAGAACAAGAGGCAGTACCGAAGGCTAGGGACCTAATCAATACAGACATCGGTAATGGTTCTAGCCGGGCTCGAAAAAGGCATGGAAGATATTAGAGAAACCCTCTCGAGAGATATAAAAGCCCTTTCTGGAGAAATAAAAGAACTAAAATCTAACCAAGGTGAAATCAAAAAAGCTATTAATGAGGTGCAATCAAAAATGGAGGCTCTCACTGCTAGGATAAATGAGGCAGAAGAAAGAATTAGTGATATAGAAGACCAAATGACAGAGAATAAAGAAGCTGAGCAAAAGAGGGACAAACAGCTACTGGACCACGAGGGGAGAATTCGAGAGATAAGTGACACCATAAGATGAAACAACTTTAGAATAATTGGGATTCCAGAAGAAGAAGAAAGTGAGAGGGGAGCAGAAGGTATACTGGAGAGAATTATTGGGGAGAATTTCCCCAATATGGCAAAGGGAACGAGCATCAAAATTCAGGAGGTTCAGAGAATGCCCCTCAAAATCAATAAGAATAGGCCCACACCCCGTCACCTAATAGTAAAATTTACAAGTCTCAATGACAAAGAGAAAATCCTGAAAGCAGCCCGGGAAAAGAAGTCTGTAACATACAATGGTAAAAATATTAGATTGGCAGCTGACTTATCCACAGAGACCTGGCAGGCCAGAAAAAGCTGGCATGATATTTTCAGAGCACTAAACGAGAAAAACATGCAGCCAAGAATACTATATCCAGCTAGGCTATCATTGAAAATAGAAGGAGAGATTAAAAGCTTCCAGGACAAACAACAACTGAAAGAATTTGCAAATACCAAACCAGCTCTACAGGAAATATTGAAAGGGGTCCTCTAAGCAAAGAGAGAGCCTACAAGTGGTAGATCAGAAAGGAACAGAGAACATATACAGTAACAGTCACCTTACAGGCAATACAATGGCACTAAATTCATATCTCTCAAGTTACCCTGAATGTGAATGGGCTAAATGCCCCTGTCAAAAGACACAGGGTATCAGAATGGATAAAAAAACAAAACCCATCTATATGTTGCCTCCAAGAAACACATTTTAAGCCCGAAGACACCTCCAGATTTAAAGTGAGGGGGTGGAAAAGAATTTACCATGCTAATGGACATCAGAAGAAAGCAGGAGTGCCAATCCTTATATCAGATCAATTAGATTTTAAGCCAAAGACTATAATAAGAGATGAGGAAGGACACTATATCATACTCAAAGGGTCTGTCCAACAAGAAGATTTAACAATTTTAAATATCTATGCCCCCAATGTGGGAGCAGCCAGCTATATAAACCAATTCATAACAAAATCAAAGAAACACATCAACAATAATACAATAATAGTAGGGGACTTTAACACTCCCCTCACTGAAATGGACAGGTCATCCAAGCAAAAGATCAGCAAGGAAATAAAGGCCTTAAATGACACACTGGACCAGATGGACATCACAGATATATTCAGAATATTTCATCCCAAAGCAACAGAATACACATTCTTCTCTAGTGCACATGGAACATTCTCCAGAATAGATCACATCCTCGGTCCTAAATCAGGACTCAACCGGTATCAAAAGATTGGGATCATTCCCTGCATATTTTCAGAGGACAATGCTCTAAAGCTAGAACTCAACCACAAAAGGAAGTTTGGAAAGAACCCAAATACATGGAGACTAAACAGTATCCTTCTAAAGAATGAATGGGTCAACCGGGAAATTAAAGAAGAATTGAAAAAAATCATGGAAACAAATGATAATGAAAATACAATGGTTCAAAATCTGTGGGACACAACAAAGGCAGTCCTGAGAGGAAAATATATAGCGGTACAAGCCTTTCTCAAGAAACAAGAAAGGTCTCAGGTACACAACCTAACCCTACACCTAAAGGAGCTGGAGAAAGAACAAGAAAGAAACCCTAAGCCCAGCAGGAGAAGAGAAATCATAAAGATCAGAGCAGAAATCAATGAAATAGAAACCAAAAAAACAATAGAACAAATCAACGAAACTAGGAGCTGGTTCTTTGAAAGAATTAATAAAATTGATAAACCCCTGGCCCGACTTATCAAAAAGAAAAGCGAAAGGACCCAAATAAATAAAATCATGAATGAAAGAGGAGAGATCACAACTAACACCAAAGAAATACAAACTATTATAAGAACATACTATGAGCAACTCTACGGCAATAAATTTGACAATCTGGAAGAAATGGATGCATTCCTAGAAACATATAAACTACCACAACTGAACCAGGAAGAAATAGAAAGCCTGAACAGACCCATAACCAGTAAGGAGATTGAAACAGTCATTAAAAATCTCCAAACAAACAAAAACCCAGGGCCAGACGGCTTCCCGGGGGAATTCTACCAAACATTTAAAGAAGAACTAATTCCTATTCTCCTGAAACTATTCCAAAAAATAGAAATGGAAGGAAAACTTCCAAACTCATTTTATGAGGCCAGCATCACCTTGATCCCAAAACCAGACAAGGATCCCACCAAAAAAGAGAGCTATAGATCGATATCCTTGATGAACACTGATGCGAAAATACTCAACAAAATACTAGCCAATAGGATTCAACAGTACATTAAAAAGATTATTCACCACGACCAAGTGGGATTTATTCCAGGGCTGCAAGGTTGGTTCAACATCCGCAAATCAGTCAATGTGATACAACACATCAATAAAAGAAAGAACAAGAACCATATGATACTCTCAATAGATGCTGAAAAAGCATTTGACAAAGTACAACATCCCTTCCTGATCAAAACTCTTCAAAGTGTAGGGATAGAGGGCACATACCTCAATATCATCAAAGCCATCTATGAAAAACCCACCGCAAATATCATTCTCAATGGAGAAAAACTGAAAGCTTTTCCGCTAAGGTCAGGAACACGGCAGGGATGTCCATTATCACCACTGCTATTCAACATCGTACTAGAGGTCCTAGCCTCAGCAATCAGACAACAAAAGGAAATTAAAGGCATCCAAATCGGCAAAGAAGAAGTCAAATTATCACTCTTCGCAGATGATATGATACTATATGTGGAAAACCCAAAAGACTCCACTCCAAAACTGCTAGAACTTATACAGGAATTCAGTAAAGTGTCAGGATATAAAATCAATGCACAGAAATCAGTTGCATTTCTCTACACCAACAGCAAGACAGAAGAAAGAGATATTAAGGAGTCAATCCCATTTACAATTGCATCCAAAACCATAAGATACCTAGGAATAAACCTAACCAAAGAGACACAGAATCTATACTCAGAAAACTATAAAGTACTCATGAAAGAAATTGAGGAAGACACAAAGAAATGGAAAAATGTTCCATGCTCCTGGATTGGAAGAATAAATATTGTGAAAATGTCTATGCTACCTAAAGCAATCTACACATTTAATGCAATTCCTATCAAAGTACCATCCATCTTTTTCAAAGAAATGGAACAAATAATTCTAAAATTTATATGGAACCAGAAAAGACCTCGAATAGCCAAAGGGATATTGAAAAAGAAAGCCAACGTTGGTGGCATCACAATTCCGGACTTCAGGCTCTATTACAAAGCTGTCATCATCAAGACAGCATGGTACTGGCACAAAAACAGACACATAGATCAATGGAACAGAATAGAGAGCCCAGAAATAGACCCTCAAATCTATGGTCAACTAATCTTCGACAAAGCAGGAAAGAATGTCCAATGGAAAAAAGACAGCCTTTTCAATAAATGGTGCTGGGAAAATTGGACAGCCACATGCAGAAAAATGAAATTGGACCATTTCCTTACACCACACACAAAAATAGACTCAAAATGGATGAAGGACCTCAATGTACGAAAGGAATCCATCAAAATCCTTGAGGAGAACACGGGCAGCAACCTCTTCGACCTCTGCCGCAGCAACATCTTCCTAGGAACAACGCAAAAGGCAAGGGAAGCAAGGGAAAAAATGAACTACTGGGATTTCATCAAGATCAAAAGCTTTTGCACAGCAAAGGAAACAGTTAACAAAATCAAAGACAACTGACAGAATGGAAGAAGATATTTGCAAACGACATATCAGATAAAGGACTAGTGTCCAGAATCTATAAAGAACTTAGCAAACTCAACACCCAAAGAACAAATAATCCAATCAAGAAATGGGCAGAGGACATGAACAGACATTTCTGCAAAGAAGACATCCAGATGGCGAACAGACACATGAAAAAGTGCTCCATATCACTCGGCATCAGGGAAATACAAATCAAAACCACAATGAGATATCACCTCACACCAGTCAGAATGGCTAAAATCAACAAGTCAGGAAATGACAGATGCTGGCGAGGATGCGGAGAAAGGGGAACCCTCCTACACTGTTGGTGGGAATGCAAGCTGGTGCAGCCACTCTGGAAAACAGCATGGAGGTTCCTCAAAATGTTGAAAATAGAACTGCCCTATGACCCAGCAATTGCACTATTGGGTATTTACCCTAAAGATACAAATGTAGTGATCCAAAGGGACACATGCACCCGAATGTTTATAGCAGCAATGTCCACAATAGCCAAACTATGGAAAGAACCTAGATGTCCATCAACAGATGAATGGATCAAGAAGATGTGGTATATATACACAATGGAATACTATGCAGCCATCAAAAGAAATGAAATCTTGCCATTTGCAACAACATGGATGGAACTTGAGCGTATCATGCTTAGCGAAATAAGTCAAGCAGAGAAAGACAACTATCATATGATCTCCCTGATATGAGGAAGTGGTGATGCAACATGGAGGCTTAAGTGGGTAGAAGAAGAATAAATGAAACAAGATGGGATTGGGAGGGAGACAAACCATAAGTGACTCTTAATATCACAAAACAAACTGAGGGTTGCCGGGGGAGGGGGTTTGGGAGAAGGGGGTGGGATTATGGACATTGGGGAGTGTATGTGCTTTGGTGAGTGCTGTGAAGTGTGTAAACCTGGTGATTCACAGACCTGTACCCCTGGGGATAAAAATATATGTTTATAAAAAAAAAAGATAATTCTCAAGGTTCAAGTCCAAAGTTCTAAATAGTGCCATGCCAAGACAGTTTCAGGTGCAGGTGACAAAACCACTCTTGGAAATTTTGAATCTGAGAGGTCAGCTTCTTTTTCTTAGGCACAGTGGCTATGTGTGACCTGTGTCTGGTCAGGGAAGTTAGGGTCAGCAAAGACATTCAGTTGATGGTAAAACAAAAGTGATCACAAAAGCAGCACAGGCATTGTGCTAAATGATTTATCTCATGTACTTCCCACTATAGTCCAATAAAATACATAATATTATTTTTAAAGATTTCCACACCTATTACACATGTATTATTCAAGTAACAGAAATTAGGTATTGTAGAAGAAAGGGATTTGATATAAAATATACTTACAAAAGGGTCCTAGGGGTTCTAGAGGCAAGTAATAGAAGCAATATTTAGGACCAAGTTTAACATCAAAATTCATGGTCTGGCTATTAGATGGTACAGCCATTGAACCCAGGGTGGAGTAACAGAGTAGGCACGGCCAGGTTGGTAAATCAGTACTTGGCCCTTTATATGAGAGAGCTAATGAAAGACTTCAGTTAAAGTCTCTAAATGATCCTAAATGATCCAGAAAAATTTCCCAGATAGAGTCAGCTTTAACTATCTTCCAGGCCTGGAAAGTTCAAACAGTTGACTATAAAGGGATCTAAAATATCACCAAGTGAACGGGGAAAGAAGTTAGTGGGATAAGAGCTGAAACCCATTACGTCTCTTTCCCCCACTGCAGGCAACAGTCTTCTATAGGACAGAGTGGATGGGGTGAAAGAAAGTCTTACTTTTGAATTAAAATTTAATCATAGAATAATAGCTAATATCGGAATTAATGGATTAAAGTTGCTGGGAAATTTACACTACATAAGACTGGAAATAAAACTCAAGACATTGACCTTAGTTTCCTGTTAGGCCAATGGAAGATAACCCCCACTGAATAAAGTTTAAGGAGGGAGTGGAAGGTAAAAATGCTGTTGTGTTTAATCACATTGTACATGTGTGCGTTCAAAACATTAGTTACATATAATAGTTAAGAAACTTGGAACCAAAAAGAAGATTGGCACTGACTGAAAATTAAGGAAAATAAACAATGATGGGGGAAATATTTTCCTGAATTCCACAGATTAAGTATAGATTAATCCACTTTAGTCATTTTGATGGACTTAACAAGGCTTATCTGGGGCTTTGAGGAACAGGTACAAAATATATAATGTGACCCAGGATCTATGTACTACTGTAGAACATGACACAAAATATTCTATTCATTTGTAATTCTTTAAAAAATAATGATATACTGTTAAAAATATAAAACAGAATTTTGTTTATCTAGAAAAAACTATCCTCATGAATGTTTCACTTGTTTTGGTGCTCAAATTACTAAGAATGTTGATAAGCACATATCTTTTTTTGCTATGTCTTGCCTTTTCTTGCTTAGACAAAACCTTGTTTTTTTCCTCTTATATTTTCACAGTATTATTCCATTACCGATAAAATTCCATCGACATGTTTTATATTTGAGAAACTTTAAAGTCATGTTCACTGTACATCTTGGCTATAAAACATGCTAATAAATGCATTCTTATTTATTTTTTTCCCTCCCAACAGGTTCTGACTAGTTTTAAATGAGAAATTATTGGAAATGAAAATAGGAAAACATGAATTTTTTTTTAAGAGTTATGTAGCTCTGGCAGAAAACAGCATGGGTATTACAATTATGATTTAAGACAGCTATATATATGTATATGTGTTATATAGAGAATATATATATGTATCACATATGTCTAGTATTCATATGCACATAGATTTCATTTATCAATTATTTTGATTAACCCACCCTCCAAACTTCAGGATTTAAATGAAGTTAATTCCAATTCTTTTTTGTTTCTTTCACATACAATGTGCTAAAAAAAATTATGTTTAAAAATCAAGGGTCACTTGGGTGGCTCAGTCAGTTAAGCGTCTGCCTTTGGCTCAGGTCATGATCTCAGGGTCCTGGGATGGAGCACCGCGTCAGGCTCCCGGCTTAGTGGAGACTCTGCTTCTCCCTCTCCCTCTGCCTCTTCCCTCCACTTGTTCTTTCTCTCAAATAAATAAATAAGATCTTAAAAAAATTCAATTCTCTTTAGTGATCATTGTCAATAAAGAGATTATATTTCAGCTATTTTGGAAGAAATGCACATATTGAAAGTAATCTTTAACTACTATAATTATCACCCAGGCTGTAATTAGCTGGGTATACATTGACATGGTTATAATATTTAAAAAATTCCATACTGGATACTAAAACTTCACTGTGTCTCTCTGAGAGGACTCCATTATCTAAGCGGCCATGCAACCTCCCCACATCCTGCTAGATTTCAGTATAATTCAAGAACTAAAGGATTTACCACCACAGCAGGGTTTGTAGAACTCCTTCCCTATGTGTCTGCTTGGGTTATACTGGCTGTTAACTGTAAGATCACCCCCGATTATTACAAGTAAAAATGAAGGAGAATACTTATAAACAAAATAACATGTTATACATTAAACAAAATATTTTATAGTTCATTATACAAGTCTTCAAAGGTTATTAGCTGCTTTAAGATTCATTCTTATTTTTTTCTTTTTAAAAACTGAAATTTTCCTTGATGCTGTTTTATTTTTTTTTTGTTTCTTTTTTTTTTTCAAAATGACCACAGTTATCTTTTGTAGGCCAAATAGCATATTACGCATCTGTCAAAACCATACTTTATTAGCATATAACTGTATTTACAAAGCCTCTCAGAACCCTTTTGGATTGTTCTGGCTGCTTGCTTTATGTTCATTTCTTTCTTTAATGTGTTTATATTTTTTCCATTCATTTGTATAAATGAAAATGTACTAGAATGAATAGTTTTACCCCTCTGAGACCTAGTTTAAATTTCAAGGCTAATATTGAATCCTATTCTTTATTTCAATATGATAACAAAGTTAAGTTTGAAGCAAAACACTAGTAATACATGTTTCTGATAAAAATACTGTATTTATGAAGTCTATAATAAACAATAAAACATTAAAGAGATAGATGGCCTTGCCATTAGAGAAGCCCATGTTCTTTATGGTGAATTTTACTTATTTATTGGAATAATTGGGCCAAATTTCAAATTCCCTTCAAATGTATTTAAACAATCTGCTTTGAGATTGCTATTGAGTTCACCAAGTACTCACTGTGCAACCTACAATATCTTCATAGGAATATTATTTCAGGTGCTGTACTGACTTCTAAATCAATGACAAAATTATAGCCCCTAGGATAAAAAGTCTACATGAGTCCTCTTTAGGGTCCTGGCTACAGAGGTGAATTGGAAGCAAATGTGAAAAGGAAAAGGACCCTCCATGATGTTTTGGTACCAAAAGTAACTCAGATTGAGTAACCACCCACACTCCATTGCGGTTCTCCCAGTCACCACCTGGCATTGTTATCCTTTCCTTTTTTTCAGTAGAAGTGAGGTATTCACTTAGATTTGCATGATCTGAAAGGAGAGGAATATCATACACACAAATGGCAATGTTAGTACAGATATTCAGAGACTAAGGATTTATTTATTCATAGATTACCCTCTCATCTCAAACTGTCTAGGTGGTTTAAAGGTTTATTTATTTATTGTTTTTAATGAAGTTAGAAGTTTGGGAAGGTTAAGGTAAATACATAAGATGGGATTAATGAAGAATTAGTAAAATAGGCAAATCATCAGCTATGACTATTTGTATCCATAAGAGAGGGACAGTAAAATAATAATGATATTGATGAAAAATCAGAACGATTCTTTAAATTTAGAAAGCATGGAAATATGTTATAGTGCCATAAAACTAGATTTAGGGATATTTTAAAAGGAAAAATGGCAGAAACTTTATTTTTATTATAAATTACGTAAAAATAATTTCTATAATCACAAAAATCAGTGAATAAAAAGTGTTCAAGGGAGGATGGTCAATAACTAAAAATTACAAAGACAGAAAAATTCTCCCAAGATGCAGACTTTAGAACATGACCTAATGGCTTGAAATAGATAAGACAACTTATGATATGTAACAGTCCAATACAGAAATTTACAATCCGGAGAATAAGTTTCACGTGAGGAAAAACAAGTTAACCTAGAAAAATACCATTTAAATTCCACACGAATTGCTTTCTAATTTTAAGTCCCTTAAGAGATGAACTATAATATCCAGTAAAGAATTAGATTCAGAAAGAAAAATAGGAAAATGATTAATTTATGAATAGCTAATAATAAAAGTTCATGAAAAAGAAAACATATTTCAAAGCTCTAATATAAAAGATCAAATGCAAAGTGTTGGTTAAGGGAACTCAGTATAATCAGAGAATGCCTGGAGTTGGTAAGACATGCTATACTTTTCCTGTAGATTAATTATCAAAACCATTTAAAAGTTAAATATATGCAAAATATATTGGTTCAACATAAGCTTTTCATCTGAAAGAATCTGTTGGTTGAACTGAATCAATTTTAGTAGAAATGAATGAAATATGTGGTTGGATTTATTCTAGTTTTCCCTAATGAATATCACCAGCTGGTTACTGTCAAGAACTGCCTGTCTATTGACCAATTTATTAATATAAGGAAAAATTTCCATATTATAATTTTATCTTGCTTTCCCAATATTTTAGGCAAGCAGAGGAAACATTATGCCATGATAATACCATTAACTCTTTTACTTCTAAAATAACTATGGCTTGATGAGATTTTAATAACAATAATAGAAATATTTATCTTCTAGAAATCATATTAATAGCCAACAGATAAAACACTTACAATTTACTTATGTTTTACATCAACCCTAAGAGTAAGATACTACTTCAGGTTACAGAAGAGAAAACTGAGGCACAAAATAGTAGCTTGCCTGATCACATAGCTAGTAAGTCTCAAATTCAGGTAATTTGGTCAAGCATCAGATTCCAAGATGGCTCTTAATGATTCCCACTTCCTGGTATGCATGTGTATTCATTTTCTATTGACTCCTTAACAAATTACTACAATTTTAGCAACTTATAAATACTCTAATTTATTTTGTTATAATTTCTTTGGATTAAAAATTGGACACAGTGAGTCCTACAAGTTTGAAGTTTTCATATTAGCAGGGTTGTATTCTTTCTGGACGCTACAAGAGAGAACCTTTCTAGACTCTTCAAAGTTTGTAGCAAAAATTATTTACTGTGGTTATAGGACAGAGGCTCCCATTTTCTTGTTGCCTGTAAGTCAGGGATCATTTTGAATTGTGTCCAACCCTTCACATGTGTCTCACTTTCTTAATCATCAAAGCCAGAAAGAGCAGATAGTCCTAAATCTCTATGACCTCTTCTGCCTCACTTCTCTCCTTTCTTTGTATGCCTCATATCTCTGATAAGAGCCAGAAAAATTTCTTGTCTTTGAAGGGCTCATGTAATTAGCTTGAGTCCATCTAGATAATCCAGATATATAACCTTCCTACTAATTAAGCCAGTTAATTACTATAATTCCATTTTGAAAGATCCTTTCCCGTAGTGCTTATGTTAGTGTTTGATTGGTTGCTTAGGGCACGAGAATCTTGTGGGGGAGATTTAAAAAATTCTGTTGGGTACACAATCCTTTGTGAAATCTCCTCTCTTTAAGGATGGGCTGGCCTAGTAACTCACATGACCAATACAACAAATGTGATAGGATGCCACTTCCATAATAATATTTGTGACCTTGATCTACTAGTAGGTAGTAGCTGGCTTTGATGAAACCAGCTGAACATATTTGAGAACATGTTCAACATGTTCAAGACATGTTGAAGTGTTAAGGAATTAAAGATGGCTGCTGATCTTTAGGTATCAAAGAATTGATGCCCTTAGTCTAGCATCCTGCATGGAACTAAACCTTCCAACAAACCACATAAATTTAGAAATGGATCCTTTCCCAGCTAAACCTTCACCTCTATCTCTGGCCAACACATTAACTGTAGTCTTTTGAGAATATCTGATGCAGAGGACACAATTAAGTCATGATGAAGTCCTGACTCAAGGATCAGGACTTGGGATAGTAATAAGTGGATAATTATAAATGCAAGTGGATAATATGATATCCACTATATTAACAAATGTAAGTAAGTGGTTAATAATAAATGTGTATTGTTTAAAGCCACTTAGTTTGTGGTATTTTGTTATGCAGCAATAGATAACTACCTAGCTTTGGAGGTTATTTTGTTTACTACCAAGCTGTACTTCAAGTATGAGATGCAACTCAGTTCACATACAAAGGTTTAGATGTGTTTTACCCCCTCCCTTTCTATTTTTATACTCATTCATCAGTATATTTGGCAAATACTAAAGGCCATTATAGGAATTCCCTGTGTATTAAAAAAAAAAAAAAACAATAAAACTGGATTGCAGCATAGTGGTGGAGACAGACAGAAAGAATAACATGTGTTATAGTAGAGATTTGTACAGAAGAAAAATGAGAAAAAGCTTAACTGTTTGTTCTCAAAGAAAGCTTTCTGAAAGAGATGACATTTTCATTGGGCCTTAAAGGATGCTTAGTCATTAGACTGATTAAGGCCAGGACTGATTCACATTGGGAGGACAGAACACAGAAGAGAAGACTGCTCTGGGCAACTCTAGGCAACTGGGTATTCATAGTAGAGTAGCCTGAGGTAGGTAAATGCCAGATCATGAAGGGGCTCTTTGGGTTTTCATTTTTAACATTCACTGAAGGATTTTAACCAGAGAATAAGCAAGATGAGATGTCAGTTTTAGAATTGGGTATCTGAGAATAACAGAAGGAATAGATTGGCAAGATGGAGATGTGAATGAATAAGCTAAAAGTAGAGAGATGAGCTGACTATGGTCATGATCCTAAGTAAGAAGGATCAATCGGAGGGCCTCCTGAGGTGATATTAAAGAAGAGAGAAAATAAAGAAAGAAGCCTTGATTTCAGAGGTCAGTAGGAGTAAATTAATTTAGTAACTAATTGGTTGTGTTGTGAAAGAGAGAAATCTCAGATATTTCCATCTTATGATTTGAACATATTTGAACATATTTCAAATCTTATGATTTGAATGGGTGCATGACATTAAGACAGGGAAAACAGGAGGGTAACAGGGTTTTTAGGATGAGGTTGTAGCTTAGTGAGAGATAATTTCAGTCTAGGAATAGATGAGAGGCATATGGGCTAATGGACATTTAGTAGGCATTTGTTATCATGGTGTAAGTCAGGAGCTTGGAAAAATAATAAATCAGAGTTGTAGCTATAGATTTAGAAAGTAGCAATGTTGAGGTCGTGGGTATGCATAAACCTCTTGGAGATGTTTTAGAGAGAGAAGAGAAGATATATGGATTTAGAATTCAGTACAGTAGTAACATATAGAAAGCAAGCACAAAAATAAGAGCATGTAATAAAGGACTCTATACTGAGATAGGTGGAGAGAACACCAGGAAGGAATGGTCCAGCAGAGGTTGGAAGAGGAAACATTGTCAAGAAATTATACTGTCTCTCAATTTATCACATTTTTTGTGCAACTATTTATGCTAATTTTGAAAAAAAAATGATGTTAGAGTTAATTTATCCATAGTTTTAAAATTGTGGCATAAATAATTCAAAAAGAAATAATAATATACATATATTTAATTTTTATATTGGAATTTTCTTTGGTTTATTCATTTTAAAAATGAGATAGTATACTCTGGGTATACTGTCTTGGGTGCTTACCATATAGTCTGGTTAGAACCAAAGCTTACTAATCTCTAGTCATATGGATTAGATAAATTTACCTGGTTGAATCTCAATTTCTCCATCTTTTAGAACATGAATCATAATATGCATTGCAGGTTAAAAAAGATTCAATGTAAAATACTTGGGACAGTACCTATAACACAGTTATTACCCAATATTAACTGTTATAATTATTCATCTCAGTAAAAATCATGTCTTAAAACAGAGATTCCATATAGTGTCATAACGATTTGGAATCATTCTGGCTTTATTGTACTATACTTTTTCTCATTGGCTCTATAAAAAATACATTTTAAAATTTGATTTACAGTGGTAACTTAAACTGAAGCTAAGGAGTCAGCCAAGGGAAAGAGGTACAGTGTTAATGTTTGGTTTACATGGTTTTCCTGGAAGAATACAGGATAAAGATAGAAAGCCTATGTGCCAACAAAAAGAGCAACTGAGTACAAATGTATACTGTCAACTTATTAGTATAATTTTCCAGAGTTACCATGCACGAAATCCCCATGTGAATATTCAAGATGATTGAAAATCATGTTTGAAAAACTCCAGTAAATATCTCAATATTTATATATGATTGTAGAAAAATATTTGTTGAAACTTAATTTCTTTACAAGTTTTTATATTAGAAGAGAGAGCTAAGATGGCAGAGTAGTAGGAGGACCTTATGCTTGCCTCTTCACAGCTAGATAAATATCAAATCATTCTGAAAACCCAGAAGATTGATCTGAGGACTGAAAGAACAAACTGCCCAACTAGAGGGAGAAAAGAGGCCACATTATGGAATGTGGGAGATGTGGAAATTTAATTTTGGGGAGAAAAGAATATGGGTGCTATGGAGGGGAGAGAGCCACTGATTTCAGGGTGGGGGGAGAAAAAACAGGATATAGGAGATTGCATAGAAAAATACTTCCCCAAAACCATTGACTTGGAAAATGAGAGGAACTGATTTATCACAAGTTTTTACAAGCAACAGAGTTGAAGTCTGAAGTTTTAGAAGTCCACTCCATCGCCAGAGTTGGGACTGGTGGACAGAGTGGTACTTCTATGGAGAAGGGTGACAGAGGCTCAAGAGTGGACATCATGCTCTGAAGATCCCCTGGGTCATGCTGGGGAAAGAAAGGAGGGGCATGATACAGTCAATGTGCTGAATGGGAAAATTATGCAGCCAGGATTACTTTATCAAGAAGGTTGTCATCCAGAATAGAAAGAGATAAAGAGTCTTCCAGGCAAACCAAAACTAAAAGAGTTTGTGATGACTAAACCAGCCCTGCAACAAATACTAAAGGGGACTCTTTGAGTGGGAAAGAAAGACCAAAAACAAACAAACAAATACACAAAACCCAACCCAACCCAAACCAAACAAAAATCTGGAAAGGAAAAGAGGAATTCTCCAGAAATACCAACTTTACAGGTAATAGGTAGCACTAAATTCATATCTATTAATAATCACTCTGAATGTGAATATACTAAATGTTCCAATCAAAAGACATATGGTATCAGAATGGATAAAAAACCAAGACCCATCTATAATATGCCTATGAGAGATTCATAGGCATGAAACCTATGAAACCTCCAGATTGAAAGTGAGGGGGATAGAAGGGGATAGAGAACCATCTATCCTGCTAATGGACATCAAAAGAAAGAGACAAACTAGATTTTAAAACAAAGACTGTAACGGAAGGTGAAGAAGGGCACTATATCATGATAAAGGGATCTATCCAACAAGAAGATCTAATGACTGTAAATATTTATGCCTCCAATGTGGGAGCACCCAAATATATGAATCAATTAATAAAAAATATAAAGAAACACATTGAAGATAGTATAATAATAGTAGGGGACTTTAACACCCCACTTACAGCAATGGATAGATCACCTAAGCAGAAAATCAACAAGGAAACAATGGCTTTTAATGACACACTGGACCAGATGGACTTAACAAATATATATTTAGAACATTCCACTCTAAAGCAGCAGAATACACATTCTTTCAAGTACTCATGAACATTCTCTGGAATAGATCACATCCTGGGTAACAAATCCAGCCTAAAAAAATACAAAAAGATTGAGATCATAACATGCATATTGTTAGAACACAGGGCTATGAAAGTTAGAGCCAACCATAGGAGGGGCACCTGGGTGGCTTACTTGGTTAAGTGTCTGACTCTTGGTTTCAGCTCAGGTCATGATGGCACAGGGCTTATGATTAAACCCCAGTGGTCTTCACTCAGTAGGAAGTCTTCTTCAAGATTCTCTCCCTCTGCCCCTCTCTCTAAAATAATAAATAAATAAATCTTTTAAAAAAAAAAGTAAGCCAAAAAGAAAAAATTTGGAAAGGAGGTTAAAGAACATCCTACTAAAGAATGAATGGGTTAACAAGGAAATTAAAAAAAGAAATAAAGAAATATATGGAAGCAAATGAAAATGAAAATGGCAGTACACAACCTCTGGTATGCAAAAAGGCAGTCATAAGTGGGAAGTATAAAGTAATACAGACCTTCCTCAAGAAGTAAGAAAAGTCTCAAATGTACAACCTAGCTTACACCTAAAGGAACTAGAAAAGGAACAGCAAATAAAGCCTAAAGCTGCAGAAGAAGGGCAGTAATAAAGATTAAAGCAAAAATAAATGATATAGAAACAAACAAACCAGCCAGGAGACTGACTCAATGAAACTGGTTCAAAAGAACCAGTTCTTTGAAAAAATTAATAAAATCGACAAACCTCTAGCCAGACTTATCAAAAAGTAGTGAGAAAGACCCAAATAAATAAAATCATGAATGAAAGGGGAGAGATCACAACCAATACCACAGAAATACCAACAATTATAAGAGACTATTATGAAAAATTATATGCCAACAAATTGAGCAATTTGGAAGAAATAGATAAGTTCCTAGAAACATGCAAACTACCAAAACTGAAACAGGAAGAAATAGAAAAATTTGAACAGTCCCATAACCAGCAAAGAAATGGACTCTGTAATAAAAAATCTCCCAACAAACAAAATCTATCAAAATATCACTAGAATTTTCCCCAGAACTAGAGCAAACAATCCTAAAATTTATATGGAACCACAAAAGTCCCTGAGTAGCCAAAGCCATCTTAAAAAAGAAAAACACAGCTGGAGGTATCATAATTCTGAACTTTAAGCAATATCACAAAGCTGTAGTAATCAAGACAGTATAGTACTGGCATAAAAACAGGTAATAAAGATCAATGGAGCAGAGTAGAAAAACCGAGAAATAGACTCACAACTATATAGTCAACTAATCTTCAACAAAGCAAGAAAAAAAATATCCAATGGAGAAAAGACAGTCTCTTCAACAAATGATGTTGGGAAAACCAGAGAGCTATGTGCAAAAGGGTGAATCTGGAAACTTTTTTACACCATACACAAAAATAAACTCAAAATTGAATAGAGACCTTAATATGAGACCTGAAACTGTAAAAGTCCTAGAAGATAGCACAGGCAGCAATTTCTTGAACATTGGTCATAGCAACATCTTTCTATATATCTCCTGAGTCAAGGGATCAAAAGCAAAAATAAACTATTGGTACCACATCAAAATAAAAGGCTTCTGCGCAGTGGAGGAAACGACCAACAAAAATAAAAGACAACCTACTGAAAGGGAGAAGATATTTTCACCTGATATATCTGATAAAGGGTTAGTATTCAAAATATAAGAAGAATATATGTAACTCAACACCAAAAATACCCCAAATAATCCCACTAAAAATGATCAGAAGACACCATTTCTCCAAAGAAGACATACATGTTGACCAAAACACATATGAAAACATGCTCAACATCAGTCATCATCAGGGAAATGCAAATCAAAATCACAGTGAGATATCACCTTACACATGTCAGAATGGCTAAATCAAAAACACAAAAGCCAGTAAATGTTGGTGAGGATATGGAGAAAAGGAACCCTTGTGCACTATTAGTGAAAATACAAACTGGTGCAGCCGCTGTGGAAGACGCTACGCAGGTTCCTCAAAAAATTAAAAAATAAACTGCCATATGATCCAGGATTCACACTACTGGGTATTTACCCCCAAAATATGAAAACATTAATCTGAAGGGGTATACCCACCCCTAAGTTTATTGCATTATGTACAATAACCAAACTGTGGAAGCAGCCCCAGCGTCCATTGATTGATGAATAAATAAAGAAGTTTTGGCACACAACACACACACACGTAGGAGTATTATTCAGCCATAAAAAGAAAAAAATCTTGCCTTTTGCAACAACATGCTTGGATCTAGAGTGTATAATGCTAAGTGAAATAAGCCAGCCGGAGAAAGACAAATACCTTATGATTGCACTCCTACACAGATTTTAAGGAACAAAACAAAGGGGAAAAAAGAGAGAGACAAACAAAAAACCCAGAGAAGAAACAGATGGTTACCAGAGGGGAACTGAGTAGGGTAATGTTGGGGAATAGGCGAAGGGCATTCGGAGTACACTACACTAATCATGATGAACACTGAGTAGTATATGAAGCTGTTGAATCATTACATTTTACATCTGAAACTATTACAACACCATGTAAACTATACTGGAATTAAAATGCGAATAGAGATAAAATATATAAAACAAAATAATCGGTCGTTACTGGATCTCTCAATCATATATCACACATTGCTTTTTGCCATGTTAGATATTGATCCCTACCCTGTAAGAACTCAACTTACACCCTAAATTCTAAAATTACATTACCTTTATAAGTCTCAATAAATGCAACAAGAAAATAATCACTGATAACAAGAATTAAGGAAGCATTTAGTGTGTGTTAGAATTTTTGCTAAATGCTCTACATCCTTTCATCAGAGTCCGCAAACTCTGAGATGGACAATATCATGAGTCCATTTAGATCAGAAGACTCAGAGCAAGAAAGGGAGGTTAAATAAATTTCAGTGTTACATGGGCAAATTTTGTACCAGTCTTCCGGTGGAAAGAATCTTATAGCAGTAGGACTGAGGCCAAGGTGGTTGAAAGGGTGAATCTGTTGAAGTATACACGAGGGGGAAGGGAGCAATTGGTGTAAGCAAGTTAGGTAGTGAATGTAGGTTCTGAGGTGGTTCCCGTGGGTGGCCCTGGGTGCTGTGGAGCGGTGCCTGCTAGTTCTTTTGTTCCTGAAGGGTCTCTTTCTGGGATTCCTGCTCACCCCTCCTTCCCCAGGACATGCTCTGAGATAAGTAAACAGCTCTCCTTTTCATATGTCCCAGAAGTTTTTCCAAACTGCTGCTCCTATTCTGTGTCTCTGTGGGTTGTTTATGATGCTCTCTCTTTAAGAGTGGGAATTCAGCTGGGCTTTCAGAATGCAGGCTGCCGGTTTTTATTTAAAATTTTTTTTCTTTTTTCTTTTTACATTTTTAAGAGAGAGAGCACATGCCTGAGGTGGGGGGAGAGTGAGAGGGGAAGACAGAGAGAGAATCTTAAGCAGGTTCCATGCCCAGCATGGTGCCTGCATGGAGCTTAGTTTCACCACCCTGACCTAGCCAAAATCAAGAATTGCATGTTTAACCGACTGAGTCACCCAGGTGCCCCAAGGCTGCTGAGTTTTAAAACCCCAGGCTTTAAGTCCCTCTGGTTGTAAGAACTCATGAAATTTGGCCCTATTTGCTTTGAAAGCCAAATGTTATGGGGATTTGTCCCTCCTGTATGGGCTCTCTAGTGTGATAGTTTGTTTCTTGCGCTTCTCTGTGCTGGGCTCCCCCCAAACCATGGCCATGATACATTTCAGTCCTTCTTGTGTCTCCACCTTTCCTACCCTTTTCGATGTGGCCTCTTCTCTGGTTGTAGAGTTTGTTCCGCCAGTCTTCAGGTCATTTTTTGGGTTCTTTATGCTGATGTGAGTATTATGTAGTTGTGTATGAGATGAGTGTAAGGTCCTCTTATTTCACCATCTTTCCCAAGAGACCTCCATTAACTTTTAAAAATTATTGTTCCTGCCATGATATTCTTACAATGGTAACTTGCCATTTAAGTATAACTTTATTAAAAATATCTAAAAAATATTTCTATCCCTCCCATCCAATTATTATTTTCAATTTGCCTGTTTTCCTTTGTCTAGTATTTAAAATCAAATATATCACATTTGTCTAACATGCATTTTGGAATATTTTCTATGATAATCTTTGTTCATTATTTCTTCAATAGTATTTTATTGTTCAGAATGTTTAACTTTCTTGAGAGTGTGAGAAACATAAATATTGACATATTCATCCTAGATTTCATTGTGATAAATGCTCTAATGAAGCATTCAATGCATTTATTTTTAAAAATACAAGGCAATTCTATTTTTGGAATCATCATGGACTTAATTTACATATTATGTAAATTCACAGCTTAGATTCTGATTTGCACCCTTTACCTTATTGTATGCTGTAAATCTTTCAACTTTCATGGGTAACAACTAACCTGCCAGGCTACTTGCTGTCATTTTTTTGACCTCCTTTGCTTCTTCAATTAGAGGAGATCCCTAGCTTCCTGCCTATTATCTTGTCTTATGTCTACAGTGATTCTGTTTCTCCACTGTGGCTACCGAACCTCAGGATGCTTTGGGCAGAGTATTGTTTATCCAAACCTGAATAACAACTACTTTTATTTCTTTTTTTCTCATCCCTCCCTTCCTTTTTCCCCTCCTCTTCTCAAAATGTATATATGTATGTAGAATTCCCCTGAAATAGTCATTTCTTCTTTTGCTCAATATTATGTTTTGAGTTTCATTCATGTTGTTGTAGGTGTATTTTATTTTATTGTGGAAGTATACCAGCATTTATTTACCTACTTTACTGTGGGTGTACTGTACCTTTGGAAGTTTCTCTACTTAGCCATGGAACTATTGTGTTAAAAGGTTTGCACACCTTCTACTTTAATGAGTAATGCAAAACTTTTACAAAGTAGTTGCAACCATTTCCACTCCTACAAGAGGGTATGAAGTTCCTCATTATTCTGTGTACTCACTGATAGGTTAGTGTTAAATTTTGATTTTTGCCAAACTTATATGCGTGTGCTTGTATATGTTGTTTTTTCTTTCTTGCAAATCATAGATTTAAGGCTATATAAGAGATTAATTATGCGATTTATTTTATCTTTAGTAGCTTTCTGAGTGTGTGTTTATTTATTTATTTTTATTAGCTCCCGGTTTTATTGATCTGGTATTTTAGTCTCTATTTTATTTATTTCTGCTGTAATCTTTATTATTTATTTCCTTCTACTGGTTTTGAGCTTGTTCTTTTTGTAGTTCCTTTAGGTGTAAGGTTAGGTGATTTGAGGTTTTTCTTATTTCTTAAGATAGGCATGTATTGCTACAGTTTTCCCTCTTAGAACATCTTTTGTTGCATCCCAAAGATTTTGAACTGTTGGATTTTCATTTTTATCTGTCTCCATGCATTTTTTCTTTCCTTTTTGATTTCTTAGTGGATGGATTCATGTTTAGCAGCATGTTACTTAGCCTCTATGTACTTCTGTTCCTTCTGGATTTTTTTTTCTTATGATTGATTTCTAGTTTTATACCGTTATAATCAGGAAAGATGTATGATTTAATTTCAGTATTTTTAAATTTATTGCAACTTGTTTTGTGACCTAACATGTGATCTATTCTGGAGAATGTCCCATGTACACTTGAAAATAATGTATGTTCTGCTATTTGTGGATGTAATGTTCTGAATATATCTGTTGGGTCCATCTGGTCTATGTGTTATTAAAGGCCATTCTCTCCTTGTTGATTTTCTGTCTGGATGATCAATCCATTGAGGTAAGTGGAATATTAAGGTTCCCTACAATTATTGTATTCCTGTCTATTTTGATATCTTTCTCAGTTTCTGAATATAATAGAATACCAAGCTATAGAATATCTGCCACTGTTTTTTTGCTCTTTATATACTCCATTTTATAGTGACTTATTTCCTCATATCCTTCTAACACCTCAACTTCTCTTAAATTTCCCTTCTAAAGGAATGATCCTTTCCACCAATTCTTTCAACTCACATATCAACTTCTCTTAAATTTCCCTTCTAAAGGAATGATCCTTTCCACCAATTCTTTCAACTCACATATCCAGGAAGGGGTCTGATCCAATGAAGTGATTGAATTTTGCTGCTACATCGTGATCATATATTCATTCATCATCACTAAACATCACTAAACATCACTAAACATCTTCTCTCCTGAATACTGTTCTTTCCTCTTCCCTAACATGATTGCTTCTAACTCTAGAATAACATCTTTCCATCATTTTTAACCTGGTCTATAGTCTTTATTCTTAATAATAGTTAAAGAATGAGAATTGAGAAGTGGAGGAGAGAGAAAAGAGGTAAATTTAATAGAAATTTTCAAAACATAGATCTGTAAACAGTTTTTGTAATTTTTTTTTTTGCAAGGTAGAAGGAACTGGGCATGTATAAAATATTTGGATGGTGCCAAGTAAGAATGTATGGTGAGGTTCTGATATTTGCTGGTATGAAGTTTTCATGAATTGAGAATTGCCCTTCCAGTGTTTACAGTTTTTCCTCTGATAGTGCAAGCAAGTCTATTAAATCATAACAAATCTTATTTTAAAATTCGAAGTTACACAATTCAATGAATTCTAAAACCAAGAGAGAACTATTTTCATCCTCCTCCAATTCTTGGCTGTTATCTTTAGTGATTAACCATGTTAAAACCCTATCAATCTGACATCTTCTACCATCCTCAACATTTGAGTACTCATTTCTCTTCTATGTCAGGCACCTATAGACATGGTCACCTCAAGTAGATCTCACTGTCACTTTGGATCACTATGTACCTTATACCTTATATCTTTCCTCTTTAATCACAGTGTCATGCTCTATCTTCTCTACTACCTACTACTGCTATTTAATTAATCTGTCACAATCTACTTTTTATTACTGATGCACCATTGTCAGTTGACTTTCCTCTTTCTGATCTTTCCTGATTCTTTTATCCTCATGTTCCTAGAATACCTGGATTTCTTGACTTTCTGATATACTTTATTTACTCTAAACTTAAGAATGTCATTGGATTTATCAAGTCCAATTCCTGGTATGTGGTCATAATTCTAGAATAGCACACTATTTAACCCTAGCAGACCTGCTACTGCTGCTCAGCAATTCATTTGATTATATCTTATTGCCACTATATTCCATGTTTACTTTTGCTAGAACTTTCTATAATAATCTCTCAGCTAAATTTGCTTCCTCAGAGGGGTGAGACTTTTGCACTAGAATCAATTCTCCTTAGGTTCAGTAGGGTCCCAGACTGCTTGGCTTTAGTGAGCTAGGACAGAATAGTGTATTTTACTCCTATTATTTCCTCAGAAATTTTTTTCCTGTTCCTTACATTATCATATGATCTTTATTTCTTTATAAAAAATGCATATATTTCTCTCCATTTCCTAATGTGTTATGCAAAGTTCTTTTTTCCTCTCAATAAGTTTCATCCACTAACATAATATCAAGTTTCTTCTAAATGAGAGTAGCTGCAGGTACATGTTCATAGCCTTAACTGCCTTCCAGAAATCTAAACTTAAATTTTATATTGGTAATATGCCCTCTCTACCAGAATGCACTAAATATATAAAAAATAAAACTCAGTATTTAACAGTAAGCCATGTAGTCATCTTGAGTGTTTTCTGATGTCTACCTGCTCCTTGTTATTAATGGCACTGTCATCTATAGAAACCAAGAACTGACTGCCTTACCAAAATTATGTTAACTTTCCCCTCTGTGTCTAATTCTATCTCCCAATACCTAACAAATAATAAGTACCATTGATTCTTCCTTTGTAGGAAGTTGTCATACCCACAATTTTATTACCACTCACACAAACACACATGCTTTATCATCCTAGTCTATAATTTCTCCTGACATTATGATGTCACCTTCCATCTGAATTATTTGTAGCAGTAATCTCATTTTTCAATTGACCTAATAAGAACCCAAATGAACAAATATGCATGGTTCTATGAATAAGGCATCATTCCAATAATTTCACTCTCATAAATAAACTTTTATTTTTAGTATACATTTTTCCAACTTTATCTTTCACTCCCCTGCTTCATTCTTACTTCTGTGTGGGCTCCTTATTTCTCTTCATTCCACATTCTCCAACATCATGTTGTCCCTCTGTCTCCTATATAAGTCTTCATTATTATTCAAGGGCATCCCAAAACATTTTCAATTATGCATTTTTTACACACAAAAAGCTAAAATCGAATTCTCTTAACCAACCAGAATTAATCTTTACTTCATATGAATTTTTTTGTGATTTAGCACCACTTTTCTAGAAATTATTATGTTCCTTATTACTGTGGGTATTTACACAGATTTTTCTCCTATATGCAATATTAGTATAAGTTTGAAGAAACTATTTCTACTAGATTTTCATATCTTCAAAAGAGCATCCTTCATACTTGGAATAAATTCATCAATATTTTCTACTGGTACTGACAAGTTCCACACAGACACACAATTCCATAAAACAAAATTTTCAGCCAAATTAATTAAAATGGACAATTTAGATAAATAGCTGTATATGCTAATATTTTGGAATCATGTAAAAAAAAGCAACTAGTAAATTGATGGAATGGTGTCATTCTTAACACTGATTTGACACTGTATAGAGATAGAAAAAGATAAGGAAAATAAATGGTATAACCTGTCATATTGAGAAATTTTGCTGTTATGGTGATTTATACATGTAATGGTGGCTTCAAGAAAGAAGGCCACTTTATTGGATTATATCTAATACTGTTTGAAAATAAACCAAAGACCACATTTTTAAGTATCTTGGAAGCATGATTCTAATTTTGTTGCCAACATTCTGCTATCCCATTTGTTATCAGTATCTATTATAGTCTGTCATTTTAATGGATATGAAACATGTCAGAAACACAGCTCTAATGACAGCAGTGAAATTGTCTAATTAGAAGTGATTTTCATTAAAATACATTTATTTCTGTGAGTCATCAGTGGCATTTTATGTTGTAGGAATTTGAAGGATTCAATTTTTTTTGGTCATTTTTCAATTAAAGTGTTATTTTATTTAAATCTTGTCTGTACCAATTACCCATTGTGTACCATTGGATCGGGTAGTCATTTTCTTTTGAACTTTTCTTCATCTGTAAAGGGAGGACCATCATTTTAACTATTTGTGAGGACTAAGTTGTTTCATACATGTGAAGTTTTTCAAATGGTTCTTGGCACACGATAGACACTCATTAGACAATAATAAATATAGCTAAGCCTTTTGATAATTGCACTCCTCAGTTATTTTGACTATTTTCATTCATATCAGTTATTATTCTCTTTAGTCTTTGCCTATAATCAAAATTGGACACACATCTTTTTTTAATCTTGAGCCATGATTGAATCAAAGATAAATTTTGCAGTAATTACTACATTGTGTGGAGCTTTACCATTTAAAGATCTGAACTATTATAAACTTTTTAATAAATAGAAAACAGAGTATGTTCAAGATTTTTTTAATTTATTTTTTATTTATTTTCAGCATAACAGTATTCATTATTTTTGCACCACACCCAGTGCTCTATGCAATCTCTGCCCTCTATAATACCCACCACCTGGTACCCCGACCTTCCACCCCTGCCCCTTCAAAACCCTCAGATTGTCTTTCAGAGTCCATAGTCTCTCATGGTTCACCTCCCCTTCCAACTTCCCCCAACTCCCTTCTCCTCTCTATCTCCCCATGTCCTCCATGTATTTGTTATGCTCCACAAATAAGTGAAAACATGATAATTGACTCTCTCTGCTTGACTTATTTCACTTTAAAATCAGTATTTGACTGTAAGCAGATATGTAACTTCATTCTTTTTACTTTTAGTGAAATAGTGACATCTGCACACTATTTTTATTTATTCTGAAATATTAGAATTCTAATATAGAAGTGTCAATTACACTTTTAGCAACTTGGAAGTCAATTTAATGTGTTTATATTTTTGAATTACACTGGAGGAAAAAGAAAAAAAAAACAAGTAAATGTAAAAATAGCAACAAAATTATTCATTAAATCTTATGAAACATGGTTATTTAAAACAGTAGGTTGGGAGTTAGGAGGCCTGTGTTCTAATCTAGCATTTGCTGTAAAGTAATCTTGTATTCTTGGGAAAGTCATTTATTCTTTTTAAACCTCATTTTTTTTTTCCTCATGTGAAAAAGTACAGATTGAACTATATGGTCCCCAAACAACTTCTCAAAAAAGCCCAACTATTCACACTTTAAACACCTTTCTTTCTAGAAAAATTCTGTAGGGGAGCTTTTAAGCTAGGGTAGGACTTGTCTAGCGAGGATCTTATCTCACGGCACCTGGAACTGCCATGAAGATGCCCCTTGGAGAGGAATTTTTAACACTGCTGGGCTGGCATGCTTTGCTCCTTTTCTATGCCTTTTTGAGTTCACCGGTGCCAAATGTCCCCTGTAGTGGTCTTGTGAGTGTGAGGAGTTAAGAGAGCCTACGAAGACTCCGTATTCACAGTGGTATGGAGATGGGATAGAATTTAAAACTATCTGGAAAAGGCACTATAACATTAAAAAGGATGGAAGGAAAGATAATGGCGGGATGTGATAACTACATGGAAGGGCCAGTACACTTGTAGTTTGTTGGAATGCGTTGTGACCTTGACAAGTGATAATTCCCACTGGTGAGTAAGGATTGTAAAGAAACCATTAGAAAGTACCAAGAGGAAAAAGTACTCAATTCCCTTAACCTTCATGAAATGTACCTAAAATCCAATCCTTTTCACATATTATAAAATTTTGAGGTTGTTTACATGGGCTTATCCACTCCAGGATAATTTCAAGGTCCTAGGACCTTTCTATTTTTCCAATATGCCATGCTTAGTGTATGGATACTCTGTCCTTTAGTAGACACTTCCAAGTTGGTGACATAGCTCCTTCAAATATAGTATCTTATTCATATTCAGGAACAAAGGAATGAGGGTGATATTACCATTGAGCCTGTTTTAAGGAAGCATATATTTCCCAAAACTTCTTCGTAGACTTTGCTTATATATCATTGCTCAGTGAGGCCAAGAATGTTCACTTTTAGCTGCAGAAATGAGTGGAAAAATGGGCATTTAGATATTCTAGTTTCCATGGTAGAAGCAGACAGGAAAAAAAACAGTGTTGGAAATGACTATTAGTATGGCCAAGAAAAAGGAGCTGCCACAGTGAGGGATATGTAAGTTACATCACATGAGAAATGGGTGCAAATGCCTAGTATATTTAACTATAAAGGGAAGATTTAGAAAAGACATACAAATATTTTCAGGCCTTTAAATTTATGTTTTATGCAATAAAGATCATCCATACTTTCTGTAGAAATTAGTTCTATATCAGACAGAACTTTATCAGAAGAGCTATTCCACATGAAATAGATTTTCTTATAAAGAAAAAAAAAATCTCGGGGCGCCTGGGTGGCTCAGTGGGTTAAGGCCTCTGCCTTCAGCTCAGGTCATGATCCCAGGGTCCTGGCATAGAACCCCACATCTGTCTCTCTGCTCAGCAGGAAGCCTGCTTCTCCCCCTCTCCCTCTGCCTTCCTCTCTGCCTACTTGTGATCTCTGTCTGTCAAATAAATAAATAAAATCTAAAAAAAAAAAAAAAAAAAGAAAAAGAAAAAGAAAAAAAATCTCCAGTGTTTAGGCCAAAAATGTTTTAAGCACAATCTGTAATACATACTATAGAGGAAATTCTTATATTATTTCAAGGAGAGACAAATTTACTTCCAAATTTTTTTCCAACATTTTTATATGATTCTAGTCTCCATTACATCTCCTCAACTTACTAAAATGTCATTTGTGATCTCTGGAAAGAGTTGCTATTCTAACATAGTAGTAAGTTACCATAGAGAGAATCTTAAAGTTACCATTGACAAGGTTTTTCACTTGACTCTCAAAGGAAAGGCCAATTATTTTTCCGATTTTAATCATTAAACATTTAATAAGTTTTGCTTTATATAAACCCACCACATTTTGCAAATGTGTAAAGTTATAAATAGGCAAGGTGACATATTAGTAATGTCCATTGTTTTAGAAGACTTCTCATTATAATCTGACCATTGGATGTACTCCAGAGTTATACTGTTGCTCTCATAACTCATGGAATATAGTTTGTAATAACAATCATCTTCTCAAATTGGTCATTACCAAAGTTAATGACCTGTTTATTAGAACATCAACCTTGGCTTTGCCTCAGTCTCTTAATTAACACATCTGTCATTTACTACTAGTGGCTAAGAATTTCTGTGTAGAGGACAGCTCTAATAATGATGGTGCCATTAAAGCGACATCTCTCTATATTTGGATGGATCATCAAATTTACATTGGCCTATCACAAGCAGGATCCTGTGAGGCTTTAAATAGTTTTGGCAGCCCAAAATGGTGAAATCTAAATGTAAATGGAAAGCATTAGCCTCCTTTGTGGAGCATTTGCATTGAAAATTATTTATTATCACTGTTGAGAAGGATAATCTCACAAAACAATTTGCTGTACCTTCACGTGCAGAGAGCCATTCTTACACACGCTGGTAAACAAACCCGCCCAAAGTACAAGCCCTTCCAGATACACACATTTTCTCCTGCAGTCTCCATTCATTTAATCATTTGACAAATATTGTCATATCACATCTATGGCGATGCCTTTAGCAAGCTAATAACACACTGACATTTCCAGATGAACATCTGTAATATGCATAGGCATTGAAATGTTGGCATTTTTTAAAGAAGGAAATATGGTATTATGTTCCTAAAATGAGCTGATACTAGCTTCTTAAATATTCATTTGAAAATTAGACTGGAAGATGATGACACATTGACAAACAGAACAAAACAAAAATAAAATATAGTTGCCTATATTATTAATTTTTGTACTTAAAATGTACTGGAAATTAAATGCTTATTAAAATTCCGATGTTGAGGGAAAATGTATCATTTTGAAATAACATTTATCTTCTCAAGTAGGCATGTAGGAAACATAAGTCACCAGGAAGTTATATTTTCCCCTCTCTTTTTAAAGATAAATTCATTTTATTATTATTCAAGATCCGTGTTTAATATCATGGAAAGCCTAATACACTAAAGTGGTTTTATAAATTGCAAGTATCCTGGTTTCACATGTACCTCTGTGATTCCTTCAGGTTTGTGAAGGAGACTGGTCCATAAAAGGATACCATAAGCTTCAAAGGAGAGGTTAAAAAAAATGGAAATGAGGCAATAAAGGCATGATAACCATTTATTTTTCCCATCTTTTACTCTCTATGGCTTGAAATTTATATTAGAAAAAGGTTACTAGTATCCTTCAGTACACGTTTCTTTGGGTAAGAATTTACAATATTTTTAAAGGAATCATGAGATAAAAATTTTGTCCATTTATAAATTTTGGGGCAGTAGACACGAAAACTATACTTAAAACTCACTAACTTACAGACTGTGTTATAATTCACTGAATTATAAACCTATACCCAGCCCCACACTATTTGATCCCAACTCATCTCTCCAACCCCAATTTCTTCCATAACTTCAGTTCTAATCAGTGTACTTTCTGTCCCTTAAAAATACTACATAAATTACCATATCCAAGCACTTTACTCTCCCAGTGTTTGGAATGCTCCTTTCTATTTCTCTTTATTAAACTCTTCACTCAGATATCACCTCACCAGAGATTTTCTTCATAGAACCAATTACTATGTGATATTATCTTATCACTTATTTCCTTTGTGTTTGTTTTCTCTTTATCTCACTGGAATATAAATTATTTGAAGCAAAGCCTTTGACTCTCAGGTCTCTATTGTATCCCCAGTGTCTAGCATAAATTTTGGTACAGAGATCGAAACACATATAGATCCCCAAATATTTGTTAACAATTAACTGATATAAGTTTTTGCAGAGTAACAAGTTTTTTAGTGATGTGTAATTATATATAATCAAAATTAAAGTCTTAATTTTATAGTTTGAAAGTTTGGGAAATTTATACTTATATTTATTTATATTTATATTATATCCATGTAGCCAATACCCAAAATTAAGATTTAGAACATGGCAAATAATTTTTAAACTTAAATAAAAATGATTTCCTTTTAAATACACTATGGGTCAAATATTTTATTTCTCATAGAGTGTTCAAAGTGGTTACAGCTGGTATCTAATCCAGTTGGCTGACTTGAACTTGGATATGTAGATATTCCTAGTCTTTGGGATTCTTGCAAATCCAAGTAAAACTACTTTTTAACAAAATTGATGGATTGATGGTAAATTAAAAAAAAAGAAAAAGAAAGAAAGGGGGAAAGCCCCCATAAAATTAAGTTCATCTTTGCAAGTTAGTTATTTTGATTGTTTTTGGTTGTAGTTGGATTGAGACTTCTAATATTACCAAAAGCAGTAAGTGACAGTGTGGGCTCCTTGGATAAGTTTCACAAGGTCTGTTATGTTCAAAGATTTAACTGAAAGCCCAATTTGAAATTTCTAATGGTTGTCGAACTATAAAGAGAATGCTGTCTTTGATGTTCCCTTAGCACAGGGTAACCATATATCTCAGTTGTCCAATAGAGTCCATGTTAGCACATAGTTATTCCAGTGTAAGCATTAGTGGTACTCCCTTTTATTCTAAAAAGTGTCCTTGGATGATAAATTATTTGGTCACCCAACTTTTGTACCCTTTTTTGAGAAAGATATATACTGATCTTTTGGTACAATGAAGCTCTCTTTTTCACCTAGGTGATAGATTTTGACTTAAAAAAGCAGTTCTACTTTCAAGAAACAGGAGACAGCACCGCAGACATTGATTGCTGCCTTGACCTCATTATGCTGATAAGGGCATTTGTGAATATTGTCTAAGTTAAGGTAATAAACACATAGGTAGAAGGTTAATGACACATTTAGCATCAGTGGGGTGCCAGACAGTTTTCACAGAAAAACCAGTTCAAGCTGGTAAACCTTCTGTCCTGTCCGTGTAGAACAAAAACGCATCATGTTTCCACAAACTGAGTATAATTCAAAAAGGGCTAACAGCGTGCAGAGAATTCAGCAATTGGCTGACTACATTGTTTTGCCAAAAAATAACAAACTTAAAATGTTGTCAAGTCATTTTTTAACAACAATTTTCTGTAATCTTTTGGGCCTCCTGCTATGTCTCTGCTAATCTGGGCCTTACTGCTGGCTGACGCTAAAGACAGCATTATGACAAATTTATGAACTGATGAGTCATTTTCCACATTCATTCAGCTAATGAGCAAAACAAGTCATTATTTTTTAAGCCTGATTACCACTCCCTTATTTAATACAAGAATCACATACAAATGCTGTTAAGCTGCTTTCTCATGAAATAACACTCTGCTAAGACTAACAATATCTATAGGCTAAAATGCTAAGGATAATCAAAACTGGAAAGAACTGATTCAAAATTTCTCAATGATGTTTATTAAATCCTTTCATTTTGGCATTAAGACATACAGCTATCATTATAAATTAGGATTCCAATGGTTTAAATAATATGAATTATCAGTAGCTTTCACATGCATGGGCTTTCAATTAATTAGTCAAAAACCATTGAACACTCACTACAGAAATGAATAATGTGGGGATTACTGGGAGGGACCATCATAATAGAGGGGTGAAGTGTACAGTGAAGTAGAGGACATCAAAGAGTAGTTAAAAGTGAGGCAGTGAGGAATAACTGAATAAATGAAGATGGCAGGATATTCAGAGGAATGCTGGGGAAAGAGGGTTCATAGTGAATTTAGAGGAAATGTGGGTTGAAAGATGATAACAGCAAGATTGACTTTAATGTTCAACCATGCTTAAATTTCCACAGCTAAGGCAAATGTGACAAGTGCAATGCTTTATTTCACTTTTGACAGGTCATGAGGTTTTTGTCCCCCCTACCCCCAGCCTCTTCATTTGAGCTTGATGTAAAAGATTGGGAGGAGGTCTGCGAGGTTTCAGTGTCAAAAACATAATTTCTGGCCCTAGCAAGCTATTAGATTACTGCTTGATTCTTCAATGCACTATTGAGACAAACTGAAAGGAAAATTTTAATAATTATTATGAATAGCATAAAAGGCACTCAAGAAGGAAAGAGACACCTTGAATAACCAATTATAAATTCAGGTCTTTGTAATGATAGGTCTTAGAACTGCGCTGAAGGGAATGACTTGAAATTGTCAGATTCTAAGGTTAAAGAGCATGAATCTTTGGTAGGACAATATGAGCATACAAGCAATGATTCTTGAAGAATGTGTACTGTAAGTATTCTTATCAATTCAGAAAGTGATTATGCTTACCAAGATTTAAAATCTTTCTTTAATATGAATATTTTTATGTTGGTAAGAAATCAAACAATTTGGTAGTAAATGCAATGCAATTTCATTCACAAGTCAAGATCCTGGGATACAATTTACCTGTACCATCACTTTTGGTAGGTGGCGTAATGCCCATTCTGCTTCTCCCCAAATATCTGCATCCTAATCTTTAGAATCTGTCAATATGTTATTGACATTATAAAATGCAAGTTACAATGTTGAATAAATTAAGGACCTTGAAATGAAGAGACTATCCTGGATTAATGTATTGGGTCCAATCTGAGGTCCAAAATCAGAGAACCTTGCCCAGTTGTGTTCAGAAAGAGAAGGTGATATGATTACAGAAGAATGGCCAAATGCAAAGCTGCTGGCTTTCAAGATGGAGGAAGAAGGCGAGAGCCAAGGAATGGAGGGGATGGTCTTGAGAATCTGGAAAAGGCAAGCCTCCAAGAGAGATGGTAACATTGCAAGCACTTTGATGTTAGCCCGGTGAGACTCATGTCAGGCTTCTAATTTGCAGAAGTACAAGATAATAAATTTGTGCTGTTGTAAGACACTAAACTTGTGGTAGTTTGTTATGGCAGTGATAGAAAACCAATGGCATATCACTTCTCATAGCAGAGAATTTGTGACAGAAAGAATCAAAGAATGATGTCCCCCATTAAAAAACTGCTCTTACTAATCCCTGAAACTCAAAATATGATGAATTATCATGCCCTCAAATACATTAGAATTAATACCAAAGGGGACTCATTAGATGTGATTAAAGTTACTAATCAGTTGAGTAAAGACTAGGGAGATGGTCCTGGATTTTCTGGATGGACTTAATCTAATTCATTCTAGCTATTTCAAAGCAAAGAGGTTTTTCAGTTCAGTGGAAAAGGAAGTCAGAGAGATTGGAAACATGAAAGAAACTGGACTCCCTGTTTTGAAAATAGAGTCAGTCTTGTGAAAAGAAATGTGTCACCTGTAAAATCTGAGGGCAGCCCTAGTTGACAGCCAGCAAAGGAATGGGACTTAAATCCTAGAGCTTCAGGGAGCCAAGTTCTGGTCCAACTATATTGTATTCAACTGACACCTTGTGATGCCCTTTTTTTTTTTTTTGTTAAGATTTTATTTACTTATTTGAGAGAGCGAGAAAGAATATGAGAGAGAGATCACAAATAGGGGAAGGTTAGAGGAAGAAGCAGACTCCCCATTAAGTGGGGAGCCTGATGTAAGACTCAATGACTCAATCCCAGGACCCTGGGATCATGACCTGAGCCGAAGGCAAAGGCTTAACCAACTGAGCCACCCATTCAATATGATACAGTGAACAATGAAGTGAGCTGAATCTACCCAGACTTCTGAACTACAGAACTGTGAGCTAATAAATACAAATCATTTTATATTACTGATTTTGTGGTGATTTGTTATATAGCAATAGCAAATAAGTCCTAAAATTTATTGACCACCCTTTAATACAAAGCATCGCACAGGGCCATCCATATATCATAAAGCACCATGTGGCAAGAAAGAGTGGGGTTTGAGGTTAAGCCCGGGTGAAATCTATTTCTCCCAATTATTAACTTTATTACCTTGGGCAAGTTGGTTCACTTGGATAAACCTCATTTCTACATTTTTAGAATGAAGCCAAATGTGGTTGCCTGTTAGGTAACTGGGAGAATAAAATAACTCTCTGAAACACATCCATGATAATGGCAGTGAATAGTAGATGATCAACAAACAAAAAATGGATAAGCTGATATTCAGGGAGACCTCCAATTTGAAAGAGCACTCCACTTTCATTCTTGGGTTGATAAGTCAGAAGCAAATAACAAACATAAAGATGAAGGCCAATCTACCACCTTTTTTATTGGTTGAAGCATGTGACTTTAGGTCTACTCACTATCTGGATTTGCTGAAACTGAACCCTAGAATTAAGAAGAATTAATCATCTAGTCATGTAGCAGACCATGCAAATTCCTCACATCCCTCACACGGAGGAAAAACAGTAGCTGTGGTCCCTGCAAGCAGTTTCATCTTGAGAGTAAAAAGGTAGGGCTGAGTTAAGGGTGAAAGTTATTCAGAGAGAAGGACAATGCAGACAGAGGGCAAAGGTTTGTTACAGAAAATTCTCCTTCATTGCAATCAGAGTTATGGTGCAGAAATGGGCACTAGGATTTTTCGAAACTTTTCTATGCTTACCTAGCAAAGATATAGTAGAGTCAGGACTTGAATCCATGTCTGTTAGACTAGGGTTTTTGCAATTTCCATCATACTTTGCCTACATTCTGCAGATGTAGGCAGGAAACAATAAGACAGAATCTGGATAGAAGATCTATTTAAATTAAATATTTAAATTTAACTTTTTCTACTAATGTTTATCCTAAAGGAAAAAATGTTGGTAAACAGAGGATTTTCATTTAAGTAAATTCCTACTGTAACATTGAAGACAAATTTCCTTAAAAGAAATAGACGTATGTCATAGAAGAAAATAAATATAATGATAATGATATTTACCACATATTTTAATCACCATTCAGATATTAATAATGAGAGTCTTCAACCTGTGGAAAATGCTTATTTCTCAAATTTGACCTTAAATCATGTGTAGGTTAAATTATAGAAGTTATTAACTGGACTTGGCAGCAATTTTATTTTTAGGAGTTCACAATCAATACAGGATATTCAGCTGTAATATAATAGTGTTCTGGGCTGGGCCTTCACGTTTCAATTGGGTTTCTCTGCAGTTAATTAAATACCACCACGAATATCAATATCAGATATCAATCTGTAGCAAATTCACTACAAAAAAATCTTAAGTCAGTTGACTCCAGTTATGATGACTAATTTCAATTTTTATCTGTCACACTTCACAAATTGCCAAAAATAATATTAATTTTTAAAACAAAATTTAGAAAGTTACAAAACCCACAATTACAGAGTATTTTAAAATTCTATTATATTTTTGATGCACTTTTTTTTTAATATGTGTAGTGACAACAGTTGAATATATAAAGTAACTTAAGAGTATCATTTCATTGGATGAATTGAAAGAAATGAATTTGGATAGATAATAAAAACATGCAAGATTGTTTTTATAACAAAAGTGCATGACACTTTATGATAACTTAGTAAATATTTTCTGATATTTCTGAGATAGTTACTAAATCTTCCTGTTATTTCACTCTGCAATATTATAACATTGAAAATACATTATTGAATGATGGTGTAAATCCTAAAATAATTTTTTCTTAATAAAACTGTCATAGTTCATAAAGAGGGCAAAGAAATTTAAACTTTTGCATGAGTGCTTTCTGGCCCAAGGATCAAAGCCTTCTGAAAGAGTTTTTTTCCTATGATGTGTTGTTCAGAAGCCTAGCATTTCAGAGGTAGTCCTTGGAGCAGGATGTCCACTGATACACAATTCACCCTGGGACCAGAGGCAAAGAGCAACTTCAAGTGCTTGATTTTAAATCCTCCCTTCCCAAGCAAAAATCATGTTACTAAGATCGCCATTGTGAAATATTCTGTGCCTCAAACACTGTTTTAGTGTCCTGTGGTCTGTGGGTGTTCGATGAACATGAATCCATCTTAAAACATGTGCGTTGTCAATACCATGAAAAGCAGAAGGAACCTTAGAATGATTATAGGATTCATGTGTTTTGATGTTATTGAGTTACATTCAGTGTTTTATTTGAAGATTATTCCTTATCATGACACCAAATTTATCATATTGTAAGACTCACTTTGGTACAGCATCTGGCTAAAGTATTATATTTGTTTTCTATAGGTTTTAGTTTGGTCATGGGTTCAGAGTCTCTCCATTCACAAATTTTTCTATTAGTCTGACTCCATAGTACCAATTCCTTTGTAACGATTGTTACAAAGAAATTCAAGTTCATTAATTGAGGGAGAAATTAAGTTAAAGTTCATTAATTGAGGGAGAAATTTCAAAGGGCTAATTAACATTTTCTTATTTAACCACATAGAACTATAGGATAACTTACTTTTTTTTTTTTTAAAGATTTTATTTATTTATTTGACAGAGAGAAATCACAAGTAGACGGAGAGGCAGGCAGAGAGAGAGGGAAGCAGGCTCCCCGCTGAGCAGAGAGCCCCATGCGGGACTCAATCCCAGGACCCTGAGATCATGACCTGAGCCGAAGGCAGCGGCTTAACCCACTGAGCCACCCAGGTGCCCATAGGATAACTTACTTTTTAAATAGTCTATTTATATGGTTATTTTTAAGATTTAAAATTTCTCATATAATGTCTCAAATTTTAACCTGAAATAGAACAGTTTTCTTTTGGAAAGATTTGTTATTACTATAGATTTATCTCTTTGGTGAAAAATATGCCAATAAGCTTTTTTGAGATATTATAGACGGAGTATATTTAGAGAGATATATGTATTCCAAATAAATTTTACACCTACTTATTGGGAGATATATCTCCTTTACTTTACTTATATTAGTGGGCCATAAGCAAGTTCAGGAAATCATTTAGAATTTAATAAGTTGATTTTTAGCTAAATAAATAGAATCAATGATTACATTCTATCACTCATTCAAATCTGCATCCATGATATATTTATTGAACATCTATTATATGCCAGGCATTGTGGTTAGGTGCTGGGGATAGAGCCAGGAATAATCCAGAAACAGTGTTATCCATTTTTCTTGGCAATACATTTCTACTTCTCTTTTCCTGTTGTTTTTCAATGTGCATCTATTGCCAGAGCCTCCTGTATCATCACATACTTATTATCACATTTATTGCAATACTATATACATTACTATGTAATAAACATTATTGCTATGCTCAGTTAATTGATAAAGGAACTAGGATCAAAGAATCCAGAAGTTCAGCATCTCAAAAGCCTATATACTCATTGTACTCAACTTCTTTTTCTCCAAAGCTCCCTTTTTTTTTTTTTAATTTTTTTATTTTTATAAACATATATTTTTATCCCCAGGGGTACAGGTCTGTGAATCACCAGGTTTACCTTTTTAAGCCATTTCTACCTTTCCTCACACACATAAACTTCTATGATTTTTTCCATATCTTTATTTTGAATATAGCTTGTTATTTTTTATATAACATTTCCTTTCCTCTAGTTGCACATAATTAAGAAAGCTTCCTCCTTTCTTGCTTCCTTTTCTTCCTTTTCTAAATATAATGAGGAACTTTTGTGAACTGAACTCTACAAAATTTGATCCCCAATTCCTTGCAGTAGATATTATTATTAACCTTATTTCAGGAATAAAAACATCAAGACTCAGAAAAATTAAGTGAATTCCCTAAGAATACAGAACAAGGAAAAGACAATATAGACTTTTACAAAAATATCCTAGAAAAGCATGCCACTTAAATTGTTTTAATGCATGGAATCTTATGGACTTTTGTGAAGTAGTGAGGTTTCTCAAAAGATTAGTAACATTATAATAAATTTTTATTATCTTAGAAGTTTATTAAAATGTCTTTTAATTATTAAAATAATGTGGTAATTTGCTATTTAATCAGTTCATAGAACTAACACATGCCAATATAATTTTATTTGATCTGCAAACTACTTATTGATCATTTTAAAGATTCTCACTTGGTTTTAACCTGTAATGTCATCTATTTCTCCTTAAATTACTTGACTATGATATTAATATGACCAACAGAACATAAATCCATAATAATAATTTTCCTCTTAAAAGAAGAAAGAATAAAACAGAATACAGAATTAAAATATAAAAAAATTTTCCAATGGCAACTAGTATTTCTCAAGCTTGTTTGTTTTATTAGACATTGATTCATTATTTATTTCCAAATGTCATAACTAGATTCCTTATTAAATATCTTTATACATTGCCTAAAAAATGATTTTTAGAGTTTAAACATATAGCCATTTCTTTTACATAGAATCAAAGAAATTAATACAGTTTATTATCTTAGTTCTCTCTTTTTTAAGTAAAAACAATTTACATTTTTTTCTGATAATCTGAAGTGTAGTCAGCTCCTGAGAGTGCATTTAAATAATTTTTAATAAGTACTGCAAAATTAATTTTGATTAAATTAATTGTAGGAATAAAGCCTAGATTTATTTCCCTGTAAGGTATTATCCTTCCAATAATATATAATATTAAATATGGGTAATATAGGTCTGAATGAGGTTTTTACAACATACTCGAGTAAATGAAATTCCACTTCAGAGGATGAAGGTTGTGTGATTGTATAATAAAGCATGTTGTCTTCTGTAGTTGGCGATAAAAAAAAAAAATGTTTTATAGAGAAAATATTTCCCAACACATTATTGCAAAGATAAAATCACCAAGTATCTCAAGTCATAGTAAAGCAGCGTTCATGATGGGAACTGGGACATCTTCAGAAATTGTATTTGTGGCAGATTTTAAAAGACTGAAAGGATAAGACAGATATCTGGATTAGTCAGTGTGAAAAGGTGACTTTTGCTCTTTTAGGGGCATTTTTTTAAAGATGGTATTATTTAAAGATTCAGGGCTTTGGGATAGTGGTGATGGTAATAGCAGACCCATAGGCAGAATTCTTTGTTGTAATAAAGTTTTCACAATTGATAGCACTTTTTCCATAATTCATTGACCATCAGTTATTTATGAGCAGGGAGAATGAGGAATAAGGAATTTCAAGAACTACAAATACATTTTCAAAAAATAATAAGTAAGATGGATAACAATACTTATATCAGTACTAAACTCTTTTAATATAGAAAATTTCAGTGTCTATCTTATTAGATGCCATTGAGTGGCTAATTGGATCAAAAGAGGAACAAAAAATAGTGGTGGAAAGAATGTACTAAGTGAAAATGATCTCTAAAATTCCATTTACCTCTACAATTCTTTGGTTCACATGCATTCTGCATCTGAAATGATTTGAACCTTGAGAACTTAGGTCATTATTGCAGTATTATTTTGAAAAACCAATGCTAAAGCAAAGTTACTCTGTTAACAGTGTAAAATAAGTCCCTGCTGTTTGTTCTAGGTATTACTACCTGAGAGTTACTGCAATGCAGCAGAAGATTATTTATTTATTGACCTGATAAAAAACAATTGGAAGTAGAAGTTGTGTTCCCCAGAAGGTGCACTGATCCATGAATCGACTAGGTTTTGCTATAACTAGAGTTTATACAAGTAACACAGTGTCCAGAATGTGAGAAGCACTGAAGTCATTGTGGTTACAGTGTTGTTAAATCCCCATGGAGGATTCTAAGAGACATTCCACTAATGAACTTCTCACAGAAAGTGTGTCACATAAAAATAAGTGGGGTTGGATGACTGAGTAGAATGAAAAAGACATTTGTATTATCTAATGGAGAGAGAAAATTGTCCTCTTGCCAAATCAAGTGAAGTGAGAGAGAGAAGTTAAGGAGGAGTGGGAGGGCAAATGCTGGGAAAAGTAATTATTTCATTTTCTTTTTGTCAAAGGAGAACATTTGCTTGATTTGTATGCCACAATAGCTACTTCTATTCTATGACCTCCTGCAGGCAAGAAGTGAAAGCACTACAGGCGGACGCACGCAGGAATCCAATGCCCACGGAAAGGGTCATGAGTGTTCAACTGACATAACCCTGAGATGTGATTCAGGGACTTTTCTGGTATTCATTTACTAGTGCTGCCATAACAAATTACCACAAACTGGATGATTTAAAGCAATATAGATGTATTCTTTTGTAGTTGTGGAAGGCAGAGTCCAAAATTAGGGTGTTGATAGAGTTGGTTCCTTCTGGAAGCTCTGAGAAAAAAAATCTATCTGTTCCATGCCTATCCTAGCTTCTGGTGTTTGCGGGAATCTCTGGCATCCCTTGCCTTGTAGCTCTATCACTCTCATCTCTACCTCCCTTGTCACATGGCTTTCTTCCCTCTGCGCATCTTCACATGATCCTCTCTCTGTAAGCCTGTGTGTCCTCTCTTCTTATTAAGGACACCAATCTGTGCATTTGGGGCTCACTCTGATCCACTGTGATCTCATCTTAAATTGATTATATCTGCAAAGACCCTATTTCCCAATAAGATCACATTCTGAGGGTCCAGGTGGATATAAATTTGGGAGGTGAACACTTTTCAACTCCATAAATTCAGCACAAAGTGTAAGGTGGTGGTGGTTGTTGTTGTTTTAATGTTCAGTTCGGTAGCATATAGTACATCCTTAGTTTTTGATGTTCGATGATTTATTAGTTGCCTATAACACCCAGTGGTCACCCCGGCATGTGCCCTCTGTAGTCCTCCTCACCTGCGTACCCCATCCTTTCCCTTCTGTAACCCTTAGTTTGTTTCCTGGAGTCCAGAGTCTCTCATGGTTAGTCTCCTTCTCTAATTTCTTCTCATTTGGTTTTCCTTCCCTTTCCCTGTGGTCCTCCGTGTTATTCCTTATGCTCCACACATGCGTGAAACCATATGATAATTGTCTTTCTCTGCTTGACTTATTTCACTCAGCATACCCTCCCGCAGTTCCACCCATGTTGATGGAAATGGTGGGTATTCATCCTTTCTGATGGCTGAGAATATTCCATTGTATAGCAAGGTTGTTTTTGAAAGGACACCTGATCGATCACATTCCTTCTAATCTCACATGGAATTTGGGATAGGAATACATGCCAGTGGTTGTGGATATAGGTTTTCCTGACTGAGATTGTCCAGAGATTCAGTGTGCATTGTAGCGATCCCTTAACATTGGCTCTATACGCTCTATGTGGTATGTTTCTAATAATTAAATAACATCATGTATCTCTATGTGTGTTCTATATTTTAAAGATTTCTGAGAATGGTGAAAAGAAGGAGGAATCATGGCTTTAGTCATCTGGAAGAAAATATTTGAAAAATTTGACAGAATTTTTATACTTCAAGACTTATTACAGAATACTTTTATATTTTGTGTTATGAAAGGACACTTCCTTTATGAATAAGGAACAAAACTTTTTTGTTGTTGTTGTTTCACTAGGTTGAACATATATTTAGCAACAGAATAAAACTTTTCACCATTGCTTTTTTTTTTTTTTTTGATGAGCCATTGTGTGTGCTCTCTCTCTCTCTCTCTCTCTCTCTCTCTCAATTCCCTTTCCTCTATAATACAGAGCTTACCTGAGAAGGTATCATCCAATCAGGGATAACAAGGATTTCCCAGTTACTCTTTCATTTATGTGGGGACATATGACTAGTTCTCACTGATGGAATGCAATGAACTGGCTTAAAAGTGTGTATTTTTTCTCCATGTGCTCTTTCTCTTCCTCTGTCTTCATGCAGAAAATCATGGTGACCATTCAAGCCAGGAGCTGTGCATAGCAGACATATAATATTGGAATGAGCCTACATCCCAGAATTACCATTTTGAAGTAAACTACCAACAAAGAGGAGGATACACAATGGGCTTTATTTAATTAGAAAATAAATTCTTTTTTTTTTAAATAAATTCTTATTGTGATTGAGGCGTTATATGTACATCCTAATTTCATTGAGTAATATAACTTAAGGATATATTCACACAGAGTGGTCACTTTGTTTTAGAATTTAAATAGGAGCTTTATTATAAGTAGAAAAAGTAATCCTTGTTGGAATACATATGATTTGTACAAAACAATAAGAAAAAATCTCAAAAATCTTTGTTTGGGAGTAGATTTTTTAATCAACTCATTTGCAAGAATTTGAGCCATTCTGAAGCAGCAACATCACACAATTCCATAATTTTAATTCTAATTTGCTGTTTTATTATGAAAAGTGAATATTCCTATTGAACTATGATTTTCAGGTTTTCACACCTTCTATATGACAGATGCAATTAATTGCTTTGCTCTTTAATCCTTATGAAGACTTGCATACACGTTTGTTAGTGCTCCCTATTATTTCAAAACAGAGAACCAACAGTCTGAGTTAGCAGATTCAAGGGCAGCAGATACAATCTTGTACCACGATAGTATTGGTAGTCAGTCTCTGAGATGTCAATGTAAAGTGAATATAATTCAGCGGTATGGTGTACAGTGAATTCCTGGTCAGGTGACTAGCGCTATATGCTGGAGTTGGTAAAGGCTTGTTAAATTGACGAGATACTCAAACATAAATTTCTCTTTTTCAGTGTGAATCAAGAATGACTTCTGGTACTATTTTCTGAGTTTCTTTAGCTTATAGAAAGTAATGGTAGACTATAAACTATAGGTTATGAATTGATCTGGAATAGTAAGAAAGATTCTGGCAGATCTTTCACTTAAATAACACGTAATATTAGTTAATTTTTTATTTTTCCATCTTGCTGTTTGAAAAGTTATAATAATAACACATGCACATATAAGGATTAAGAGGACGGACTCTGTTCAGTGTATTGCATTCTTTATAGAACACCTTAGTATAACATAAAAACATCACTTTAGTGGAAGCCAGATTGAATTTCAGCCAGCTGTTTTTCATCAATTTCAAAACGTCTGTTTCAGATCTAGAAAACTGGAAAATAGTGTCATTAACTAGCTTACATTGCTAATTAAGGAAATTCTTGAAATTTGCTCTCCAGACTTTCCACAAAGACATTTAACCATTGTGCACATGTACGCCTCTACCTGTCTCTTAAAATAATTGAACAGGTTTGAACATAGGTATGCAGCGTCCTCCTTGTCCTGAGGGAGGCATGGAGGGAAGCTTATTCAGCAGCACATTTAAAGTCCCGGAGGTTTGCTCTTGGAAGCTAAATAACTTCCTACATTCTAGAATACCTGAATTTCTCCCTGATGTTAGCAGAAGAGAGAAGAAATGGTAGGGGAATAGCAAACACTATTACTGCTTATATAAAAGCTAGATGTATCTGCTCCTATTAGTGAGATTTAGGCTATTCCTATGTAAAGGGCAACATGATGTTACATCTCAAAATGACTTTGCTTTTATTGTTGCTAACACTGTATTTATGTGATAGATGAGTAAGAAAAAAGTCAGGAAGATAAACTATGCCTCAATTTATACATCTGTGCTGCTTTTCAAAATATAAATGCATAGAATTTTAGAACTTAAAATGTCCTGAGAGGCATTCATGCTCATTTCATGGAGCAAATAGAATACTTGAAATTCCTTGCTCAGGATCACACAACTGGTCAGTGAGAAAGGTGGAACCAGATTCCATTTATCTTGAATCTGCTTTATCTTCTAATCAGTTTAGTCTAATGAGCAATTTTAGTAAAGATTTTTAATTGTTTTTCAGCCAAATATTTAACCTTATATGGTTCATGCTTTCTCTAACTTGCTACCTTTAGGAACCTTTATCAGATAAAGAGGAATACAACATTTTGACTTGCTGTTGTGACTTGAATTTTTAACTTTTATAACTACTGTTTAAGACGTCTGATAAAAATTGCTTTTCTTCTAAATAAAAGCATTTATTTCAGAGGTGTTGGGGAGATTTTCCCATCAGAGAAGGTCTGGGGCTACTAGCATGGAATTCAATGAAGCCATTTTACATTTTGGTAAAAATTTGGCCTTCTGTAGGCCTACTCTATAGTTATGTAACAACAACAACAACAACAAAAACAATTTGACAAAACTCTCTGATACAATCTATTTTTCTTTCTCATTTTAAAATCTGTATATAAGTCAAAATGCTTATTTATTTTCTTTTGCTTCCCTGGGTAAATATATGAATTAAAGTAGGTTTAGCATTGAATTTTTTGGTCTTTGTCAGGTTGCCACAATATTAGTATTACTTAAATCTAATGCTTTTGTTTATAAGTTTGAATTAAACATTAGTTCTAGTCATTACCAGCACATGCCTGGTGGCCAGTTTCTAAATTATATTGCTGTTAGGCTGAGTTATTGTAAATAAGACTGGGCCAAATGTCAATTGATTATTCTCAGGTAATCAATATATTTTAAAAAGGGAATCTTTAGTTGACTAACAGCAAATGATTTTTATTCCCTGGTTGTGCTAGCAGATGATTTTAAAAATATATAAATTTGTAAATGTACTATTTTCAGATTAACACAGTAGTGTGGATTGAATAAAAGTTTTCTTGTTCTTGTTTGCAAAAGCCATTAGCCATATAATTATCTGAAATTATATGTAACCAGGGGTGCTATAAATTATTTTCCTTGTGATGAAGGTCTGATCCATCACTGGCTGTGTAATGTGTCAAAATCAATCAATCTAACCAAACATTGATTATTATATTTAATCATGTTTTTGTTATTTCACTAGGTAACTTTTCATGAGCAAGAAGAAAGACTCAGACCTTAAAAAAAGTTCAAAAATAACTATCATTCTTCTATAACCCGAGGAAGGGCTGGGAATTGCTATGAATTTTAAAGGTAAAAAAATTCTAACTCTGAATCTCCCTTTATTTGAGTTTAACATTTCATCAAAGATCTTGGGCTTTGCAGTTATTAGGTTTCTAGTTCTTATGTGAGGAATATAATTAATAAATGGATTATGCATCACACAGGCCACACATATAATATGCATACATATTATCTATCCATCTGTTATTTTTCTATCATCTATCTACCTATCATCTCTACAAATCTTTATCTTCTTTGCTATATATTGGGGATGTCAGAAAAAAGGTTTGTTTGTTTGTTTGTTTGTTTTTCCTGCTCAACGACATTATCTTTTAGAGGGACTTCAAAGAATTTCAAACCCAGTCGTAAATTCTTCCTTAAAGATATTGTGCTGCCTTTTGGGACTATGGGAAGATATCTTGATGTGGTGAGTTTCATAGGGTCTGAAAACAAAGGTTTTATGTGGTATATTTTTTTTTCTTGGTACCAAGCTTGTGCGAAACCAAGACATCATTTAGTTCCTGTAAGTATTATACAAAAGTGTCTATTTCAAGACACTTTAGCTAAGAAAGACATGCATGTACATAGGGGAATGTCACAGATTCACGTATTACTCAGTGGTTAGTATTCTTTAAGGTTTTTTAACAAGATTTTAGTACCTTATTATCTGAGCTTGAATCCAGATGGGAGAAATTTGTGAGTTATGTACAGTGCAACATGATTATGGTAATCACATACTTAACAGCAATTGTACTTCTTTTTCAGAATTTGAAAAATCTTGTAAAGTTGTACCCTCTTTCTTCACTGCCTTTTTGTCACTAGGAACACAGAAAATTTTAACCTGTGAAAGATAGAAAGGAAAATGTGTTAAAATCGCAGGAGTGAAGGGTTCCTTTTCATGGGTAAATAAATCTGCACAAATTAAAATACAATACAAATAGTCATAAATGCTCTTATTCTCCCGTCTGCCTTCTACCAACTAAAAACTGAAAAGTAATCTCAGAAAAAAATGTAGATAGAACATAGTAAAATAATTATAAACATGTACATACATTTTTCTGTCCTTTCCCACTCTGTTTTTCCCATGTCCTTTTTCAAATGTAGAAAAGCTCTCTCAATTTCTATTTTTCCTCCTTTCAGAAAAATTAGTATGAATTAACACGTACATAGTGGAAGTGATACGGAAATAGAGCATGTGCAATTGCCATTCTGGAAGGTTTCTCCTGTCTACGTGGAAATCAGCTTACCCATGTCGTAGTGTAAGAGACAAGGCCATTCCAGTGCTGGGCCAGGTAAAATGTCAGTGAGGCCTTCTGGTAACCAGGGTATGTTACTATATGATATAGACATACTGTATTCTGTACAGTACAGAACACACACTATATAACAAATAGTGTATAATGAATAATGTATAGTATAGAGTATAAGCTCAGTTTCTGCTTGAATATTCATAGAGGAAATCTTGAAGATTTAAATTTCAGATAAAATGTCAAGTTGAAAATGACAATTCTCTTCTGTGGTGACATTCTTGACATTCTCTTCTGTGATATACTTATAATACTTTCCATTTCGATATGTATTTGTCTAGGTTTCTGATGTAAAGAGAATAAGGTACTGCAAATATTTTCCCCAGTTGCTGCTTCCAGAGAGGACCAGTCCTATGTCTGTCAGTTAGTGCTGATCTGAGAGTCTATGATGATACGTCAGCCGATGGCCCAAGGTGCAACTGACAAGTCTTCAGTGTTTTGAGGATTGTTGGTTTTCTAGGACTGCATAACAAAATAACATGAACTGGCTAGTTTTAAGCAACAGAAAGTTATTGTCTGAGCTCCGGGAGTATGAAATCAAGGTGTCAGCAGAGTAGTTTTCTGGAAACTCATAGGGATATTCTCTTCCTAGTTTCTGGTGGTTACCAGCAAATCCTCTTTGATTTGTAGGTACAGCACTCCAATCTTTGCCTCTGTTCTCATGTGGCTTTCTTCCCTCTGTGTATCTCCGTCCAAATTTCCTTCTTTTTATAGATCACTGGATTGGGGCCCTCCCTAGTCCAGTGTGACTTCATCTTATCTGGGTTACATCTGCAAAAACCCTCTTTCTGAATTTTTCATTCATGGGTATTGTGGGTTAGATCTTCAGTTTATCTTTCTGGGGGACACATTCCCACCTACTGTAGTCCAGCACTGCATGCATCTAGCTGTATTTCTGAGAGACTCTTGTGACATTTATGTGACTGGTCCAGTATAGCATTCAGGATTTATTACAAACTATATTGGGAATAGAACACACCTCTTATGGCTGATACTTTAAAGTTGATTCTGCTTCACAGGAAGATAGTCTAGATCCATCTTCTCTCAGAATAAACACAGAATATTCCATACAGTAAAATCCCTATCTGAGTTGTTGCTGTCTTTTGATGCAATCCATAATTTTCCACTTTTTGCAAATCTTGGCACATTTATTAAATAACATTAATCTGACACACTGAGTTGTAAGGGCTCAGTGGAGGCTTGTTCCCTGCAGAATCCATGGATGCCATAGTCTTGCCTCCATTCCAGCCCTATATCTCCATAGACCTCTGCACAGTACAAAGGTGTTTGGAAATATTCAAGCATTATTTTTTTTTTTTTAGATTTTATTTATTTATTTGACAGACAGAGATCTCAGGTAGGCAGAGATGCAGGCAGAGAGAAAGAGTGGGATGCAGGCTCCCCGCTGAGCAGGAAGCCTCATGCGGAGCTCGATCCCAGAACCCTGAGATCATGACCTGAGCCAAAGGCAGAGGCTTAACCCACTGAGCCACCCAGGCGCCCCACAGACATTATTTTTTTATTCTCTTTTCTCAATGTGAGGGATCAGGGATTTGTTTGTTTGCTTTAATCTAGAAAAAGTTTTTACCCTTCTATAACTTTGCAAAAGAAAATTGATATAAAGAGTTTGGAATATAGCAACAGAAATAGTGACAGAAATATGGCTCCAAAGGAAATGAATCTGTGTATAGAACATAGGATTTAGGGACTGGATGCCTGATGATTGCTAGACCATGTTTTAGTCCAACCAAACTATTCCACTACATAAAGATGAGGAAAGTGAACCTCAGAGCACATAAGTGATAAATCAGTATTATAAAACAAACCATAGAGAGAGAAAAAGCAAGCGCCCAAGCAGTGGGAATGGCAGGCAGAGGGGGAAACAGGCTCCCTGCTGAGCAAGGATCCCTTTGCTGGCCTCGATCCCAGAACCCTGGGATCATGACTTGAGCTGAAGGCACACGCTTACCTAACTGAGCCACCCAGACATCCCAAGAAACCATGTCTTCTAACTCTGTTTAAGGAAATGGAGATTCTCTAGACTTTTAGAATAAGGTTCTCTTTGGTGGGGCCTAGGAATCTCCTTTTTATCAAGCAGGTTAGGTGATTTGCAAATCGATTGTCTTTCTGAAGCTACCTTTTTGAAGCTAACTTGTGCTTTGAATTGCTTCTTCAGAAATATATTTAAAGAAAATCTCATTTTTTTCCATTGCTGAGAATACTTCTTTTTTTATTGTTCATTGGGTTTAATGGTAAATATAAAAAATACCAAAGGCTATTTATAAATGAAATAATATTTCATTACCTGTTCTTATTAGTAAAACAGTATTTGTCTATCCTTTTGAAGCTAACTTGTGCTTTGAATTGTTTCTTCAGGAATATATTTAAAGAAAATCTCATTCATTTTAATATATGCATGTGTGTTCTTAAAGTATTCACATATTGCAACTAAATCTTTCATGAATATTTCCTGGTATCACTAAATAATTCTGGTTTTTTAGAACTTTCATTGCTTGTATGTTTTCTATTTTATCAATATACATTAATATAATTAAGGTATTTTATTACTGTAAATTTAAGTTGTTTCTAATATTTTTACCATCTTTGGTATATTTGAACAAAATTCCTTATTATTTAGTGAGGATAATTTCTAGTGGTGAGAAATATAAAGTCTAAAACATTGTCCAAAAAATACAAAAGTCTAAAAATATAAAGCCAAAATGAAAATACATATATATATATATATTCTTATTATTTTGTCTTTGAAAATCTATATAAATGCACATTCCCTGCAGTAATGTATGACTTACTTTTTTTTTTAAATCTTATCAAAGACTGGGATATATACTTCATGCAAGGGTAAGATATAATATAAGATACAGTTTTACATTGTGGGGATTTTGTCAATAATTTTATATAAATATATGACCACAATTTCAAAATTCTGTTCCATGAGACAATAGACAAAATGGCTTTGTGTTCTAAAAACTTTAGAAAGCACTAAATATGAGATGTTCCTTTTGGGGATTCAAAATTGCACATTTTCTTAATAAAGACTAAATAACTTGTAGTAAATAAATACATTGGAACCAAGCTAAACAGTGCTTCCAAGACTCAATGGAACACAAAATTCTTTCCTAATGTAACATACCATGATTTGGATATGTCATAGAATAAAGATTAGAATATGAAATCCTTGTTAGGTCTATCTTAGAAATAACCATATGGTATGGTCAAGGAATTTAGAATTATTTATTTTACTAGTGTGCATTGATAAGAAGATTAATCTCTGCATGATGTCCTAAAACACAAGTTGGCCTATATTGTGAATGAATGTATTAAGTGTTTGGATCTTAAATGACTTTTGACTGTATATGTATTGAAAATAATTGCACTTGCTCATTCACGAAAACTATGTAGAGACACTTTTTTGATGAGTTGGCTATTTTTTGCTTTTCTAGGTATAAAACCCTGACATTTTAGTTTGTTTTTCAGTTCCTTGAAACTGGCTCAACATTTTAAAATAAAAATTATTTTACTTGAATTATTAACAGAATATCAAATGTTGGTGAGGATGAGAGCAGCTGGAACTTTAACACACTAGTGTTAAGAAGGTATTTTTTAGGGGCACCTGGGTGGCTCAGTCAGTTAGGAGTCCCACTCTTGGTTTTGGCTCAGGTCATGATCTCAGGGCTGTGAGATCAAACCCCATGTCTAGTTGGCTTGGTGCTCAGTACGTGTCTGCCTGAGATTCTCTCCCTCTCCCTTCTCTTCTGTCCCTCTACCCACTCACATGCTCTCTCTCAATCTCTCTTTCTCTCTTGAATACATAAATAAACTCTTAAAAATGTATATTTGTATAATCACTGTGGAAAACATTAAGGCATTATCAGGAAAAGGTGAGATATCTACAATGTATTACCAACAATTCAACTCCCAGCCATATCGCTTGAGAAAAACACTTGCATATATACCCTTGAGAAATTGTCGCATATGGGTACCAGGAAACAGAAGCATATAAAAGATTATTTCTAACAGAACTATTTGTAATTTTAAGAGAACAAGCAAACAAAAACCTTGAGTCAATGCCATAAACAGAAGATGCGATATATAAATGGTATTATGTTCATCCAATGGAATACCACAGAGCAGTGAAAATGAATAATGATGAATCTAGCAATACAATGGAGAACACTTTAAGTATATACTCCTTAAAAAATATAGACTTTACAAATTCCAATCATATAAGATCAAAACAGGCAAAACAGTGATTTTTCCATGAGAGATACAAATATATATGGTAAAACTATAAATAAAATAGCAATGTCCTTCTGGGACATGGAAGGAAAAGAGGGTGGAATTTTGGAGGGGCACATGTGAAACTTCAATTGCTTTTTTAACGATCTCCTTCTTAAACCGGTGGTGAGTTAATGGATGTTTATTTTTATTCTTTACACATCTTTATTATTTATATATATTATAAATATAATTTTACTGTTAGGATTCAGTACAGTCTTAAAAAGTTACAAAAGTTTATTACATGATTTTTAAAAAATTTATTACAAGTTAGTTTCATGACCTTGAATAAATCTAACACCATATGACCTGGTAAGAATTTTTCGGAAAAGACTAAGGACATCATATAGAATTAATGACTTCAAATATTGCATGATTTGAGGAATAGTACACAGAAGAAGTGATTCTCCCATTCCTATTTCCTATTTTAAGAGAAAAATAATGTTGGTATTCATATGTATCTATATATCTATAGTTAGAGGTATATAGATAAGCATCTGTTATATTTTCAATGCATATATCAAATACCTATAATTCTAGATGCTGTTTTAGACATTTGAAATACATGGTGAATCCTTTCCATTGGAGTTTACATTCTAGTAGGAAGACAATAGAATATAAACATAACACATAAATATGGTTATGGTAGGTGTGCTTTGGAGGAAGGAAAATAGAGCAGGGTAAAAAGGTTGGGTGTGCTGAGAGGAGGTGTGGTGATTTTTAAAAGCAGTCCGAGTAGGCTTTTATTTGGTTCAAAGCAGTTCCTCACCCCAAGAATTTTACATGAGAGTCGGAATACTCCTAGAAGGTAAGTTATCACTTATCTCTATTGCTGGGACTAGTTAGCTATTAGTTTAAGCCAACGAGGCCTTACTAAGAGTGGGACAGAGAAAGAAAAGTATATGAAGAAGAAAACATACATAGGGGAAGAAGATCAGCAAAAAACATCAGCTACATTGGTTTTTTGTTTTATTTTGTTGTTGTTATTGTTTACTGGCAGGTCATCTATGCCAAATATCGCCACATACGGTTGAAGATGGTCCTTTAAAACTCAGTGATTCTGATTGTTACAAATCTGAATTCTGCAACAACTAAAAAGACCAGTACAAAAAATTATGTTTTCATGTCCTGTTTCCTCCTGATAAAATTAACTATTCATTTTTAAAAGGCAGTACTTTTCCCTCAGAAAAGCCTGATCTCGAGCTTTAGAAGAAACTTCTCATTTCTTCCATAAGATGACCGATACCACCTGAAGCTACCCTAGAGGTTGTGTACAGACTGGAACAGAAAATGAGGGTTTTGAAGGGGCGGGGGGTGGGAAGTTGGGGGGAACCAGTTGGTGGGTATTAGAGAGGGCGCGGATTGCATGGAGCACTAGGTGTGGTGCAAAAACAAGGAATACTGTTATGCTGAAAATAAAAAATAAAATAAAATAAAATAAATTAAAAAAAATTAAAAAAAAAAAAGGGATGGAAATCAGCCTTTGCCTTACCCTCCCTCCCAACCCCTTTGAACATGAAGCAAAGAAATGTCTTGATAGAAGGAGAAGGGGAGGGACCCCAAATATAAAAGAAGGGAGTTTACCAGTCTGGATGATGAGAATACTGGATGGGCAGTTTGGGACATGTTTTCTACTCAGTCTTGTATTTGTATTTAAGGTTGTAAACATTTTGCAGCCTTTTCCTTACTTTTAAAATAAAGGAGCTGGATGATCCTGAAGATTTTTTGAACTTTAGAGTGCTATAATTTCAATATAAATGATCTTAATAAATAATTTATAATTGTCAACTATATAAGCCTTTCATCTATGACCAGATAGATAATCGACCCTAGTTAAGAATCCTAATTAATCCAGGAATGAAAAGCAAGAGTTAAACTTTCTAGACTGTTTACTGGGGGACGGAGGTTGCATTTTGTATAATTATATTATTTAACTCCTCTAATAGTGACTTGTGAAAAATTAAAATGTCTACTCATTTCTTAATCAATTCAGGAACTACTTGTGGACACCCACTGCATGTCAGGTACCATTAAGTGCAGAGGACATATGTGTGCAAATAAGCCCACTATCTTGTCTTATCTTTGTTTAATTTTCTTGGTGTGATGTAGAGAAGTCATTTCTTTTCCAAGCAGCCTGAGCCTATATATTTGAAAACATGATAAATTCATTTACATGAGGGAGGCAGATGTGAACAATGTGAAAGTTGTTCTGTTTGAATTATTGTGCTGTATTACCTATAGAAATGTTTTATGTCTCGTCATATTTCAATATTTACTGTAGAAAATCTATGAAAAAGCAAAACCTGTCAATTGCTGGTATTTATGATAAACTTTAAGAAAGGAAAATAAAAGCAATTGTACCAATTTAAAGAAGAACTCCACATTTCCCAGCCTATGCAACAATAATGATTTACATCTGTTATTATCTAAAGTCAAATGGCTCCTAGAATCTTATGCTGATTGTCATCACTGAAGACAACATAGAAACAAATGCTCAGATCAAATCGTTAAGTGCTGTCAGAGACACTAAAGGTCTTTGACAGATTGCAGTATATGAGCTAAGAACACATATATTTAACTCCACTTAAAGGACCATGGTTCTCACCAACAGATCATTTTGAAATATGAAATATTTAGGGAAGATATGAGCATTTAAAATGTGTTTTACACATTTGAAAAATCTTATTGAAATACCTGAAAATTTCTTATGCAGTCCATAGATTAAAGAAATGAATTAGAATTGGTTGGCTTGAAATGCACTAGAATAATTCAGGAGAATTGGGGCTTTTAAAACTGACATAAATCAATGAGCATACTTACTCAGGATTATCTACGGGCAGGAAACAATCAATGAGATGGGTGGAATGCTTTCTGAAAGCACAGCACCTTTCTTAGTTTACAGTCTAATATTAGTTTCTTTGAAAAAGGAGATTTTTTAGACAAAGCATTTTAGCTTCAATTTTTGGTCTAGCTGAGAGGAGAGAAAATAGCTTTTCCCAGGATAACTAACAAATGCTTATTACATTTCTAGGCCCAAAATGTGTAAAGTGCAAAGAGGCTTCAGTAAAACCCTTGTCAAATCTTTCTCTCTTTTTCTTTAAGTCTTTCCTTGTAGGTTGATTTTTAACTGAGAATTGATTTTAACTGACCTAGCTGTAGGGTTGGTCACTGAAGGTGGGTCACTAGGGCTAAAGTATTCCCACAGAGGTGAGGAGGATTTTTAAAAATGACCGTTGGAGATAAAGCACTGCAAATATCAGAATGAGTCCTGTTTGACAAATCAGTGCTGACTAGTAGCATTTTCCTCTCTCCTCACATTTCATTTTTGACTGCTTTTTTTTTTTTTAAGTTTGCTGTGTGTGTGTATGTGTGTGTGTGTGTGTATGTTATTTTACCTTAGTAAATTAATTTGGTTTAACTTATCATCAATTATTAGATCATCCATGTAAGGGTCAGTGTTCACTAGTATCTTCAACACCATTTGATATGTCATTTAAAAAAATAGTCGATAGCAAGTATTGTGACTTTTGCTATTCTTGGGTATTCCAATTACATATCACTACTCAACATTTTACCCTAAAACCCAGAAACTCAAAACAACTATTGATTTGGATTATAATTTTGGGAATCAGGAATTGGGTAAAGACCCAGCCAGGCAGTCTGTGCCTGTTCCTCCTGGCATCAGTAGGGTGGCTGGGAGTGAACAACCCATTATTTTCACACATACACACACACACGTGTTTGGAGCCTTGCTACTTTGTAGACTTGCTCTCTCTTCACATGCATCTCATTCTGTAGGATATCTCCAACTGACTTGAGGATCCTGAAGGTGATCTTAGAGAGTCAGGTTTTTAATATGGTGGCTACCTTTCCCCAGAGTAGGTATTGCAAGAGACTTGGCAGAAGCTCCAAGGCTTATGACCCACCCCTAGAGGATATGCAGTGTCATTTCTGTCATATACCATTGATCAAAAGGAGTCACAGACCCTATACACATTCCAGGGAATGTAAAACTAGGCTTATCCTCTCTATGGGGAGTGTCGCCACGAACTCATGAAACTCTTAATCTACAACACTGATATTCATACTTGCTCTCCCATATAATCTTCTAATTAGCTTTTTTGAAATAGGTATATCCCAGAATGTAACTTTTGTTATAGTAGAAATAATGTTTTTTTAAGAATAACGTTGGAATTAAATCCCGTGTAAAAAAGAAAACCACAGGCCCCAAATGGTGTCACTTAGGCCAAGTCCTTAAACCAGGGCTTAATACCTAATGTAATTGAAGTTTTAACTTCCCCAGAAATGTAGTCCTAGCTAGCCAATCAGTTATTTTCTGATCAATGGCAATGAAGTAATCTGCACTGGGGCCCTTTCCATTCTCCAAAGGAAGATGAGGTAATCTGTAGATAAGATCCTGTTTTCTCCCTAAGGGAAAGCAACCTTGCCTAGAACAATCCTTTTGTTTTGCTAATAACTTCCTTGCCCCAACCTTGTTCCTATGAAAACCTTCCATTTTGTACAACTCCTTAGAACTTCTCCTCTACTTCCTAGATGGAATGCTAAACGATTCATAAATTGTGTTAAAAAGCCAGTTAGATTGTCAGTTACTCAATTGAATTTTGTTTTTTAACATCTACTTCTTCTTACTCTCTATGTAACTTTCATTATTTGAAATATCTGAACCTCAAATTTCTCATATAGAAATGTGTATGAAAACATTTTTGAGAAAGAGAAGGAAATCAGAAAATGTTCCTGATGTGTGTAATGTAGCGCCTGGCATTAAAAAAAAAAAGTAAATTTCAGTTTTCTAGTCCTTTCCTTCTGTTTTTTTCCTCAGATGAGTGGTTTTCTCTGACAGAAATGACAGCTATAGCTTGAAAACTCTTACTCCAATCTGTTCTGAATGCAATCTGTCCTGAATACAGCTATTGAGGACATCTTTCTAAAGTATTTCTTTAAAACGTGATTCATGTTTCAAAATGTTTTGTGATGCTATATGAAAATCTAATAAAACCTAATCCATCTGAACAGTTGGGACCCCCCAATAGTCTATCTCCAAGTTGTCTTTTACAAGCTAACCAGCATGAGCCGAGATCAACATTGAACACTCAGTTCTCAATTAGTAACCATTTCTCAAGCTCATGCTAAGTTCCCTAAAATTACTATAGGTTCCTGAGATATAAATATGAATAAGACATGTCTTTCCCCATGCTACATTTTGCATCTTATGTTCTTAGCTGAAATTCTGGCTAACTCTTGAGCCTAATGTGGTTACCACCCATACATTATATTCATAAATTAAAATCTAAAAGATGAGTACCTTCCTAGCTCTTCCTGCCTTTCAAGTATCTTGACCATCAACATTTATGTGAATTCTTTTCTTATGCTTCCACCTCCCATTTTACCATCTTTCCTTGTTTGACTTTTATTACTGTCAGCCATATTTCTACCTCTATTTCCTAATAAGACAACTTATAAATGACTTTGAACCTCTATGCTCCCCATCAAAACAAGCCTTCCAGTCACCTCATATTCATGTACTGCTCTAAGGATATTTTTTTTTTACCTGGTTCATTTCATCTCTAAGGGAAAAATTCAGCTATTCTATTCTCTCCCGTTACCTTATAGGTACCTATCAAACTCTTATATATGTGTCTTTTTTCCATAGATGACCAAATCAAAAGTAATACTCCCTCTCTCTGGAAACCACCATAACTTTGGATCATTGTCTTATATTTCAGTTATTTGCATGTATATCTCCTATGAGTTATATTCAAATCTAGCTTTTTCTTATATTTCAATCCTTTGGAATAAAAGGTATATTAATATGTATAATCAATATGTAGAAAAATATGAATGAACCATTTTCACCAGTATAAGGTAAATAAGGTAAGTTAATCATTTAACAAATTATTTTTATATAACTTAATTTCTAATATTTTCATTTAGATATGACTTGCACACGATTAAGAATAATTCTAATCAATTTATATGATATAGCAATAGCTAGTAATAACATATATATGCACAAAAATAAGAGTAAATATGATGAAAGGATGGGATATGACTGTAAAGATGAAAATTTAAAAAAGATTTTAAAAAAGGAAAAAAAAAGAAAACATAAATTCTATAACCCAAATTATGGGCCCAGAGCACTTCTGCTGCACAGCTCTGCTTATATCCCAAATAACCATGTGAACTAGTTTTAATATCTGCTTCTCTTATTAATTTTTGAATAAAAATTCTTGACACAAGTAAAAAAAAATAAATAAAAAGGGAATTGATAAGATAAGAAGTTGGTTGAAAAAAGAAAGGAAAAAAAAGAGAGAATGTGATCAGGTGGGAGACTAGAACAAAGCCATACACTAGATTTAAGGTATATTTTTGTCTGTTAGAAGAAACTGTATCCCAAAACTTTAGAGAAACAAAAACTTACATATATATACAAAAAATAAGGTCAAATACAATGAAGAGATAGAATATGACTGTAAAAATGAAAATTAAGAAAGATTTTTAAAAAGGAACTGATAAGATGTTTGAAAAAGGAAAGAAGAAAAATTCAAAAAATAGAAAAAGAAAAAATTAAGAAAATCTAAAAAATTAACTTTGAAGGACGTAAGAATCATGGGGAAAAAGCCATGAATTCCATGCTCTATTCCCTTAGCACCGGAGTTTTGCAGTTCTCGTTGATTGGTAAACTTGGTCTTGGGTAGATGTCCTTGCTGATTGTCTGGGGGAGGGACCTGTTGCAGTGATTCTCAAATGTCTTTGTCCCAGATGGAATTGCACCGCTCTTGCTGGGGGTCAGGCCTAGTAATTTGCCTGGGTTTGCTCTTTCTAGCTTTCTCTGAAAGCTTTCTGTACAGCTTCAGAGGATGAAAATGAAAATGGCAGTCTCCCAATCTCTGGCCATGGAGGAGATGAGAACTTAGGGTCCCACTCCTTAATGAGCCCTCCGAGAAAAGCAGTCAATCACTCCTGTCTCCCTGGTCTCTGGCCATGCTACATGCTCACCTGACCTGTAACTGAGCATTTCTATCTCTGGCACATGACCCTGTTTGGAGGCTCCAAAGCCAGCAGATTCCTGCAGTGTTCTCCCATGCAGCTTCTCCCAGGGGAAGAAGAGTCTCCCCAGATCTACCACTTGTTGGGTCCCTGCTTAAAGAGTGGTGGCCCAACTGTGCCACAGATCACAGTTTATGGCAACCCCAAGCTGAGACTCCCTTCCTTTGCTCCATCTTTACAGCCAGCTTCCCCACTCTGATACCTGGGAGCTCTGCCATAGTGATGCATCCCCAGTCTTTCTGTGACCCCATGAGTTCTGAGACCACACTGTCCCAGGGAGTGTTTCACCCCCACTTAGCCTCTGGAGCAACATCACATAGTGGAACAGACTTCTAAAAATTCTATTTCATGCTCTGCTGTTCTATCACTTGCCAGAAGCTGGCTAACTGAGGCTCCCTCTCTGCTGTGGTCTATCATCCCAAATATTGCCTCAGATTCATTTCTCCACAAGTCCTTCCTTCCAAAAAAGTGGTCACTTTTCTGTTCATAGAATTGTTGTCATTCTTTTCTTTGATCTCCTGTTGACTTTGTAGGCATTTAGAATGGCTTGATAACTATCTAGCTGAATTCCTGGGACTACATAAAATTTAGGTCTCCTACTCCCACCATTTTGCTCCTCCCCTAGAAAATAATTTTTAATCAAGCGTTTAAAAATGTAAAATTTCATCTGTGGCAAGCTACAAAGGAAAACTACATGGGTTATATTTTCTTATAATATTCTGATTTGACCTTAGGGAGAAAGACATGAAACTTTCCCCTGAAAAGTTACATTCAAGCTGAAATATGAAGAATTCATAAGCATTTATAAGATGCTGAGTGCAAAGAGGATCACACAGAGACAAAGTAGAAAAAAAGTCCTATGGAAGGAGGAAGCATGAACAAGCAGAGTGGACAAGAAGGACTCACAGAAGATGAGTCTGATACAAATATAGGTATAGTAGTGTGGATGGAACCAATATAACAGATTTAGGTCAGGAGGATAGTAGGGAAGATACTATAGAAGATTTTATATACATGTTAAAGAGCAGTATGAAGCCACCAAAAGTTTAAATCAGGAGAGGGGTCACGAAGGAGTCTTCTGGTTCCATTATTTGGTCTGTGGGTATGTGAATGAGTGTGGCTGTGAGATGATGAAGTTTGAACCTGTCTGGTAATTTTCTAGAAATGGAGAAATAGGGTAAAACTGATGTAGCTTTTCAAAAGATAAGATATGGGGAAGGATGATAGGATTACAAACAGACTTTCTTTCATTAATTCATACATTTAAGAAACATTTAAGAATTTAAGAAATTGATTGCCCTTAGAGATTTCTGCACTATGCAACTAGCTGAATGGTGTTACATTTTGCTTGAGAAGGGGAAGCACTGACATGTAAAGGCCTAGAACTTCTTTGAGCTAACACACATGGGCCTAAAACTCTACAGTGAAGAATAAAGATGATGAACGTTAAACTTCAGGCTAAATGAGACTAACAGGCCAGTAACAGCACTCTCACTGAAACGTGTTATTTTATCCTCCTGGAATAGAAACACAAATCAAGCACAGTGGTTTTGACATCTATTGTTTTAGTAGTACTTGCTTCTTCACCTTTTTCTCTGTTCTCTGTAGCTAAGCACACTAAGGATCAGGAATTGTAAATTGTAAATTTTCTCCTTCAAATCAGTTCTTATTGCCTTCATTTACTTAGTGAACAAGAATGAGCATTTAGAATGTATTTTGTTACTTGAATTTTTTTTTTCAATTTTGTGTTCATGTAGACTAATGATAGTATTAGTAAGTGTGCATTAGGTATCCTTGAAGAGTGTGTGACAATGGGGAAGAACAGGCCCATGCCAGGTCATCTGATTCATATCTGGAAAAAGATTCACCCAGGTCTAAGACATTTGAGTCAACCCTCAGGCACCTCCCCTGTCCATTAAAGTTGAAGAAAACTGTGAAAGAACCTGTGAGAAAATGTTGGAACCTGGATTTTGTGGATTCCTCAATGAGCTAGCTATTCACCTGGAAACTTGGAGACAAAGTTGCCTTTGGAAGCTTTCAGAATTCCATTTTTGTTATGACTTAATGACATTTCATGGGTTGAATTGTGGTGCACAGGATGTGAGAGCCTCAGCCACCCTACAACTGATTGGATTTCTTGATTGAGAAGTTGATTATGGTTGACTTTCTTAGGATTCTTGCATTCAACTTGCCCTCTTCTTGTTTTTAAGAGAATTTTTTCTCGATAGCCCTACCTGTTTAACATCATAATTATAGATTCCTTTATTCACTTTGTTACACATGTAACAACCTGATATTGTACTTTTCCATTTGAGGAGAAAACTCAGCTTGTTAACAGTTAGAATGATTGTTCTAGATTCTTCCACGACCAGTATACTTGTGACAATTAATTGATTTGTGTTAAGGAATTTTAATTGATTGTATGATGATACTTTTCAAAGTATATAAATCTTAGCCTCTGGGACATATATTGTTAATGTTTACCTTATCTCTAGTCTTTTCAAATGAATGTTTAATATTTGAGTCAAATTACTATATCTATTTGCCCCATTTTGAGCTTTACTATAAATCAGCAAAAACACATTAAATTAAACTACATGGGATTGGAATGTAAAGCAATTTATATACTTATTGATTTGAAAATATGAAATTATGGGCCTTTTAAATTGAAATACATTACAAGTGATGTAAGCCTACTGCAAATTAGATTCCTTAAAATTAACTTACCTGTTTACTTGTTAGAATTGATTTATGTCTTAGTTCTTGATGAGGCCAGTACTGGACAGATATAATATTACTTGTCTTACAAATATTTCATAATTAGAACTCTTTAGTCATTCTGTCAGGAGTTTTGTGCTATCCTCTTTTATTCTGAATAGTGTTTATTATTCCTTAGAATGATTTTCTTTTCTACCTGCATGGTATCAATTTTAATATCACAAAAGCAAGAGAAGCAAGTTGATTTAGTGATCTTATTAAGGAAGTTTTGCAATCCACATTTTCTTCATTTAATTGGAGGTACATTCCATTTTATAGCCCCACAGATGTTATGTCAAAATAACCAATAACAACACACTTAATTTAATAATAGTCATTTTATAAATATCAGTTTGAAACTATGTCAAGTCTTATGATTATCTTCAGTTTTCTAGCTATTCACATACATGCGTTATTATAAGAAACAATTATTGTATTGAAGATTGTGTCTGCTAATTTTTTTCTATTTGTAAGTTGATGGAAGTAAGAATTTTCAAAAGAAACATACACACAAACTAAAAAAACAATTATTAGTTGGCTTTTCCTTGGCAGTAAATGAAACAAAACATTATTTTAAAGGGAAGATGGAAGTGACTGAAAAGACTGTTTAGAGTTGAACTCCTCTGCATGAAGGCCATCCACCCCAAGCCTATCAATCACATATCACTACCAGCCAATCTTCACAGACTGTAATTTCTCTAGCAAAAGATAAGGCAATGAAGCCATCCCAGCTTTGATGAAACTTTTATGAAGGAAAATTTATACTAGTTGTACCTGATGCTCAGTTGGGAGCTGATTAAATGATTTATATTTTGCCTGATCAGAAAGCCAGGCAGATTAAAAATTGTGGCAATCCCCTTTCAGAGTACACATTGTTGTCTTCAGGTCATTGCTGAAAGAAATTGTGAATGTGGTTCAAGGACAGCTCAGCACTTTGTACTTTCTGAAGGCAAGTCATTACTTAAGTGGTTGGATGTGTATTTCTAAGAGCAATACTTTGAAAGCTGACTTTCCCCTATAATTACAGCTCTGCCAAATAAGATGTTAATTTAGAATTGTTTGGAGTTTTAAGAGACAGGGCATACATTGAATTTACTGAAATATCTTCTAGAAGTCTTAGCTTTCAATTTGAAGACACATACAGCTTCAAATTAGGATTTTGAGGATGCCAATCATTTGCTTGGAAACTGGAAAAGAACTGAAGCCCATCAGCAGAACAAATCTGACTAAATGAAGGCAGGAATAGGAGAACCTTGTTAGGCAGGAAGAATCTGCTACACATTATGGGCCAGGAAGGCAATGATGGATTCTGGAAAGGCAGAAAGACTTAAAAAATTTTTTTCAGCTACTATTTATTATTCTGATACAATTTCTGATGAATTAAGAATACAATAATAATACAAATTCTGATGAATAAAGATGAATTAATCAACAATGTTTAAATAAGTCATTTAAGTGAATATCAGTAACAACATTTTTTGGGGATTCACCTTATACAGAATTCAGTAGGTTTGGAGATTTAAAGAAATAAGTTATAATAGGCCTCAGATTTGCTGTCAGAAGGGTTCTTTTACCAGAGATAGATTTGGGGCATTTTTGCTAAGGGAACAGGACAAAAAAGTAGTTCATACATGGTTCGTCCCTGTCTTCACTGATGACATTGCCATTGTTGTTTGCATGGATTTGTAACTCTAAGCTTAGCTCATTGGATGATGATGATGATGATGACATCTCTACCTCACTGCATGATTGGTTTTTATTCATTTCTATTCCCAGTGTCTACAACACTGCCTGGAACAGAGTAGATTCTCCATAAACATTTGTTGTGTGATTGGAAGAATGAATAAATAAAGCAAGGAAGTCATTAATAATCTTAGTAATCAGAGGTCATAGATTTTCTAGGGGATTGGAATCCAAGCAGGCAAAAAAAGAAGAGAGATTTTAATTGAATCAAGGTAGGCATCTTACTCCTTGGGCCTACTATAAGAGATCATAGATTGGGTGGCTTATTAACAGCAGAAATTTATTTCTTACAGGTTGGGAACCTAGGAAGTCCAAGATCAAGGTGCCAGAAGATTCAGTGTCTGGCAAGAGTCTATTTCGTGGTTCACAGTGGTTTTCTCACTGTAAACTCACATGACTGAAGGGGCAAGGGAACACATCAATGTCTCTTATTAAAGCAGTACTCCCATTCATGAGGGTACCACATTCATAATCTAATCACGTTACAAAGGCCCCACTTCCAAATACCTTTACTTTGGAGATTGGTTTCAACATATGAATTTTATTTATTTTTATATATACATTTTTTTAAGATTTTATTTATTTATTTGACAGAGATCACAAGTAGGTGGAGAGACAGGCAGAGAGAGGGAAACAGGGCACCTGCTGAGCAGAGAGCCTGATGCGGGGCTCGATCTCCAGACCCTGGAATCATATGACCTGAGCCGAAGGCAGAGGCTTTAACCCACTGAGCCACCCAGGTGCCCCTCAACATATGAATTTTAAATGACACAAACTTTCAATCTATAGCAGTTGGTGAAAGACTCCACAGTATAAACCACCTACCAGGATTCCATACAGTTGTACTTTTCAAATTGGACTATTTGAGTACTTAAGGCAATATAGTAGTGTAGATGGATTTTTTTATCGGGAGTATTTGATGACATTTCCAAAACTGTTAATTTTTTTCAACAGTCAGTGATTAAAATATGCTCAAATTTGAGCCCACCTATTAAATAGAACAAAATAAAAAAAAAGTATTTATGAACTTGTAAGTCCAGTGAAGTAGCCTTGGTTGCAGTGAGAAATGGTTGCATTCTGGATATGTACTGAACAGAGTCCACCTGATTTGCTGACAGATTGAACATAAGGAATGAAAGAATGGGAGAGGTCAGAAGGGCTCCTTGGTTTTGGCCTGAGCAATCAGAAGGATGAACTCTCGGGGTGCCTGGGTGGCTCAGTGGGTTAAGCCGCTGCCTTCGGCTCAGGTCATGATCTCAGGGTCCTGGGATCGAGTCCCGCATAGGGCTCTCTGCTCAGCAGGGAGCCTGCTTCCTTCTCTCTCTCTCTGCCTGCCTCTCAGTGTACTTGTGATTTCTCTCTGTCAAATAAATAAATAAAATCTTAAAAAAAAAAAAAAAAAAAAAAAAAAAGAAGGAAGAACTCTCTTGTTCACCAAGATGGAAGCGGACACGGATCAAAAAAAAAAAAAAAAAAAATAATGAGAATTTAATTAAATTTCTCACTTGCAATCATCTTCTTGGCCTGTACCTCTACACATCTTGTGGACATAGGTTCATTCTTCTCTAACATTAGGTGTATTTCATCCACCAAGAATTTATGTGGCAACTAAAGTGAAAATGTTAGTAAAGACTACTGTACTATAATTCTAATACAGACTGAAGGTCTTGGGAGAGGTTTACATTCTCTGTAGATCAGGGTGGGGGGTTAGTTAATACTGTCAGTGACTGGTTTGGGAGTCATGAAAAGTGGGTTTGGAAATTGAAGGCAGAGTCTAATAATCCCTTGTTCTTTTTCTCATGCATTTCAGGAAGTATGGGGCTCAATTTAATATATGATTTTGTTTATTTGTGGGTTTTCCTCAATTAACTTGGACTACTTGAGATATTTTTAGGCTTTATTTGTCAACAAATAAATACCTCATCTCTCCCTACTCTGTTCTGTGCTCCAATAGAGGTTAAATTAATAATGGTGGCCTAGTATAGCCATACTAGATAATATCTGAAGAATTTACATCTGGTGGCCATTTACATTGTACCCCTGCTATACCTCAAAAACCCCTGAAAGAAGAAAATTAATTATATTTTTAGGGGTAATTATTCTTCAAAATTACTTGTAAAGTTGAACAGGAACAGATTTAATCATTTAGAATGCTGTCTGTTTTGGCATTGGACAATTGAGAAGAAACTTGGGTCATTCTGGTCACTTATAAATAAGCCTTACATATGTCTTAATGGAGGAATATATATATATTCTCATATATTCAGGGTTAGCAGAAACCTATTTGTTTAAAAAAAAGAGAACATAAATGGGCTATCATGCTATAGGTTTCTGGCTCAGTACGGCAGGTCAACTTTAAGATGCTGTAAAAGCTAAAAGAGATAAGGAGCATCTCGAAATGAGGACAGGATTGCCTACTGGATTCCTGACATGAGGTACCAGTTACATTGTATACGGGTGTTTTTTACGAGCACCATCAACATATTTAGTCATAAAATTGAAAAGGTGTAAATGTTATGCAAGAATCCTAGAGGATGCCATATTGAAACAACAGATGGATAAGATGTATTTAAGAGGCTCAAAGAAGTGACTTCCAAAATATTACATTTGAGAACTTTTTAGAATTTTTACATTTTTCATACCAACATTTTATTTGTAAATTCATATTTCATTTGGAAATAAATGTCATGAGCAATAATATGATGTTAATAAATGTTATTTTCATTTCTTATTTTCCCATTTCTTATTTTCTCCATTATAGAGGTATTTTGGAGAAGAAGTGGGAAAAGAACTCAGATGGAATATATACATATATGAAGTTATTTTACGAAAGTCACCTATTGTTTTAAATTTAAAATATGGGGGCGCCTGGGTGGCTCAGTGGGTTAAAGCCTCTGCCTTCGGCTTAGGTCATGATCCCAGGGTCCTGGGATCGAGCCCCGCATTGGACTCTCTGCTTAGCAGGGAACCTGCTTCCCTCTCTCTCTCTCTGCCTACCTCTCTGCCTACTTGTGATCTCTGTCTGTCAAATAAATTTAAAAAAAATTAAAATATGTTTACCAAAAGCAGTATGGTGTCCAGATACATAGTAGGGATAATTTGATTCTGAATTCCAATATTTTCTATATTAATGTAAACTATTCATGGTCAGTTAAACAATTTCTTTCCTCTCCTGTCCTTCCCCAATCTCTTTGGAAGCCTGTGAGTTAAAGCGATGTAAATGGCACATGCCTTTTGTGATTTGAATGATGAATAAGGTGACAGAGGTATTTTTGGATAGTTTAGTAGAGAATGCTTAAAATGATAATATTTATGCATCAATTTTCAAAGAACTGTTAGAAGTAGCATTCAAACACATTATAGGAGACAACTGGCAGACTCAGCTGGTAAACATGACCTTAGGGTTTTAAAGTTTGAGCCCCACATTGGGTGCAAAGATTACTTACAAATAAAGTCTTTAAAATAATAATAATAAAGTTAATAAATACGCAGCTAAACACTTCTCATACAAGTTTAAAAACTACTAGCTACCTATCTATCTATCATCATCTATTACTTTAATTCATTAACATACAGTGCAATATTGGTTTCAGGAGTAGAATTCAGTGATTTATCACTTACATATAACTGCCAGCACTCATTGCAACAAATGTCCTCTTTTTTTTTTTTTTAAGATTTTATTTATTTATTTGACAGACAGAGAGCACAAGTAGGCAGAGAGGCAGGCAGAGAGAGAGGGGAACAAGCTCCCAGCTGAGCAGAGAGCCAACTCGGGGCTCGATCCCAGGACCCTGGGATCATGACCTGAGCTGAAGACAGAGGCTTAACCCACTGAGCCACCCAGGTGTCCCAAATGTCCTCTTTAATACCTATCATCCAAATAGATCCCCCTTCGCCCACCTCCCTCCTTCAACCCTCAGTTTGTTCTCTATCATTAAGAGTATTTTACAGTTTGTTTTTCCCTCTGCTTCCGCCACCCATCTTCCCATATGTCCATTTGTTTTCTTTCTTAAATTGCACATATAAGTGAGATCATAAGGTATTTGTCTTTCTCTGATTGACTTATTTCACTTAACATAATACACTCTAATTCCATCTGCATCATTGCAAATGGCAAGATTTTCTTCTTTCTGATGCTTGGGTAATTGTACATTGCATCTATATACCACACCCTCTTTATCCATTCATCAGCCAATGGACACTTGGGCTCTCTGTAGTTTGACAATTGTTAATAATGCTGCTATACCCATGAGGGTGCATGTACCCTTTTGAATCTGTATTTTTGTATCCTTTGGGTAAATACTTAGTCATGCAATTGCTGGATTGTAGGGTTGTTTTATTTTTAACATTTTGAGGAACCTCCATACTGTTCTCGAGTGGCTCCACCAGGTTGCATTCCCCTAACAGTGAAGAGGGTTCCCCTTTCTCTGCATCCTCACCAACACTTGTTGTTTCCTGTGTTGTTAATTTTGGCCCTCCTAATAGGTATGATGTGGTATCTCATCATGGTTTTGATTTCTTTTTCTCTGATTATGAGTGGTGCTCAGTGTAGTATCTTCTCATACGTCCGTTGGCCATCTGGATGTCTTCTTTGGAAAAATGTCTATTCACATCTTCTGCAACTTTGCTGAATTTATGTATTGGTTCTAGCAATGTTTTGGTGGAATTTTTTAGGTTTTCTATATAAAGAATCATGTTGTCTGCAAGCAGTGAAAGTTTGACTTCTTCCTTGCCAATCTGGATGCCTTTTATTTCTTTTTGTTGTCTGATTGCCGAGGCTAAGACTTCTAGTACGATGTTAAGTAGTAATAATGGTAAGTGTGGACATCCCTGCCTTGTTCCTGACCATTGAAGCAAAGCTCTCAGTTTCTTTCCATTGAGGATGATATTAACTGTGGGTCTTTCATATATGGCCTTTATAATGTTGAAGTATGTTTCATCTATCCCTGCTTTATTGAGGATTTTTATCAAGAATGGATGCTATATTATGTCAAATGCTTTTTCTGTATCTATTGACAAGATTATATGGTTTTTATCTTTTTTTTTTTTTTTTTTTTTTTTAGATAAGTCTGGGTAGGGGTTTATCAGTTTTGTTAATTCTTTCAAAGCACTGGCTCTGTTTTGTTGATCCATTCTGGTTTGTTTGTTTCTATATCACTTATTTCTGCTTTAATCTTCATTATTTCTTGTGTTCTGCTGGCTTTAGGTTTTATTTGCTGTTCCTTTTCTAGCTCCTTTACATGTAAGGTTAGGTTTTGTATTTGAGACTTCTTTTGCTTTTTAAGGAAGGCCTGTATTGCAATATACTTCCCTCTTAGGACAACCTTTGCTGAAGTCCAAAGGTTTGGACTGTCATGTTTTGATTTGCATTTGATTTGATTTGATTTGATTTGCACGTGCTTTTAAAATTCATTCTTTAATTTCCTTGTTAACCCATTCATTCTTTAGTAGAATGTTCTTTAATCTCCATGTATTTGTGGTCTTTCTAAATTTTTTCTTGTGGTTGATGTCAAGTTTCATTGCGTCATGGTCTGAATATATGCACAGTATGATCTCAGTCTTTTTGTATGTATTGAGGGCTGATTTATATCAGTATATGATCTATTCTGGAGAATATTCTGTATGTATTTGAAAAGAATGTATGTTCTGCTGCTTTAAAATGAAATGTTCTGAATATATATGTTAAGTCCATCTAGTCCAATGTGCCATTCAAAGCCACTGTTTCCTTGTTGATTTTCTGCTTAGATGATCTATCCATTGCTGTAAGTGAGCTCTTAAAGTCCCCTACTGTTATTGCATTATTGTCAATGAGTTTGTTATTAATTGATTTATATATTTGAGTGTTCCCAAATTGGGGGCATATTTATTTACAACTGTTAAGTTTTTTTTTTCTTTTAATTTTTTTTAAAGATTTTATTTATTTATTTGACAGACAGAAATCACAAGTAGGCAAAGAGGCAGGCAGAGAGAGAGAGAGAGGAGGAAGCAGGCTCCCTGCTAAGCAGAGAGCCTGATGTGGGGCTCGATCCCAGGACCCTGGGATCATGACCTGAGCGGAAGGCAGAGGCTTTAACCCACTGAGCCACCCAGGTGCCTCTGTTAGGTCTTCTTGATGGATAGACCCTTTAATTATGATATAATAGTCTTTGTCATCTCTTGTTATAGTCTTTGTTTTAAAATATATTTGATATAAGTATGGCTACTCTGAATTTTTTTGATATCCATTAGCAGGATAGATTTTTCTCTATCCCCTTAGGCAGGTGTCTTTAGGTCTAAAATGAGTATTTTGTAGGCAGCATATAGATGGATCTTGTTTTTTGTTTTTGTTTTTTTTCCTATCAAATCTGATACCCTATGTCTTTGGGAGAGAGGAATTCATTCATTTACATTCATAGTGATTATTGAAAGATATTAATTTAACGTCATTACGTTACCTGTAGAGTTGGTGTTTTGGTGATGTTTTCTGGTCCTTTCTAGTCTTTTTTTTTTTTTGTTTTCTCCACTCAAAGCATCCCCCTTAATATTTCTTGCAGAGCTTGTTTATTGGTCACGAACTCTAGTTTTTGTCTCGGAAAATCTCCCTCCTATTCTGAATGATAACTTTTCTGGATAAAGTATTTTTGGCCACATATTTTTCTATTCAGCATGTTGAATATATCCTTCCACTGTCTTCTGGCCTGCAAACTTCTTGTGCACCGATCTGCTGCAAACCTAATCTGTCTTCATTTTAACCTTCCTAGGTTAAGGACCCTTTTTTCCCTTGCTCCTTTCAGGGTTTTTTCCTTGTCTATAGGTTTTGTGAATTTGACTATGATATGCCTTGGTAATGGTTGGCTTTTGTTGAATTTAGTGAGAGTTCTTTGTGCTTCTTGGATTTTGATGTCTGTGTTCTTTCTATGATTAGGGAAATTTTCAGCTTGAATAATTTGCTTGAATAAACTTTCTGTTTCTTTTTGTCTCTCTTCATTTTCTGGTACTCCTATGATATGGATGTTATTCCATTTTACTAAGTCACTGAGTTCCCGAAGTCTACCATCATGATCCATTACCTTTGTTTCCCTCTCCTTTTCAGCTTCATTATTTCCCATTTTTAAAAAATATTTTATTTATTTACTTGAGAGGAAGAAGATGAGAGAGAAAGAGAGCACAAGAGGGGCAAAGTTAGAAGGAGAAGTAGACTCCCTGCTGAGCAGGGAGCCCAATGCAGGACTTGATCCCAGGACTTCAGCATCATGGCGTGAGCCAAAGGCAGTCACTTAACCAACTGAGCCAGCAGGCGTCCTCCCATAATTTTATCTTCAATCACTGATTTGTTCCTCTGCTTTGTCCATTTATGCGTTTATGGCATTCATTCCAGTTTGCATCTTAGTTCTAGCATTTTTAATTTCAGCCTGACTAGCTTGCTTTAAGTTCTTTTAACTCTGCAGTAAAGGATACTCTAGGATTTCTATGCTTTTTTCAAGCCAAACTAATATCCTTTTAATTGTTGTTTTAAATTCTGAATCAAGCATCTTACTTATATCTGATTAAATCTCTGACCATCATTTCTTCCTGTTCTTTCTTTTGGGATGAATTCCTCTGTCTTGTTGTTTTGGAGGGGAAGGAAAAAAAACGAAAAGAAAGATAAAATAAAATTTATAAAAAATTAAAAAGATAAAATAAATTAAGTAAGCTAGATCCTGGGTGTGTTTTGATCTGCTTGTTATGAGAAGCTTGATGGAAAAAAGGTAGAAAGAAAGTAAAAGAAAAAGAATTCAAAAAATTTTTAAAAATAGGGGTGCCTGGGTGGCTCAGTGGGTTAAAGCCTCTGCCTTTGCCTCAGGTCATGATCTCAGGGTCCTGGGATCAAGCCCCGCATCAGACTCTCTGCTCAGCGGGGAGCCTGCTTCTCCCTCTCTCTCTGTCTGCCTCTCTGCCTACTTGTGATCTTTCTCTCTGTACAATAAATAAATAAATAAATAAATGAATAAATAAATAAAACGTTTTTAAAAAATTAAAAAATATATAAAAATTAAAAAAAAATTAAAAATGCTCTCTCTGTAACCAAAAAATAAATGAATAAACCAAACAAAGACAGAAAAGAAAGAAAGAAAGAAACCCAAAGGAAGCTGTATTTTGTTTCCTCTAGAGCTAAAGGTTTCAAAGCACTCTGTGATTAGTAGACTTGTAGGTGAGGGGTTTTTGCTGGTCTTCTGCTCTGAATCTCAGGTGTAATTACCCTAGGGAAGATCCAGAGCATGGTACAGGGAGCCAGTGCTTGCTACAGAAGCTCTGTTCTCCACTTGGTGATGCTGTTTTGCACACTGAGGTCAATCAAACTGCTGGTTTGGGGAGAAAATGGCTTCGCCACCATCTCTCTTCCTTGGAACAGGAAATGTGTATCACTTATTTTCAGAAAGCCCTCATAGATGGGCAAAAATGACCCCTCTTATGTCCCTGGTTTCTGTCAGATCCCAGCCTTTGCCCTCTCTGTGTCTAAGCTGTTCACCTGCCAAACAGTGTTTTATCTCAGATGCAGCTGTGTTTTAAATCCCCATATTTTAGAGACCCACCCCTGCACCCCACCCCACCCCACCCAAGCATGCACTGCACTGATCCTTTGGGGGTGGGTGGGTCTTGTTGTGTTGTGGTGGGTGTTGGCTTGTCCCAAAACACAGTTGCAGGACGAGGAAGGGGTTCTGAGTTTACGATAAATAGCAACACACAGGCTGCCAGCGTTGCAGCCCTCAGCTGGAATCTTTGTTCCTATACTAGTAAGCAGGGCAGCTCAATGGTGTCCATAGGGTCCTTTGCTGGTGGGGAGGCAGTATCACTTCTACCAAATGCATTCCAGGCAGGGGAACTGCTTCCTGTGTGACCCTGGAGATGCTCAGGCTGCCAGCTGCTGGGCCTCCACCCTGCTTCCCACTGGAGCACTGCTCCGCTGCTCAGTCATGACCCTGACAGCGTCCCAGACCTCTGAAACTTCAGACTCTGTGCTCCAATGTTTATTAAAGAACTGGCTGTACTGTAATCCTTTCTTTTTTCCTTGTCAATGGTTTTGATGAATAGTTTTCTTGTGCAGTCCCCTGCACGGGTTTTCTCTCTCTCTCTTTCCCTTCCCCCCCCCTGCACTTTCTCTCTCTCCTCCTTCTCTCTTGCTCTCCTTCTCTCCCTCCAGGATCAGGACTCCCTCCCCAGGCCAGTGCCCAGAGCTCTTTTCTCCCACGAATCACCTTTCCACAGTTTGTACCTTCCATGGGGCCTTTTTCAGTTTGTAGATGTGCAGACTTCCAATGGATTTCTTAGGTGTTCAGATTTGATATTTATCTAGCTGTGTTACTGATATTTATCTAACTGTGTTCAAGGGAGGAGTCAAGCTTAAGGTCACGCTACTGCTCCACCATCTTACCTCTCTCCCTACAACTTTAAAAACTTAATAATCATAAATCATTTTTACACACTGAAAATTTTTCATTCAATGGGATAAAAATCAAAGCCTGTTAGTTTGGAAAGAATCTGGTATAAATATAAGATTTGACTGTGAATTTATGAAGTTTGTGATTAACAACTTTTCTGCTTTTTTACATTGGAAATGACCAAACTTTCAGTCAGCTCTGTTGAGGTTATTATTGGGCATCATGTCTGTGTTTGTCTCTTTTGATTCTTTAGTTTAATTTTTAGTTCAATTTGTTATGCATATACACCACTGTAATGAAAACTGACATAATGGGCTTATTCAAAATTAAATGATTCAGGAACTTAATATAACCATGTAGGAAAATAAACTTCCAAATGATGCAGCAGAGAAAAGACAAATTGCTTATGACTCAATTTATTTTGAAAAAAAATTGATGCAGCATCTTGGGAAGAAGTAATTATTTCTTCTATATTTGCAGACAGCTTTTTTTTTTTTTTTAACTATAGCTAAAGCTTTCTTACCAGTTTTATTCTTCCCAACTTCCCTCAAGTCCTCCTCGCTCTCTTTATCTTTTATTGCTTCTATGAAAAATATTGTTGTATATAACATGAAGTGATGAACTAAACATGAACCAAGGTAACAATTCAGTATGACCACCTCTGTAACATTTAAGTTGGTAAATTGACCATCTCACAAGTCCGTGAAAATGACAAGTCAGTGCCTCCTACTTAAGCACGGTTTTATTTAGGCATCTTCTTGCATAAATGGTGGAGTGACTGGAGTCATAATGTACCCAAACCCACATGAGTTCACTGCTTGGTGAGTCACAGATGCACCCGGTGGAGTGGTCACGGAAAGTAAGAAGGTGCTGAGGAATAACTTCCAAAGCTGTGACTCTCCACCTGAGGGCGAATGGGTTTCCTTTAATTAGGGTTAGGATGAATATTGATAAGGGAGCATTGTCATTGTATGCAGAGGCAGGCCTAAGACCATGCGTGTGCCTTAAGAAAACATGCCTACACATACATTGCATATTATGTAAATAAGGCGTAGGCTCCTTAGGGGAGACTTTAGCATTACAATGAGGGAAACATAACTGTCAGTTATTCTAGAGGTCACTCCATGGTCCATTCACTCAGGCGCAAGTCAGGTGTTATACACAAACTGGTATGGCTGGTCTGGGCTGGCTGGAGGTTGTGTCCAGCTATCACCAGAGGGACAGTTTACTTTCCATTGCCCGAGTTAAGAGATAAGATGAAGGAAGAGCTTCAGGAAGGATGTGGGACAGAGGTCCGTGGGTACAAGCAGGTGGGCAGGAAATGTCAGGTCATGGGTCTAGCTGGTGACAAGAAAGGAGGGGATATGAGAGCATCTCTGAGGTGGTATACAAGAGTATGTGGGGGATACAGCTCAGACTGGGTCCCCGAGGTATTCCTAGTGAGACGGTTTGTGGACCTGCTTGAGGAACGTGGTCACTGCCTGTGGTAGCGGCCATTTCTTCAAGTATCAAGGAAGATAGTCAAAGCTAGTATTTTTTCCTTCTTTTACACCTAGAAAAGAGGCAGAAAAAAGGGACAAAGGGAGGAAGAAAGGAAGGAAGAAAAGAAGGTAGACAGGCAAGAGAGAAAAGAGAGATCTAGATCAATCTCTAACACCAAGGTTTTCTCCCAATTTATAAAATTCACATGAAAGATTTATATTAGGTTCAGAATTTGATCCAGTAACCTTCAGCGAGTAACTACTCTGTATTAGAGGCTGGCCCTGGAATTCTAGTATGTACCATTAGATATATAAAGTATGACTATTCTGGGGGTTAGCAAACTTACTGCTTTGAGTCATAAGATAAATGTCTTGCCGTTGTGGTATATATGGTCTTTGTTTCAACTGTTCAGTTTTGCTTTTGGAGTACAAAAACAGTCATAAACCGTAGAAACTAAGGAGCATGACTGTTTTCAAATAAAACTTACAAAACAGCTTTGGGCAGGATTTGTCCTGCAAGACACAGTTTGCCTACCCCTGGTTATTCTGATTGCAAGTAATTTGAACAACTGTAATGTCTCTGGATAAGAGATCCTGCATTACTTACGTTCAAACTGTATCTCAATTACGGGTTTTAGATTTTGTTTTGTTTGGGGGAGCATAGGTTAGATTTTAGTTATATTATGTCTAATGATTTTATGATGAAGGACTACAAAATGACTAAATTCTGCCTTGGTCTAGTCTTTCATTTTTTATGTGAATCTGTGGGTTCATTATATACAGTGAATAGTATCATCTAGGAGGCAAGAGTATAATTAATTACTCTAGTGCAGAGCTCTATGAAACTGGATTTGATGTACATGTCACAGCCCAACGCGATATGAGTGACTCTGCAACCCCTTACGTCCAAATCGACTTCTCTTCTCACTGACCATATGATACACGAAAGTGAAAAAGTAGAGCTCAGGTTTAGGCACAACCAAGCAAACCCAGCTCTGCGAAGCTGCCTGCTAGTAAAGGTGGGCCAGTGATCTTTAATATTACCAACCAGAAAAGTATTCTCTGCCTTGGCAAGAACAGACAAGACTGGGAGAGGAAAGACTGACTTTCTTGGTGTGGAAGTGGGAGCAGGAGCTACCTTCTCTTCCAAAAGCCTGCAGTTTGTTTATTTATTTTAATTTCTTTTTGCTTAAGCAACAGAAATTTATTTTCTCATTCCTCAGGTTGGCATGCTGAAGTTCAAGGTTAAGGTGCCAACCTTGGTTTCCTTGGTTTCCTCTGAAACCTCTTTCTTGGCTTCAGAGGGCTGCCCTCTTTTTGCCTCTTCAAGTGGTCCTCCCCGCTAATGACAGGCATGTCTCTGTTGTCAAATATATTGGAATAGAGCCCTGCCTTAAAGGTGTTAGTTTAACTGAATTACCTCTTTAAGGACTGTATTTCCAAATACAGTTACACTTTGAGATACTAGGAGTTGGGACCTCAACATATGAATTTGGGGAACAAAATTCAGTTGGTAACACTTTGAGTTAGGGTAAACTGCCCCCTAATGGCAGATCTGAAGTTCTAGCCATTTTTTCCTCTTTTGTTTTGTTTTAGGTTTTCTGAGGGATTATTGACGTATAATTGATAAATAAAATTATATATATTTGAGATGTGCAATGGTTTCCTATTATAGAGAGAAAACCTAAGTCCTTAAAACTGACTACCAAGTATGTTTACTAGGATTTAATGGGACCTTATCTAAGTTAATATGAATATAAAATGTTGAAGTCTATGATATAGAAATAAAAGAGCCTATAAGAGACTATGAGTACATGGCAGTATTATAACTTTGAATCCTATTTCTTACAGAAGACAAACAGAAATAAATGGTATCACATAGAAAATGTGTGACTTCCAAAAGCGCTTGAGCGAAGGTGCCTTTGCAGAAGAGCAGTAATGTCGCTCAGATTTGATTTTAAGATACAGATCTTGAAGTTCATGTCACTGACTAGTCACATTAATAATAACCAAAACAAAAGGAGCAGCATTGATTGCTGAACTAACTGGACATTGCTTGAAACTTGATAGTGCCAAGCCTGGCTCGTCCCACAGAGAGAGACCAAGCACTAGCATAATAGGTTTACTATTCCCTTTGGGGTGTTATAAGCAGAATCAATATGTACTAATGACTGCAGTAATAAATTTGGTCATACTTCATAGGGTAACATTCCGCACTTACCCAGTTGTTGGTTTGACATAGAGTAATAGAGTTTACCCTTTTTAAGTTGTAAATTACTATGAAAATGCTGAGCCTCACAGTAAAATGCATTTGGGATGTTTTTAAGCTTAGGAAATATTGGTAATACTTCCACTAAGCATACTATTAAAATAAATAAATAGTATTTATTGCCTGATTCCCAGCTGCAGCTGGATGAAAAGCAGTGGGAAAGGAGAAATAAGACATACATATTTATCAAATGCACAAGGCTCATGTTTACTTAATTCACTTCCTTAGAGTTGCTTACACCAGAGAACAAAAAGAGAACTTTCTTTTTATTTCTGAATTTCATTTCAATGACGATGATCTGGAAGATGGTACTAATAGTTATACTTGTTATGTTAATTAAAAACTAGTTGTTATAAAATATTACCTATGACTTTTGCTTAGCATTAATTTACCACTACTTTGTCATATTTTTTGGTTTAAGCTTCACCAAGACTACTAGATGGTGTTTTGGTTTATAAGTTTAAGTGAAGAATTAGTCTCTTAGGATAAAGTAACATACCCACACATGTACACATATGTATGTATATGTATGTATATGTGTATTTTATATATGTATGCGTATATTAAATTAGTTTTACACATGTTGTATATATAAAATGGTATATTTTTGTGTGTGTGCATGTACAGGTGTATATTCAGAAATACCATGAAATAAAGTAATTTCAGCCTACATTTCATTATAATTAAAAATTATGTCACTCATATTATATTTAAGAAACTTTTTTTATCTTTGGTGAATAGAGACATTGATTTGTATGGATTTAATATACTACAAAAATGATCACACAGTCATACATATATGATTGTAGAATGATGTGTGTCTGTGTGTGTGTAGACAAATTAATCTGTTCTTTTTTTTTTTTAATTTTTTTAAAAGATTATTTATTTATTTATCAGAGAGAGAGAGGAGCGAGAGTGAGCACAGGCAGACAGAGTGGCAGGTAGAGGCAGAGGGAGGAAGCAGGCTCCCTGCCAAGCAAGGAGCCCGATGTGGGACTCGATCCCAGGACGCTGGGATCATGACCTGGGCTGAAGGCAGCTGCTTAACCAACTGAGCCACCCAGGCGTCCCAATCTGTTCGTTTTTTAAAACTTAGAGGAAAACTTTAAATCTTTTACTTTCCTTGAATGCATGGATAATATGGGTGGCAAAGCAAAGAGAGTTTGCATAGAAAATAGGGAATAATAAAGAGAAATCAATTAGAAATAAAATCAGATTTCACTGTTCTCTATCTCGTCTTCTTCCTGAGTAATTTTCATTTCACTTACTCTTTTTCTCCCAAATTTGAAATGTGACCACATTCTTTTCCTAGTACTATATGATGGACATATGTCTTCTTAAGATAATATCATGAGCTTCTTGAAAGCCTAGAAAGACTTCTATGTTCTTTTTAAATTCTCAGATAACTGGCACAGTGTTAGGTCTATAAATGTTTGATAAATACTTGTTGAATTCAAAATTATAGAACAAATAAGAAAATTATTTGCATCTGACCTGAGGCACAACTAGAAAAGTTAAAGAGATTATGGAGATCAGTTATAATGAAAAAGAATGGGATATATATATTTGGTTTATTCCTGATAATCAAAATTCTATGATTTTCTTTCAACTTTCTGAGAGATATATTTATTTAAAATAACAGGTTAATTTTTTATTTAACATATTACTCTTATGTCATCTTGATAACAAAAGAATATCAAAGATATGTATTATTTTATGCAATAAGCTACATATAAGAGTGCTGTGGGTAGGGGGGAAAAAGCTGAATCATTTATGCACTCTGATGAACCTATTTTAAAACTTGTTCCAGTTGCCTCTTTTGAAAGTGAAGTCATTCTCAGGAAATTCTATAAAGATATATGTTTTTATTAGGCACTACAATGTCTATTGATACACTGACTGTCTGGTTATCTTGAGATACAGTTAACTGGGCAGAACGAGTATTTTTTCTTATCCAATCCACGGATTATCTACAAAAGAGTTTTTCATCATTCTGGTCACTGTGCATCTTAAATGAGATTTTGCATTCAAGTATTGATACTTCCTCATTAATATGGAGCCATTGGAGACTGAAATTGCAGGTGGAGTGGTGTCTGTAGGCGGCACTAAATGTTGACAGATAGTCTCCCTGTAATGGGAAAGTAGAGTGAAGACAATGTGCTGCCCATTGGATTGCAAATGCACACACTGAATCATTAATGGTTTTAGAGTGTAAAGCATCTGATCTGTTTAATTTTTAGGAGATGTATGCTTTTATGGGGATCAGACTCTCATACTTGCTCTTTAAAAGCGTTCAGTAAACTCTGTACCTCATCTAAAATACAAACACTATTTTGCTGGGTTTTTTTTTTTGTTTTGTTTTTTTTTTTTTTTTTTGGTCTTCAAATGAGAAGCATTCCAAACCAGTGACTTAATGTCTGACTACATTAGCTAAATATGTTCCCAATCTTCTCAGAGCTTATATATATAAAAGAGATCTAAAATGTTTCACATAGACTATGTGGCCTACCTGTAAGCAACTTAGTGTATATTTAGTAACAACAGATTAAACAAAACAATCTCCATTAATATTCAGGTTTAAGACCTGGTTTCTAATTATTCCAAGCTATTGAGGGAAATTTGTTCATGGTTATTTTAAGGCAGCACTATCTCTGCTGAGATTTAATGAATAACTGAAACACTAAAGAAAGTAATGATACCTAATGCCTGCTGTCATTTTTCCTATTATAGTTGTTTGTATGCATACTCTACTCTTAGAATGTAATATACCACATGTAATACTTCATTTATCCAAACTCCATTTCAGAGTACCTAACAATGCCATGGAAAAAAATATTGACATTAGAGTCAGGATATCCGTATTTGAATTCTGGGTTTATCACTTTGTGGTTGTATAAACTTGAAAACCTCGTTTAACTTCTCCTGTGAAATGTTGTTATCCCTAAATTTAAGATAATAATATGTGCTTCACAAACTTATAAAAAGAGTAGTCTACAAAAAAGAATGTGAGCTTTGTGACTATAATATGCAGCACAAATTAGAGACACCAGTATTATTACTGACACACAGAAGGCAGTAACCACCTGATAAATTACATGTGGCTCTCAGGGGTCAACGAGTTCTGCAGATAGTAAGTCTGCTGACTTAACCATTTTCAATATTGAGGCTAAAATATGTAATGTCACTGCAACTTGATTATAGTGGTATATGGGCCCTACTTAGTTGACACTGTGGTAAATGGCATTTCTATTTAATCTGGGAAGACTGTCAGAGAACAAAGCCAGTTCTATGCCTACAGCAAACCCTGACAATGAATTAATGGTATATCTATAGTACTAGCATGCAGTCTATTTAAATCGGATGGATGGCTGCTTTTCCTGCAACCCATCCGCAGCAGTCTATAAAGGAATGTAATTCAGCTGAATAACATAAATCTCTCTCTCCTGAGATCCTTTGTTCAAGTCAGTTGGTTTTTCTGCTTGAGGCTGGCTGTTAGACAACTCAATCTATCACTCATGTTTATTCATATCTTAATGCTATCTATATGCTTACTTTAAAATCTCAAAGTAAAAGTGGATCTTTGGTATCATACATTTTTGTTATAAGAGAAATAATTTATTTGCCTAGGTAATTTCTACCCTGATATGCAATTTATAGAGGCTTCTAGAAAAGCTTTGCAAGGATTATGGAGCTGTGACGACAGCTCCATTTGATTAAGATTATACACATTCTTGGTTAATTTGCATATTTTTAAATGAACATACAATTTCCTAACAACACAAAACAAAACTTCCTACTTTCACCATGCAAAGAATCGAGTGGTACACTTCTTCTAAACTAGATTTATTTATTTATTTTGAAGGATTTTATTTATTTGTCCACAGAGAGGGAGAGAGAGATTGAGAGAGTGAGAGAAATAGAGAGCACAAGCAGGGGGAGCTACAGGCTGAGGGAGAAGCAGGCTCCCCACTGAGCAAGGAGCCTGATATGGAACTTGATTCCAGGACCAGGGGATCATGACCTGAGCCAAAGGCAAATGCTTAACTGGCTATGCCCCTCAGGCATTCCTGAATTATATTTCTTACAACTCTCCATGTGGAATAAGAAATTGCATAGACAATTAGTGGCCGTATATTAAAAATCTACCTATTTCCTTCTTGGTTTATGACTTTCCGTATCCTGAGTATCCCTTCATAAAACAGGATAGCCTAGGAAGGTTGCATAGAAGTATTATGATATAGCAGAATAACTCTATTTTCAATCTTAAATAAGCTGCTACCGACTAGGTATGAGCCAGATTCATGTCATCCAATGTTGCTGTTTCTCACTTACTTCATCAATAGGCTAATGGGTGGTAGAGCTTGAATGAATGAAAGTATGTATGTACTACATACTTGTACATAGGAGGTCAAGTAGAGGAGTAAAATTTATTTTTACAAAGGTAGTCTGTGGACAATACCATGTGGAAAATAAGTTTGGGGTGATTTGGGGTGTCAGAGAGAAGGCAATTATTTTAGGAGGAAATTATATTAGTGACAGTTAAAGGAATGAAAGATATAATTATCTAAAGTAGAATTTGACCTATAGGATTATTTTATATATTATAAAAATCTTTTTATGAAGTTTAATATGTAAGCTTCTGCCTTAATTTGATAATCTAAAAAATGGCTATATTTAGCATCAGGATAATCTAAATATGCGGTTTCTCTAAATTCAGTTCACTAGATAATTAACAGACTTTCCTTAATATGATACTATATATCCTTTAAACATGATGGGCTTATTAGGTGGAGGCTTTCTGTGGATATTCATGAATAAACTGGGTGAATTATAAAGTCAAGAAATTTTTTGTCACATATATAATTATGATTTTTTATTTATGTCTGAAATAATATGCTTCTGTCATCTTTTGGCTAAAAAGAGAGTGCATTGGATCAAATCAAGTGGGAAGACCACTAAAAGCCAGGAAGCAATATAAATATAATGAATATACTGCATTTACCCAACAGGGAACAAAAAAAGATATGATTGTCAACCACCAAACTGGAAAGCTGCAGATATTCTGAAAATTGCTTAGAGCCATAGTCGTACTATTTCTAAAAGGCACTTCGGAATCACTGAGTAGTTTTTTTTCATTAACTTAAATGTCTTGCTGGGGTGGAGGTTATGTGACTCACCTATCCGTTTACTTTCCTTGGTAATTATTCCCAACTCTCAAATCCCTCAACTCTAATCATTACTAAGTCAGAGAATAGAATTGATTCCTACTAATCGTGCACTGAGAAGTATCATCCATGGACCATTTTGCCCATTGTCTTTTCAACTTCTCAACTTTTCTGGATTGTTTATCTTTGTCTGGCTTAGCTAAGACAAGTAAATTGAAACCACTGGGAAAGATTTATCAGAAAGCACTCCAGGGATATAGACTAGTTGACTTGGATCTTAATGCAAGAAGCAAAAAATAACAGAACTTTCCTTTAATTGTCCAGGACAACATGGTGAATTATGATGACAGAGTCTACATAGAATGATTCTTCTTCTTCTCTAACCCATCTTCTGGAATATGGTACATTAGATGAACTTGCAACACCAGTCATGTATCACATTAATGCCTTTGCATTTTCGATGATGGTGTTGCCAGACATGAGTTTCAAAACCAATTTTATATTTATCACTCATCTCAATAAGAAACTATTTTAGTAACTAAAAGATTCAGGAATAACAGGAATTGACTAGCATCTTTCTCTCTCACTTTAATATTGGATGATGTAAGAAAAGAAAGTTGGGATAGAAAAAAATAATCATAGTAAGGGTTGATCTTTATTCATTGGCTTATTAGTGTTTGTATTTTGCAGAAGAAAAGCTTTAACATTACTCAAAGAATTAAATTGCAAGTGATAATTCTATCAATGAGAGGCAATTTATGTATGAATGCCTTTACACATGAAATCATATGCAACCTTGGATCAGTTAGTATGAACAGAATAGGGTTACAACAAATAAAAACTAGACAAAGTGAAGATCTATTATTTTTCTTGAACTCCTAAAGGACGGAGTTCGCAACAAAAATCTAAAGAGGTAGGTATGCTCAGGGAGATACTGTACCTGAGATCTGCTTAAGTGGAACAAAAACCACTGACAGCCATAGAGGTAGGACAACTTCACTGGTAATTTTACTAAGTTGTTTCTGAAAACAGCATAAACAACAAACGTAAACTCTTAGAGGCTACAATCACAGGGATCTCCATGTTTTCATGGACTTTCTCTCCAGGAACCCCACCAAGTTCACACAATGAAGATCCAGGAAAAATGTCCTCAAAGCCCTGGCAGAGGAAGAGGAAAAGTAGCCAACTTGTAACTCTCCTAGATTCTTCTCCATAATAAAAGCTCCCTCTTCAGGGAGAAAGTCTACCCACAAGGCCATGCTGATACATTATTCTACCTATTTTCCTCTCATTCTCATCACACTTAAGGGGTGAGGAGAAGCAAAAACAATCAACAGGAGGTAGGGATTCAATGAAATTGTTTGAGAACAATGCCTAGGAAAAGGAATAAATGGTAAGAAAACAAAGACAAAAACCAACTCTGCTCCTAGAAAAGAAACAGTAATACCTGTGAAGTATGAGACATCCCCAAGACACAAGCAATTATGAGACTGAAACTTAATCAGAAGATCAGAAGACTAAGGAATGTCCTTTCTCCTCCTACCCTACCACTGTAGGGTGAACCTTCTGTTTTATAACAGTGGATTACAGTTAAATGAGCTTCAAAACATAGACTTTCCCTGAAGAACAGTACAAAAAGAAGCCCAAAAGCCAAGAGGGGAGCCAAAAACAAAGACATTGGAATCTGAAGACTCTGGAACCTAAAACTACAACAAACATTAAACACAGCCCAGCTCCTAGCTAGATCAACACAAATCCTTTCGCTAAAGGCCTAGTTACCTCAATATATTTTACCCTATACAACAGGCATTACTTTCAACAAAAAGAACAAATTCCAGAAACAAGAAAAAGCAGTGTGAAGAGACAAAGCAAGCATTGGAACCAGATTCAGGTATGACACAGATGTTAGAATGATCAAATAAGGAATATAAAATAGCCATGATTAATATGTTAAGGGTTCTAGTGCAAAGAAAGAGAAAACATGCAAGGCCAAAAGGCAAAGTCATCAGATAAATGGAAATGATGGAAAAAGAATTCAAAGGAAATTCTAGAAATGAAAACCTCAGGAAGAAAAATAAAGTATGCCTTCAATGGACTCATCTGTGGAATCCACATAGCCAATGAAAGAATAGAAGATAGATCATTGGGACCTTTCCAAACAAAAAGGAAAGGTCCCAGTGATCTATCTTCTATTCTTTCATTAGCTATGATAAAGATAAAGAAAAAAGATGAATTAAGAAAACCCAGAAAATCCAAAAGTAGTGGGGAAATATCAAAATATTAGCATATTCACAAATGGAAAACTGGGAGATGAGACAATAAGGTAGAAAAGCATTTGAATAGTCTTTTTTTAAAATAAAGATTTTATTTATTTATTTGAAAGAGAAAGAGAACAAGCATGAGTAGGGGGAGGGGCAGTGGGAGAAGCAGACTCCCCACTGAGTAGGAAGCCTGATGCTGCACTCTATCCCAGGCCCTCAGATCATGACTTGAGCTGAAGGCAGATGCTTAACTGGTTGGGCCACCCAGGCACCATGAAGAAATAATCTTAAATTTTCTTTCCAAAATTAATGACAGAAACAGAACCACAGATTCTGGATGTTCAGAGAACATAAAAAAAAAAAAAAACAACTAAATAACAAGAAAATTAACAATTAAAAATAAAAACAGCCAGCCATATCCTATTCAAACTACACAAAACCAAAGACAAAGTGAAAATCTGGAAGAAAATGAGAGGGAGAAAACACCCTCTCTATAGAGGACCAAGGATAAGAATTTTGACTTTCATTGTAAAACTTTGCAAGCAGGAAGAATGGAATGAATGGGACAGGAGAGTAGCCAGTGCTAATAAAAGTAAACCAAAATCTTATTTCATGAAAAGGTCACATTGCATTTAATGTGTTCTTATAACCTCTAAGAGATTGATATAATGCTGTAAAACAATACTCACATAAAACTGAACAAATGTATATGAACAAGTGATAAGAAAATATTGATTGACTTTTTTGACATCAAATAAAATATAGATTTGCCTACCATATTGTATTTATAAAATATTTTTATTTTATTTTATTAATCTGGAGACTATGTATTAGGCAATATAGAAATAATTACTTTTATCAGTCTTTATTCCCTTATTGGATGCCATGCTACCCAAACCTGAGAGTGAGGGTATTATGACTGGAAATAACATAAAGGAATGAGCAAATTTTCAAGTAATACTAGAACATTTATAAGGCTCTTATGTACAACCTCTCATCAACACCGTTTGACAACAGCACAATGCAGCCATTATTACAGTCCTTCTTTTCTAAAGTAAGAAACATAGAAAATTTATGTAACTTACACAAGCATAATGGAGCTGGAATTCAAATTTAGAATTTTGCCCAGAAAATTTCTCAACAAAGGAGTCATAATCTCAAGGCTCTATAAAGAATAGTTACATGAACCAAAGATTAATTGACCCAATTTTATTAAGATTTTCCGTATATGCTAAGATGAAAATTACAGATCAGAGAACTGTACATCAACAGTTGAGTCTCTCAGTTTGGAATGGCTTGCTTAGTGTAGAAATTTTTGTGTATACAGCTGGTTATCTCTTAGTCATCTGCTTTTTATAGAAAGCACTTCTCAGGAGTTGGAAATGAGATTGTCTGTGAAGTGTTCCTTTGTAAAACATGAATTCAGCAATCACCATCAGGGCAGAACTTTTGGACAAGAATATGAGAAACAAACTGAGGGTTTTGGAGGGGATGGGAGTGGGGGGTTGGGTGAGCCTGGTGGTGGGTATTAAGGAGGGCACGTATTACAGGGAGCACTCGGTGTGGTACATAAACAATGAATGTTGGAACACGGAAAAATAAAATAAAATAAAATAAAATAAATAAAATAAAATAATGCTTAAATCACCAATGACTGTAGTTAGTTAAAAGGAGATAAGAAATGTAGATGTTTAAATTTGATAATAGTTTTCAATGACATACTTGTTTAAAAAATGAAAAGCTGATGTGTTATTAGCAATAATAAGACAACTACCAAAGAACAGAAAGATTAAATTAGTTCTAGATTATGTGTTTAAATTAGTTCTAGAAGTGTTTTGTTGTGCTACACTTAAAAAATGTGTTTTAAAGAAGAACAGAAAGTTTACGAGATGACCATTATATGACAGAAACCTAGCTGTGGATAAAGAAATAATAAGCCACATAACTGAAGTACTGTTCTGTTCTGAAAGAAATACACTTAACACTTTTCTGAGAAAATGTGATCATAAGGTGAATATTCAGAGAAAATGACATCTTTGGAAATACCTAGTGATTGCAATCATTAAAGACAAAGGCAGAGAGAATCACATTGAACCACTTATAGCCCTTCAAAGAACTGCCACACCAACAGTTGCCAGTTGGTTCATTTATAGAGGAAAGTTTTATTATGAGGAAGGGACAGAATTGGAGTTTTGGCAAAAGAATAGACATTTGTCATGTTCTCCAACACTCTTGTGTATGTAGATCTAATGCTTTCAAAGCAGGTATTAGTTATTTCAGCCCACTCAGGAAAAAAAAAATAAATTGGCTGTATATATACATCAATGTCTTTCATGTTTAAATGTTTTCCTTTTAAATCTGAAAATCAATATGTGAAATATAAAAGACTGCTTTTATTTCATGCCAAAAATCAGGATGATTTAGTAAACTAAGAAAAGCAAAAGTAATGTTAGAAAGTATAGTGTGGCCATAAGTAGTTAGATTATATGGAGCTGAAATTTTTACCTGATTTTATGTAGTAAGAAAGAAAGTACACTTGGAATATGCTATCCTCAAGATAACAGAAAAATGAAACAATAATACTGGAAAAAGTTCAAAAATTTATGGAATGAATAGAAATACATAAATACTTTCTTTAAATTTAGCCTGTATAAGGGGGTGATGAGAAAAATCTCAAAACTCTTATCATTGTTTTAAACGAAGAAAGCTATTCTCATGGTTTTTAAGAACACACATAATCAACATTTGCATGATGCGAAAGTGTTCACAAAATACTTTTCTACATTGTTTCATTTAATTCTCACAACAATCCTAAAAGACAGAAATGAAGGACATAATGGCTCAGAGATATATTAGTTAGCTTTCTCAAGGTGACAGCAATAAAAGATGGAGTTGAGATTTGAACTCGGGTTTTTTGTTCAATACTAATTCCACTCTTTCAGTCCAATGCTTCGTGTGCCCAGTGCTTTAATTTTGTTTATAGGTTAGTCAAAGTTTAGCCAATGATACCAGACCACCTTCAAATTTTTTCAGTGTATTTTTCAATCTAATCTCTCATTTTAAAAATGTGTGTAATCTGCTTCATTTTGTTTGCTTTATACTATCTTATGAAGATTCCTTGATACCATCTTAAAATTCATTAATTAGTTGCATCACGTGGATTGAACCACCTCTGCAGCCCATGAATAAGTCCCGTTTGATTGTGATGAATAATTTCTTAATGTACTGTTGGATTTGATCTGCTAGTATCATGTTGAGAATTTTTGTATCCATGTACATTAGGTATATTGGCCTGTAATTCTCCTTTTTAGTGGAGTCTTCATCGGGTTTTGGAATCAAGGTAATGCTGGCCTTGTAGAATGAATTTGGAAGTTTCCTTTGATTTCTATTTTTTGGAACAGTTGAGAAGAATAGGTGTTAACTCTTCTTTAAATGTTTTGTAGAATTCCTTTGGGAAGCCATCTGGCCCTAGACTTTTGTTTGTTGGGAGATTTTTGATTAATAACTCCATTTCTTTGCTGGTTATTTTCTATTTCTTCCCGTTTCAGTTTTGGTAGTTTGTATTTTTTTAGGAATTTATCCACTTCTTCCAGATTATCCAGTTCTTTGGCATATAATTTTTCATAGTATTCTCTTATAATTGTTTGTATTTCTGTGATGCTGCTTGCGACCTCTACTCTTTCATTATTTTATTTATTTGTGTATTTTCTCATCTTTTTGATAAGTCTGGCTAAGGGTTTATCAATTTTTAAAAAATTCTTTCAAAGAATCAGCTCTTAGTTTCATTGATCTGTTCTACTCCTTTGTTTGTTTCGATATCATTTATTTCTGCTCTTATCTTTATTTCCCATCTTCTGCTGGCTTTAGGCTTTATTTGCTATAATCATCAAGACAGTATGGTATTGGCACAAAAACAGATACATAGTTCAATGCAACAGAATAGAAAACCCAGAAATGCATCCACAACTGTACGGTCAACTAATCTTCTACAAAGCATGAAAAAAATATCCAATGGAATAAGACAGTCTTTTCAAAGGTGGTGCTGGGAAAATTGGATAGCAACATGCAGAAAATTAAACTGGACAACTTTCTTACACCATACACAAAAATTAATTCAAAATGGATGAAAGACCTAAATGTGAGACAAGAAACCATCAAAATCCTGGAAAAGAACACAAGAAGTTACCTTTGACCTTGGCCTAACAAGTTCTCACCAGACATGCCTCCAAGGCAAGGGAAAATATGCAAAAATGAACTATTGGGACTTCATCAATCCAGAAAGCTTCTGCACAGCAAAGGAAACAACAGAGCTAAAAGTCAGAATGAGAGAGGGTATTTGCAAATGACCTATCTGATAAAGGGTTAGTATAAAAAACCTATGAAGAATTTATCTAACTCAACACCCCAAAAACAAATGATCCAGTTAAGAAATGGGCAGATGTGAATAGACATTTTTCCAAAGAAGACATCCAGATGGCCAACAGACATATGAGAAGATGTTTAACATCACTCATAATCAGGGAAATACAAATCAAAACTACAATGAAGTACCACATCACACCTGTCAGGATGGCTAAAATTAACAACAGAAGAAACAACAGATATTGGTGAGGTTGTGGAGAAATGGCAAAACTTCTGCACTGTTGGTGGGAATGCAAAGCGGTGGGGCCACTCTGAAAAACAGTATGGAGTTTCCTCAAAATGTTAAAAATAAAATTACCCTTTGACCCGGCAATTTTAATACTAGATATTTACACAAAAGATACAAAAATACTTATTCAAAGGGGCATACGACCCTGATGTTTATAGCAACATTATCAACAATAGCTGAATTATGAAGAGAGTCCAAATGTCAATCAACTGATGTACGGAGAGGGGCACCTGGGTGGCTCAGTGGGTTAAGCCTCTGCCTTCGGCTTGGGTAATGATCTCAGGGTCCTGGGATCGAGCCCTGCATTGGGCTCTCTGCTCAGTGGGAAGCCTGCTTCCTCCTCTCTCTCTGCCTGCCTCTCTGGCTACTTGTGATCTCTGTCTGTCAAATAAATAAACAAAATCTTAAAAAAAAAAAAAAAAAAGCTGATGTATAGTATCGCCCTCGCCCCGCAAGGACGACAAGAATCCTGGTTCAGATGCATCTTCTCTCTCTTCTCTCTCTCTGTTTCCGCAAGTCTACACACTTATATACGCTTACATGACCAATCAGTGAGCAGGGTACAGGAGGGAGCGAATCAGGCTGTGCACCTAAATGAACAACTTCACTAGCAACCAATGCTGTTTACTTCCTCTTTGGGCGTTCCGCTTAGTCTCATGAGGCAATCCTAACCTGGCAACTAGCCAGGCACCATCTTTTAATGGCGGAGGCCGCCCTGGCCAGGGGCCTGCCTCCGACAGTATAGATAAAAAAGAGGTAGTATATATTAATTGAATATTACTTAGCCACCAAAAAGAATGAAGTCTTGCCATTTGCATAGACATGTATAGAGTCAGAGTTTATTATGTTAAGTGAAATAAGTCAGTCAGGGAAAGACAAATACCATACGATTTTAGTCATATGTGGAATTTAAGAAACAAAACATTCATAATTTTATTAATTTGGGTCCTCTCTCTTTTCTTTTGGATTAGTTTGGTCAGTGGTTTATCAATCTTATTGACTGTTTCAAAAAACCAGCTTCTAGTTTCTTTGAGGTGTTCTACTGTATCTCTAGTTTCTATCTCATTGATCTCTGCTCTAATCTTGATAATTTCACTTCTTGTGTATGGGATTGGCTTAATTTGTTGTTGATTCTCCAGTTTTTTACAGTGTAAAGAGAGCGGGTGTATTCTGGATTTTTCAGTTTTTTTGAGTCAGGCTTGGAAGGCTATGTATTTCTCCCTTAGGACCACCTTTGCTGTATCCCATAGGTTTTGGACTGACATGTCTTCATTCTCATGGGTTTCAATGAATTGTTTAAGTTCTTCTTTGATTTCCTGGTTGATCCAAACATTCTTAAGTAGAGTGGTCTTAAGCTACCAAGTGTTTGAATTCCTTCCATATTTTTTCTTGTGGTTGAGTTCCAGTTTCAAAGCATTGTGGTCTGAGAATATGCAGGGAATAATCTTAATCTTTGGTATCAGTTGAGCCCTGATTTGTGACCCAGTATGTGGTCTATTTTGGAGAAAGTTCCATGTGCACACGAGAAGAGTAAGAGTCAATTATCATATGGTTTCACTTACTTGTGGAGTGTAAGGAATAATAGGAAGGACATTGGGAGATGGGGAGGAGCAGTGAGTTGGGAAAATCAGAGGAGGAGACAAACCATGAGATACTGTGGACTCTGAGTAACAAACTGAGGCTTTTGGAGGGGAGGAGGGAGGGGGTTGGGTGAGCCTGGTGGTAGGTATTAAGGAGGGCATGTATTGGATGGATCACTGGGTGTGGTGCATAAAGTGAATTTTGGAACACACACACAAAATTAAATTAAAAAAAAAAAGAAACAAAACAGATGAAAATAGGGGAAGGGGAAAAAAAAGAGGGGGAGACAAATCATAAGAGACCCTCAACTATAGAGAACAATCTGAAGGTTGATGGACGGGAGTTGGTGATGGGCTAAATGGGTGATGGGTATTAAGGAGGGCACTTGTGTTGAGCACTGGATGAAATTATATGTAAGTGATGAATCATTAAATTATATTCCTGAAACCAATATTATCTTATATGCTAACCAAATATGATTTAAATAGAAATTTGAACAAATAAATAGATTAGTTGCAAACTTAAAGTGGCTTTTAATGGGCCAATGGGATACCCAAGTTTAGTTTTCTTTAGATTTTTCTCAAGTATTACTTGAAGAGAAGGATCATATTTGTATGTTTTATTGCTCTCCTCTATGATACATTTCCATATATCCTGCATACAGAACTCCATGAAAACTTGCAATATATCTTAAGTATGGAATAGTCTATTTCTATTTAAATAAGGACGGTAAAACTATAGCTTCATGTGTCTGCATAAAAAATCCTATTCATAATTTTAAGATATAATTTTCAAAAATATAAGATCATGACTCATAAAATAGAAAATTTATAAAATAAATTTTATACTCATATAAATCTCTTATAAAATACAAAATTAACATGTATGTGCCAAAGCTTTTATTCAACTTACCAATTGATAGGTTAACCACTAAGATGTTAAAACCTGTTCAAAATAGAATTTTAGTACGGATATTTATATTCTCTGCCAGATTACATTTATTTGCATTGGCAAGAATGATTCATTGGTATTGCTATAGACAAAATAATAATCTAGTCAACAGAAATTCAAACGTGTACTTTATTATAGAATCATGAAATACTCAGATATAGCCCACTAAAAAATGCCCAGCACTGAGGAAGGAATACTCAGTACATTCTCTTAATTATTTCAAGTCTGAACAATAGTACAAAAACCACTCAACTTTTTATGTTCAAACAGCTGCATTCAAATATGCTAAGGAATGATAGATATGTACTTGGTCTGTATTAGCATAAGTATAAGACACAATGTAGGTTCTTTTTCCAGAATAAAAAGGACACCATCACAGATTTCAAGATTAAAGCGTTTTAAGAAACAGATATTAGTCATAATTTTAAATAATAGCTTTTTCCTCTAGTTTTAGAAATCTTACCTTTTGTACTTAGCCAAAAATGTGGATTTTTTTTAATATAATTTTTTATTTTTTATAAACATATATTTTTATCCCCACGGGTACAGGTCTGTGAATCACCAGGTTTACACACTTCACAGCACTCACCAAAGCACATACCCTCCCCAATGTCCATAATACCACCCCCTTCTCCCAAACCCCCTCCCCCCAGCAACCCTCAGTTTGTTTTGTGAGATTAAGAGTCACTTATGGTTTGTCTCCCTCCCAATCCCATCTTCTTTCATTTATTCTTCTCGTACCCACTTAAGCCCCCATGTTGCATCACCACTTCCTCATATCAGGGAGATCATATGATAGTTGTCTTTCTCCGCTTGACTTATTTCGCTAAGCATGATACCCTCTAGTTCCATCCATGTTGTCGCAAATGGCAAGATTTCATTTCTTTTGATGGCTGCATAGTATTCCATTGTGTATATATACCACATCTTCTTGATCCATTCATCTGTTGATGGACATCTAGGTTCTTTCCATAGTTTGGCTATTGTGGACATTGCTGCTATAAACATTCGAGTACATGTGCCCCTTTGGATCACTACGTTTGTATCTTTAGGATAAATACCCAATAGTGCAATTGCTGGGTCATAGGGCAGTAAAAATGTGGATTTTACATAGGTATACTCTAAGGGAAACGGGTTTTATTTTCTCTTTCCTTTAAAAAATCTCCAATAGACTGTACACAGATGATCTGTACTGCCAATGGAGATAGAGCATAAAGAATAGATTGATTTATGTCATGTTCATGTAACCTTAGTTCCATTATCTATCATATCTATTATCAGTAATGTCAATTATAAACTGAAAAATATAACTGCATATATAAATACAGGATAAAAGACATCACTTCTCTGTGTGTGGAAATAAAAGTGGAAGACTATAATTTTTGTTAAATTAGAAACTAAATTAATTGGAGATTAATCTTTTCTCTTTGCCTCATAAAATTTTAGTTTTTAAAAGGTAATTACTCAGCAACTTGTTTAAAGCTATCATTTGTAAATTGTGTCATAGGGGTATATCTCTCTAGTATTCTTACCACATTTTAATAGGTACTTAATTTTGTTGTTTGTTTTTACATTTTTATTTCAGCAGAATGTTATTAACCATCAGCCTATGATTTATTTTATCATCAATGCATGATTTTTATTCTCTCCAAATACTAAATAATATAATCATTTCTAGCTCTGCTCACATGAGCATATTTTTATTACTGTTGCTGATGAAATGAAATTTAAGAATACTTCAGGCCATGTTTCTAAGTAAATTTAGAGTCAAATTTTATAAATTTTTATACATATATGAATACACATATCCATATATATATGTAAATATGCATATATATTTATATATGTGTCTCTATGAAATCGATTGAATCTCATTTGTGGTACATATGTTCTATAAAGTTTCTGTGAACACTAAATTAGTAAGTATTAGAACATTGCTCCTAGGGGAAATGTGTGTTTTTGTGTTTGTGTGTGTGTGAGATACCTCACATAGATTATGATCTCAAGTCCTAAAATAACTCCTCCTGGTAGATTCTGTTTTCTTGATTTTATAAAGAGAAAATAAGGTTCATAAGAATAAAGTAACTCCTATAACAGGAACTACCCTCCTAACAGTTGCCAGAGTTGGTATTCAAACCCTTACAACTGCCTAGAGCCAGAGCTCTTGCACCACACTATGCTGCCCCTACCTGCTTTTCCTCTGGTCATATCTGTATGAAAGCTGAAACAAGGCAGAGGGTTGCATTATTGGACCTCAGTTGAGAACATGTACATCAAGAAACTCAAATTTTTCAGTTCTGAGACTGTTTGGGAATAAGTACTATGAATATTGATATTAGTTTTCCTAACAAATTTTGTTGGATAATTTCACAACAATTGAATCCACAAATAATAATTGACCGCTTATATGCAAATTTGATTTACTTAAATCATCAGTATTACAAAATGGACATTTTCACATAGACACAGTTGTGGTTGGTCCACATCTATATGGTCTGTCTATAATAATAATTGTTCACCATTTTTTTATGAAGCATAAAGAAACTTGATTGCATCATTCCTGTTTCCATAGACTTGATTTCAATTCTTTTCTTAATTACACTTTTAAAAAGACATTCATATGTTAAATCTAGCATCAGAATAATATACAAAGCACATTTAGTGAATCAGAATTTTATTTATTTCTTTGACCTCTCATTAATTTTTAATACAGTATTTGATATTTCTTATTAAGTTAGCCCATTATTTATATAAATTACCAGAATAAAAATAATTGCAAAGCACTTAGAAACATATTAGGTGAGATTACTTGCTTCATATGATAATTTTATTTCATAGCATAAAAATGTAGATCTGTTGTAAATGTTATTAAAATCAGGAAAAGGATGTTTTAAGCTTTGCTTTGGCCTTCCTGTCACATACTTTATCTCAGGAATTGCAAAATAAGCAGGTGGATTCTCACATTTCTGTTATAAAGTGGATAAAACATGGAAAATAAGTAAACATATACACATTTTTATATACCCTCAAATCCATTATCATTTCCAGGTAGGGGTTTAAAATGTGGAATGGCCATTCCATTTTTATTAAAATTCACCAGAGTTTCACCATATTTCATGTAGAAATAAAGAAAAGATCTAATACATTTAATAGCACATTTTAACCATCTCCATAAAATTAATTTGAAAAATTTCATTCTCTCAAAGCTGATGGAATGTTTTGATAGACTATTGAGCTCTGAAGTGAGAACAGTATTTTTTAGGTATTCTTCCTTTCTTTTGCCTTATATATCATTACCTTTTTTTTCAGGTCTTTTAATTTAGCTCTCAAGATTGTTGGTACTATAGACCAAAAGTAACACTGACAAGAAAATGAATAAATCAATTAAAAATATTTATTTGTCAACCATGTTAGGTTTGCCCAAGAATATAATTATGATATCCTAAGTAATATGTATATATTTAGCATTATAGAACAATTAAACAATAGCTTTCATTGAAATAATGACCTATAGATACTAGCAATGTGACACAGAATTCCCTTACTTATCATCCCAATAAAAATTATGAAAATAATGCATAAAATATAGATTGCATTGATGAATTGACAAGAAAGTAAAGGCTTATTAGAAGTCAAATCTAAGTAAAAACAGACACTCTTTTGGGACTACTCATGTGGCTATATGTTGAGCTGAGGACTGGGTGCTGTGAGTACAGAAGTGGATGATTGTGGGGACTGGGCCACTTAGTCATCTAGATTAACTATGTTTTTTGCTTCTTTTTGATCCTTAATATAACTTCCATTTTAAAGTGGATTGCTGTTGACCCTATCCAACTTTATGATTACACAGTAGATCTGACAGAACTCACTACTTGAGGGATAGCTCTGGACACAGTCATGTGATATTCTATACCCAAATATTTCATCTCTGCCAGAGACCAGTAGCACATAGGAGCTGTTACCTAGTGGCTTGTAGTTTTCTGTTGCAGAAAGCATAACCTTCCTCCAGAAACATAAGATTTACAAATTGTGTTTCTTTTACCAAGGCATGCCATAAACTCTTGCAACCATAGATTCCTCTGGAACCATAGACTCTGCTTTGTTCTTTGGCCTAAGTAGAAGAATGGTTTTTTACCATAGTATAGGCATGATGCAGAGTGCTTTTCTAATCTGGTCTCCTTCACACCTGCTGCCATCCATGTCACTGGATGGTGAATGGATCAAAGTAGTATTTCCATGTGTGAATTACAATCCCTCCAAAACCTGAAGAATCTGGCCAGACTATTTGTTTCCTTCTCCCCCCCCCCCCATTTATTTATTTTTAGCATAACAATATCATTATTTTTTCATCACACCCAGTGCTCCATGCAATCCGTGCCCTCTATAATACCCACCATTTGGTACCCCGACCTCCCACCCCCCACCACTTCAAACCCCTCGGATTGTTTTTCAGAGTCCATAGTCTCTTCTTAATTGTAGATGATACAAGATGCAATGATTTGTCCTTTACTTCATCAAGCATGTCTCTTACTACTGTACTCCTAAAGCCCTTTACTTATGTGGGAGAACCCTGGATCTTCGTTGGTTTGTTTTTAATCTTCTGGAGAAGATAGGTCTTATTATCTCCAACATGCTTGCCATTTCTTGTTCATCTAGTCTGATCATCTAGTCTACAACTGCATAGGTCACATGCCTATGAAATCAGTCCTGATTTTATTCATAATCAATAAAGTGTTATAGCTACCCAAATCAGCTGGTGAATGGATGAACAACCTGTGGTACATTCTGTACAATGAATACTACTCAGCAATGAAAAGAAATAAACTACTTATGATTGCAGCATCATGAATCAATCTAAAAATTCATTATGCTAAGTGAAAGAAGCCAGAGACTAATGTCTACATATTGTGTGATTACATTTATATTTCTTTCTGGGAAAGGTAAAGTTACAGGGACAGGAAAAAAAAATAGTGGTTTCTAAGAGCTGGTAAAGGGGGAGGAAATTGAGTACAAAGGGGCATGTGGGGAATTTTGGAGGTGAGGGAAATGAGGTGATAGTTACATAAATATGTATTTATGAGAATTTATTTTTAGACAAAAATTCTTCAGTCCCCTGAGATTTGGTGAGAATCCCTTTATCATTTGTAAATGTATGAACTTTTTAAGAATTACAGCCTTTAGTTATCAGGTACATGGTTCTGTATTATTCTTTTTAGCCAGCCTTATTCACTATTTGTTATATCATTTTATAACAGAAGTTCTCAAATATTTTGGGTCTCTTTAGAGTCTTAAAAATTATTGAGGACCCAAAGAACTTTTGTTTAGGTGAGCTGTACCTCTAGATATCTGTGTTATTATAAATTAAAATTCAACATAATTTAAAATAACAATGAACTATTTTATATTTAAATAACACATTTTATGCAAAGTATCTGTATTTTCCAAAATAAAGTAATTTAGAAAAAAAGAGTGATATTGTTTTATACTTTTGTAGATCTCTTTAATGTCCGGTTTGATGATGGAAAAAATTCTCATATCTGCTTCAGCATTAATTCTAGTAGGCTCTGTTTTGGGTGAAGTAGGGAAAAAAATCTAATCTCACATGAATATGTAGTCCAAAAAGGGAGTGATACTTTAATAGTATTTTTATATAACTGGATAAACTTATTTCATACCATATCACAACTTGACAAGTGGGGGTTTCATAAGAGTTAGTTGCTATGTAGAATTTGAAACCACATCAATGAAATTTTCAGTCATTTACATTAAATTCTATTGGTCTGTTTTTGCTCTGAGAATGGATCTTTGCCCATGTATGATTTTATAACAGTATGCATTGGTCATTTGAAGATATTGATTATACACAGATTTTCTAAATGTTGACATATTCCATTATAAAATATCCAAAAATCATATTTGTTGATAACACCAGCAATTTCATCATAAAAATCTTTAAGTATTGGGAGCTATAGAGGCTTGTAGTATTGTACACAAGTTTCCCATTGACAAAACATATTGACAGTTGTTTTCCTTCAAATGATAAACTCATTTAATTTGTTTTTGAAAAATGTCTGTTATATATTCAAGTATAAATGACAATACCTCATCAGTCATTTTCTTTAAGTAAATGGTGCTCCATGATTAGTGCAACTCATAATTCAAACAATTTCACAAGTATTTTCCTTTAGATAGTCATCATACTTTTGTACATGGTAGAAATCTTTACATATAATTCATATTTTAATATAAAACATTTGAAAATGTGCCCCAAAGATAATATTTAATAAAATTAATAATATTTATTGCTCATTAAGGACATTTTTAAGTGGAAATGTCTTTTTTTATTCTGTAGGTATGTGGCAATAAAAAATATAGGACTTTTACCACAGTTTGCTATTGTAAAGGGGTCTTGGGGACCCTACTGTTCATCAGATCACACTCTGAAGACTGCATCTGATTAGTTAATTGAGTTATCAAATTTTTCAAAATAGTATCATGTTAAAGTCCCTCAATACAGCTTTTTGGTTTGCTTGTGTGTTTGATTGTTTTTAAGTGTGAATGAATGATAGTGAAAAATACAATTACTCTTAGTACAGCTTGATGATACTTCTCTGATTTTGTTATTGTGCCACAATTTTACTCACTGTTGCTTTTGTGCCACCAGTATTTGTCAGCTCTTATTGTTGTAAGTCAAAAGGCAAATATCTTGGAATTACTACAGAATTCATTCTGAGTACCAGAACTTCTTTAATGTTCTCTTGAGTCTACAAACTCCTATAATCCTATAGACTCAATCCCACAACCCTGAGGTCATGACCTGAGCTGAAACCAAGAATCAGTCTCTCAGCCAACTGAGCCACCCAGGTGGCCTAGAGAAACAGACATTTTAAAAATCGATTATAATTTTGGTTATTTCTAGTTTTAGTTCTGTTATTATTTTGCTTCATAACTTTGAGGCAATGATATTATTGTTTGCATGACTATTTAGAATTGTTATATACTTCTGACAAACATTATTAGAATATGTACTTATTTAATTCTAATAATACCTTTTGTCGTAATGTATTCTTTGCTTGAATTTAATACATCTACATTAAATTTCTGTTGGCATTTGCTTAGGGTAATCTCTTCATCCTTTCACTTCCCTTCTTCCTGTAATCTTACCTTTTAGATATGTCTCCTATATGCAGCATAAGTTTTCTTTTACATCAGTCTTGTCTGTTTTGTCTTTCCATTTGAATACTTAGAACATATGAGAACCCTTGCAGACTTCTCTCTATGCGTGTTTCCTTTGAATAGTTTGCTAATTTTGACTTGATTCCTTTTGCTATTGTAAAACTGTAGTAGTAACTGTGATGCTTTTCTGAGTTCTGTGAGTTGTTCTTTTTTTTTTATAATATGTATGCAATTTTTTTTAATTTTTAATTTTTTATAAATATATAATATATTTTTATCCCCAGGGGTACAGGTCTGTGAATCACCAGGTTTACACACTTCATAGCACTCACCAAAGCACATACCCTCCCCAATGTCCATAATCCCACCCCCTTCTCCTAACCCCCCTCCCCCCAGCAACCCTCAGTTTGTTTTGTGCGATTAAGAGTCACTTATGGTTTGTCTCCCTCCCAATCCCATCTGTGAGTTGTTCTAATGAGTAATTGAACTTGAGAGTGAAGTGGGATACTCCAGATTTGCAGCTAGCTGATCACAAATGAGTGTGGCCCTGGAAATCCCCAACCCTCTGGCTGGTGTTTGAAGTGAATGCAATCTTTTGGAAGACTGCGCCCTTCATCTTAACTTTGGCTAATTCTGGGTAAGTGGTTACTTAGGAAGGTCTTGACTTATAAATTATACTGTTAAATAATTTATATTGAAATAATATATAATTCATAATGTAGGTGTTAAAGTTAGAATACCTAACTCCATTTAATTCCCTTTTCCCAACTTGTCTACTATTGTTGTTCTGTATTTCAGTTCCATGAATGTAGCTTAAAACTTGGCATTGTTATTATTTACTTAGATGTATACTCATGTTTATTTTACTGTTGTTCTTTATTTTTTGCATTTAATGTATTTGCACTTTAATGTATTTAAGTTAATCATTAAAAATTAAAAATAGATTGCATAATATTAACTAAAGTAGATAAATATAATGAAAGAAGAAAAATCAATCCAAATGAAAGAATAGGGAAAAAAAGTATATGGAAAAGATGGAAGAAACTGAAATCATAAAATAAGATGGTAGAATATATACCCAGATTATTAGTTATATTAAGTGTAAAATAAGTAAATTATTTATTTAAAAAGACAAAGACTGTTGAAATATATTGAAAGTACTGTTTATAGCTAAATGATAGGACTACAGAAAGACTGAAAGTAAAAAGATAGTAAAAGATACACAAAGTAAGAACTAAACAAAGGAAAGCTGGTATAAATATATATTTGGCAAAAATAGACTTTAAAGCAAAATCTACTAAGCATTAAAAAGCATAAAGTTGTCTCCAGATAATGATAAAATGTTCAATTCAACAGAAAAAAATTATAAGTCCTATCTACAAAATAAGATAGTTTCAAAAATATTGAAAATAAATATTGGCAGAACTCTAAAAGTAAGTTTGAAAAACCACCACTATTTTGATGATTCTTAATATGCTTCTATCAATAATTAATAGGTCAAGCAAGTAGTATATTTTTAGAACAAAATATTTAATCCACACAAATTTAAAAAATTGGTTTAATAATGTATATCTATAACAGTGAATCAACTGCAGAATATATATTATATCCAAGGACACATAGGACACATATTCAAGAAGGCTGATCACACACTGGAAAATTAAAAAAAAACTCAAAAATTTGTCAAAGAATTTATTATAAAGATCAACTATGTACCATAATCCATTTAAATTAAAAATCTGTAACAAAGAGATACTTGCAAAATGTCATATGTCAGGAAATAGATAATTCCTGGGCCAAAGAAAAAATCCCAAAGTGCAAATTAAAATACTTCTCACTGGGTGCTCCTGGGTTACTCAGTCAGTTGAGCGTTACTCTTGGTTTCAGCTCAGGTCATGATCTCAGGGTGGTGTGATCAAACACCCATGGGGATATGTGCTTAGCAGAGTCTGACCCCTTCCCTGCTCACACACACTCCCCCTCTAAATAAGTAAACAAATAAATAAGTATAACCTTTATAAAGAAATAAATAAAATATTTTTAAGCTGTGAAATAACATCAAAATAGCATAATACCAATTATATAATTCATTTGAACAGAACTTTGGAAGAGATTTAAAACATTAAGTTCATCTAATAGGAACAAATGTAAGGTGAAAATAAAGTAGGCATCAACTTAAGAAGTTAAAAACCAAAGAATAAATTAAGAACCCACAAATTGGAAAGAAAGGAAGCAGAAATATAACAAAATACAAGACATAAATACAGTAGAGAATACCAATGAAAGTATTCATTTTTAAAAGATGGAAACTTTCAAACTTTCCAAAGTTTGACCACAAACAAAGCAAAGATGTTACAAAAACATTCAGAATGAAAATGTGTGTAACAAGAGACACAACAGTTAATTAAAAATGAGTTATTAAAGATAAACTGCAATAGTTTGAAAAAGTAAAGTGTTTAAGAAACATATAAATCATAAACAATAAATCATAATCCTATAACAAATAATCCTATACAATTAAATCTTGCAAATATATTCACCATTATTTTAAAATTTTTAAAACTAAAATCTTGCATCCCACTAAGTTGCATTAGAAAGGTCTCCCAAATATTCAAGAACAAATAATGATAATCTTAAGTGTTATTTCTCAGAGAAAGAAAAAGGTCGTTTTTGTAATACTAACATGACCTTGATTTCAAGAAAACCTAACAAGAACATTAGAGACAAGTAAAATACAGGCTAATCTCAGACATGAACCTACAATCAGAAATTCAAAACAGTGTTAGCAAATGAAATCCAGCAATGTGTAAAATAAGTAAAATAATTCTTAAAACAAAAAGAATCCTCTAGAAAACATTCTTTAGACATCATTTGGCATTGTATAGTATTCTTGAACCCAATTATCCTATGGCCCAACAATTCCACTCCTAAATATGTGTGTTAAAACCCACTGAATATCGGTGCCATGAAACATGCAAAAATGTTAGTGACATTATTTGTAGTACCAAGAAAAAAACTAAATCACACAAATCCAATCAGACCATCAATACTAGAAGAGATGCATTACATGCACTATAGTCTTTTTTTTTTTGGTTATTTACTATTATTTGGCTATTTACTTGAGAGAGACAGAGAGAGCAAGAGAGAGACAGGGCATGAGGCAGGAAGGAGCAGAAGGAGAGGGAGAAGAAAATTCCCTGCTTAGTAGGGAGCCCGATGTGGGGCTAAATCCCAGGAACCCTGGGATCATGACCTGAGCTGAAGGCAGACGCTTAACTGATTAAGCTACCCAGGTGCACTTACCTGTGATATACTCTTACAATGAAAAGACATACAGCCCATAAAAGTTTTGTTAATTTTATCAACATGTAAACAAAGATGATTCTCTGGAACATAAAGTTGAGTCACAAAGCAATTATGGAAGGTTAGATAGAGTGTAATTTCATTATATGAATTCTGAAAATATGCAGAACTGAACAGTATAATTTTAGAGATAGAAACATCTAGTCAATTTTAAAAATGAAAGGAAGACTACAGTAAACACAAACTTCAGAAGAGTAGTTAGAGCTAAGCAGAGTGTTACACAGATCTAAAAGTCAAGATAGTGTTCTTTTTTCAAACTGAGATATTGTTTAGTTGTTTTTCATGTATTATTATTTTTATACCTTAAATATACTCTATAAACATTTGTATATACTTAATATTTAATAAGAATATATTTTTTAAAAGTGCTAGAAGTCCCCAGGCTAATTGTTCATGCTTTATTAACACAGTCATCAAAACATGTTATTTATGCAGGACATAGTCAAAGATTTATCTTCTCAGTAATGTGTTAAATTAGAACTGTGACATTAGAGACATAGACTAATGCATGGCCATTTCTCCTCTCATTTAGAATTGGGACTATCAGAAGATAAATTAGTTCTGTGGTCTCTCTTTGGACTTGTGCTAGATAAAATGAGTTTCTTTTACCAACACACTGTCAGTTACCATCCCGAGTTTAGATTCATGATTATGCCATTTCCTCTAGCTTCTGTAATAATAGCTGAGAGAAAGACACCAGGACTGTTAATGCTTAGCCTTAGCCGTATCTAATGGAACAAAATTTATTGCTTTAACTTCTTAGTAACTAGGATTGACTGGCAATTAGCCACCTCTTTCATATCAGTATAAATACAGAGATTAAAATGAAACCAAATATTCTAAAGGGTCATTTTCCCATTAAAAAAATCATTAAAATAAAACATGCTTGCTACCAGAGCTTTAGAAAACATAGTACAAAGCAGCAGAAGAAAAAAGCCTAGAATATCGGTAGCAACATTTTTGGTGCACTTCCTTCAGTTTTCTCTGTATAAGAATATTAACATATTGGAAGTCCTTTTTCTATTCTGCTTTTATTTTTCCACTTAGAATTTCCTCATGTCATTCAAATACATGATTTTGAACCATTGCATAAAATGGTGCGAATGCTTAACGTGCTTAATCTCTAATCTATTAAGTGCTGCATGTGAATATTTCTTTGAACAACAATCTTTGACAATATATTGATTTTTTTTTTTTCGTGGCAAAACAAAATATTAGCTTAGGACTTCGTAAGTTTTACATGAATCCTCCTCATGGAAGGAAATGTCAGCTCTTTTCCCTGAATGCATTTCTTTGTTTCTTTTAAACTGCTTCCCTCATGGCAAGGTCTTTCCTTGTCAGATCCATTTTTTTTTTTTTTTTTTTTTTCCATTTTGCTGGTGAGAATCAAGGAGCCACGGAGGTAATGTAGATGCCCTTGGGCCAGTCTAGTGGGAAGCGCTTTTTCCTGGAGTGTTGAAAAGGGGCAGTTTTACAGAATAAGGGAGTAAATAGAAAAAGAGGGGATTTTTTTTTAAGAACTGCTAATCTGGTTTAAGATAAGTAACTCAAGAAGAGTGTTATAAAAATAAGAGAAATTGTTTTGTTTTGAAGTTACCTCTTGGTTGCAGACTCTTTTGGCTGTGACATTATTCTAAAACTGGACCATGAGGGTCACGGCTTCATAAGCTGCATACATTTAGAAGGAAAAAATCACTGTCCTCTTATTACTTGTCAAAATTGCTTTTTCCAAAGGTTAGGTCTGTGTATCCTCTTTACTAGCCTTATATAAGAATACCTTTAGGACTGATTTAATAAAACAATGAAGTATTATCGTTTTGCAAAGATGTTGGTAAATTTGAAAGTTGGGAAATAATACCTGGTTATTTAATTTTTCATTTCTTCATTAGTGATGTTGGCTATTTTCCAGTTTCTTCATACTTTAAATATCACTGGAGAATGATTTGGTCATGATCATTGTTGATTCACTGAGTGTGAATAAATTATTTCTTTAATTAATTCGTAAATGTCATTTTTTAAGAATATTATCTCTTAATTTTCATATTTGTTGCAGTAATTTTCTTCATGTTTGTCATTTGATTTTAATTATTTATTTGTTTTACATGTAGATGTATTGTATTTTATATTGTGAGATCGATTGACTTCTTCCTTTATGATTTAATTTCCTTCATGATTCAATTTATTGTTTCATTCTCAAAAAGTTCTTGTCCATTCTGAGTTTTCAATGACTGTATGAATTTCAACCCAGGTTTTATTTCTTTTTATTTTTTAAAGAAAAGATTTTATTTATTTATTGGACAGAGAGAGAGAGAGAGAGACAGTGAGAGAGGGAACACAAGCAGGGGGAGGGGGAGAAGGAGAAACAGGCTTCCCACTAAGCAGGGAGCCCAATGCAGGTGGTTGCATCCCAGGACCCCAGGATCATGATCTCAGCCAAAGGCTTAACTACTAAGCCACCCAGGCGCCCCTCACCCACAGGCTTTAATGTTTGTATTTATTACATTTGTTTTATCCACTTAGAATTTATTTGGAGATAAGATGTGAAAAAAAGGGGCACCTGGGTGGCTCAGTGGGTTAAAGCCTCTGCCTTTAGCTCAGGTCATGATCCCAGGGTCCTGGGATCGAGCCCCACATCGGGCTCTCTGCTCAGGGGGAGCCTGCTTCTCCCTCTCTCTCTCTCTGCCTGCCTCTCTGCCTACTTGTGATCTCTCTCTCTCTCTGTCAAATAAATAAATAAAATAAAATAACATAAAGATGTGAAGAAATAATTTAATTATTTTCTAAAGGACCATTGGTTCTACTATTAAAAAATTAATTTTTTTACTCTTATTATTGATGCCACTTTGTTATATAGAAAATACCTAGTATATGATGCTACCTGTTCTATGCTGTTAGTATACTATCTGGCATAAATTTAATAACTACAAATGTAGCTTGTGTTTTAATATATAGGAAAACATTTCAATAAAAATTTTTCTAAAAATGTCGCTATTCTCACTGTTTTCCTTCCTTATAATGTTCAGAATCCTTTTACTTTGCAAATTATTAAAAAAAAAAAAACTCTGTTGGAAAGTTGATTAGAAATAGATTAAATCTCTAGATTGATTTGGAAAGTATTTTCTTTCCATTTATCAATATGATCAATACCTCAATAAAATTTTAGAATTTACTTTGTTCATTTATTCATTCATTCACTCAGTGTATCTTTGTGCATCTTTTGCTACCTGACACTGTGATGGGCACCTAGGATTTAATAACATACTGACACTTCTGTCTTCTAAGTCCTGGTAATAGATGACTTGTATTCATGAGCTAACAGAAACAAGATAAAATAAATATTTTTTTTGCTGATAAAAATAAATAAAAAAATAAATAGAAAAATAAATCATTCCATAAACTGAAGACATAAACTTGGTGGCAGTGAAGCTCAAGTAGACATATTTAAAGCTTCAGCTGGACAAATTTATAGAAATGGGAATTCATAGCTAATTGTTGCATATAGACAATATATATTTTAATTTTGGAAAGTTTTAGTCACAAGATACCTAGAAATCTCAGAAAAGAAAACCTTTTATTCTTGATGATGCATCTTGAATATGGTAGGTATTCTATGTGTGTGTGTGTGTGTGTGTGTATGTTTGAACTGATCTTAAATGAAGAAGAAAAATAATAGATAGGTTACTGTGCATAGGAAATCATCTTTCTGCTAGTGTGTTGTCTATTTTGCCTCGTATAACTGCTTCATTCTATACAAACTATTTTTTTTTGTCCTGCAAAGAAACTAAATCAATAGTTTTTTTAAAGTAAAGAAAAGATATTCACTCACAGAGCAGATTCCACTTTATCTTTTTGGTAGAATGATATTATCACCATGTTGAGAGGTAATTTTAGCCTTTTTCATAGAATGTAATTTGTTGAAAATGTAGCCTCCAATTGAAATGTTTCTGATTACAATGTACATGTTTCTATGTAATTTTAGTATCTTCCATTATTTCTGTGAGTATACTCAAAAAACAATTTCTTTAAAGTTTTCATTTCTTTTGAGTTGCTCAATTGATTTTTATAGATTCTTTGGTATCAGAAAGATAAAAATCCCAAACAATTGCTTGCCTTTTCTGGGTTTTCAGAAATTATTTTTATCAGCAATGTCATGGTACCGCATTATGGTTCTCTGTTCATTGTTGCCAAAATAAATTTATCATCAATATAACCTTTTGATGCACTATCATTGTTAATGCAAATGATCATTGGAAATATAGTATCTTCTCTGATCACATGAAACATATTTTCCATACACTACTGACAAAGAAATTGAAGAACAGAGAACTTTTTGTCATAGTATTGGAGCAGATCTTCAGGTGAGAATTCCTTGTTACTTTTCTCACCATTAATTTAAGGTTAGCAAAAAAAAATCTCCTCCTATTAACACCTGCATTTATCTTTTATTTTCTTCCACATCTTTTTCTCTACAAAACTAATCACTAAATTTCTAGAGAATTATGTTGTAGAGAGTTCATAAAATGTTTTTCACAAACAAGATGTCAGTTGGTTTTCTGAGAATGATGGGACAGGGTGTTACATTTTTACCTGGATGAAGAAAAGACTAAGAAATTAAGTGACTTCAGTAAACAATTATTTTCCTATTATGCTCAGGGAAATAAAGAAGGGGCTTACTGAGTAAGGGTTAGAGAGACAAGGGGCAAAACTGGAAAGCTAATGAGAGGTCACAATAGGAAGAAAACTCTAGTATACAACATAGTAAAAATGGCTAATGTAATTTGAAATAAATAGTACTTTTTAAATTATGTTATAGAGGCAATAATACGCTGGAGCATCATTTGTTTGTTTCTAGTTTGTGATTTTTAGTTTTGGTATTTTTCACTAAACATAGTATTCAACAGGGCATAATGGTTTAATAAATGTGTTATTTGAATCACCTTGCATCTTATGGAAGACTTTATAAATAATTAACTAGTGAATAATATAATCATGGTTGCCTGCTATTCGATGAGGGATAATTAATTGATACTAATATTTTAATATTAATAATATTTTAAAGAAATAAAGAGCCCAGAAAAGTACAAAGAATAATATGAAAATTACAGTTTTTCTATCATTATGAATTTAAAAACTATTAAGTTTTTCTTAGTTATTTCATCTTTTATGAATACACGTATGAAAGTATTTTAGGTAAGGTTGAAATGACCAATGACACCATCCCCAAATCATCTTTCTTTCTTCTTCCCCCAAAACAACTATCGAGATTTGGGTGCATGTCAGAACAGCGTAGAATATTTCCCTATATGTCTTAACATTTTGACATTTTGCATAAATAGTATCAACATTGTACACTATATTCTGCAGTATAATTAGTCTCTGTTTTTCTCATCAAATGAGTATTTGTTGAGTATATATTACATAATCAGTACCATTAGAGGTGGATGAACAAGTACAAATTCTTGCTCTCAATGCATTTACATTGTAGATGGGTTGAGGAAAAGAAAACAAATAAATGAACATATAATATGTCCAAAGTTGTTAAAAAGTTATGGTGGAAAATAAAGCATAACAGAAGAATGGAATGTATCAAGTGAAAGTGGGGCAAGAGTATTGCTATTATAAATAAAATGGCTCTTTACTGATAAGCTGAAATTTTATCAGATACCTTGAGGAAATAGTTGTAGACAAGGGTCCCTAGGATTCCAGGCTGAGGAAATGAAAGATGTAAATAAAAAGGTCCCGAGACAGGAACATGCAGGGGGTGATGCTAGTGCCGAATGGTTTTGAGGGAGTGGCACAGGTTGAGAAAAGTGATGTCACAGGGATTGAATTTTACCAAATTATATATTGATCATGTAATAGGACACTTCTAGGAAACAGGGAGTACTATTAATGACTGGGTTGGGACACAAGCATAAAATAGGACTCTGCTGGGTGAAATGGCATTTATAATCACCCTGTTGAAGACTTTAACTCAAGTTGAGATGAAATAAGCACTGATTTTGTTCAGAACTGTTACAATCTAACCCTTAATTTAACGAGATATCTCTGTTACATTGAGGCGACTGAAGAAAAGCCTGGAAGCTGGTAGATGAATTAAGAGGCTACAGATACGATCCTGGCAAAAATACCCAAAAACCCAAAAAAACAAAAACGATGATGCCTTGTTCTAAGAAGATAGTAAAGGGGATGAAAGAAGTTGTTGAGTTCTGGATGCAAAATTTATTGACACATTTTCCTATATTACTTTTGATTGCTCTGTGTGTGTGTGTGTGTGTGTGTGTGTGTGTGTGTAAACTTACTGATTTTAATTCCAGGCAATAATTTCTATGGAGTAGTGTACTTTTGTGTATTTTTTTATACTTTTAGAATACTAATTCTTCATTGTTTATATTGTCAACTTTTTCTACAAACCTATTCAAATATTCCAATTTTATGTATAGTTCCTTCATTTGTTCAAAAATTTATGTAAATTAAATGTAATTGAGTTAGTCAAATTTAATAATGATTTACTCTAAGGCTATGTTTTTTATATCTTTTTAAGAAATAACCACCGGAAAACAAGATCATATAGATTTATCTTTTATTTTAACAGTTTTGCTTTTAAGTCTTTACTTCCTTAGCAATTTATTTTTATTTATAGTGTATTCAGGTATTAGTGTATTTTTTCTTTGTGGAAATTTACTTATATCAAAAACATTTATGGACTAATTAGAATGTCATACTATATTTTCAAATTTCCATATTAGCATTAGTATTTATTTGCTGTTTTTTTTCTCATTGACCTATTTGTCTCTTTTCGTGTCAATATACCACTCTAAATTAATAAGTTTTGATAATTCGTGAGACAATTTTCCCTACCTTATTTTTATTTTTTAGAATTATGTTCATAGTTGTGGTATCATTACTCAAATATATGAGTTTTAATATCAGTCTTTCAAGTTGTGTTAAAAAATCTTTAGGATTTTCACTGACATTGTATGGAATTTTTAGATTTATTATTGCAAAATTGGCATTTAAAAATACTGAGTTTAGGGACACCTGGGTGGTACAGTCAAGTGTCTGATTTGTTTTTGTCGCAGGTAATGATCTTAGGGTCATACTGAGTCCCCTGTCAGGCTCCACACACAATGTAGAATGTGCTTGAGATTCTCTCTCCTACTTCCTCTGCCCCTCTAGTTGGTGCATGTTCTCTCTAAAATAAATAAGTAAATCTTTAAAAAAAAAATACTGAGCTTACTACACTTTGTCTCTTAATAGCATATCTCTACATCTTTTATATTTTTCATTAGCAATTTGTAATTTTCTACATTTTGAATATTTCTTGCTGTTTCTTCTTACATGTCTTTCAACCGTTATGGACAGTATCTTTTTCTATTGCTTTATTTATGACTAGGAATATTATTACTTTTTTCTTATTTGAGGCTGTGTAGAACTGTTCTGCATGGAACACTATTAGAGGTTATCCAGTGAAACACTAATTAAGCTTTGCATACTACAGTGATTAAGAATATGGGCACTGGAGCTAGACCACCTGTGTTCACGTCTTAACCCTGCCACTTATTAGCTTTTGGGCCTTGGATGAGAAACTGGTTACTTAACCATAATTTATGCCTCAACTTCTTTATTTTTCTATAAGTGGGGCTCATAGGATTATTTTGTGGAGTAAACAAATTAATATATGTGAAACCTCTAGCACCTTACCTTACAGATAATAATGTTGTGTAATAGCTATTGTGATAGCTGTAATTATTATTTTCATGGGTTGTCAAAGATTATAAATGCAAATTTTTGCTTCATTTTCTTTCATGACCTTAAGAAACATAAATTCTCTTTTCAGTGTAATGATAGAGGTATTGAAGAAACCAGAACATATAAATATATTTTAAATAGTCATGGATGATGGAATATAAGCATTAACAAAGTCACCTGAAAATATTGAATAAAACCTTCAAAAATCATTTAAAACCACTGGAGTATTTAAGTCCACAGAAATCATGGTGCCCATTGTTTGCATTCTAAATTAGGTAATTTAAAATCATGTTACATTTGATTTTTTTTCCCTATATAATAATCCAGTCAATGTTGTATTGGTTCTTCCTTAAAATGTCTACTCAACATTTTCCCTTTTTCAATATTTCCACTATCACTAGGCTCTTATTATCTCTCGCATGGATGATTATAAGAGCCTTTATTTCCTTGCCTCTAGTCTCTTGTCTTGTCAAATTTAGACTTTTAGGGGCACCTGGGTGGCTCAGTGGGTTTAAGCCTCTGCCTTAGGCTCAGATCGTGATCCCAGAGTCCTGGGATTGAGCCCCACATTGGGCTCTCTGCTCCGCAGGGAGCCTGCTTCCTCCCCTGTCTCTCTCTGCCTACTTGTGATTTCTCTCTCTCTCTGTCAGATAAATAAAATCTTTATAAAAAAATTTAGACTTTTAACTCATACAAACAAGCTTATATTCACTATTTCTTAAAATAGTGCTATTATGGTTACATACCTAAATAACAGATTTGGTCACGTCACTGACCATATGAGAAAGCATTAATGAGTTTCCATTCCTTCTGAACCCACATCCAAACTTCATGGTGCTATTCTATATGTAGTCTCCACCATGACCTCTGTGATGTTAGTTCTCATCTCTTCTTGCTGCTTTCCTCGGAGTCACTGAAATTTCACATTTCTGCTGTACCTTTGAGCATGACAGTATATCTGGGTTGACTCTTGCACTTTTTCACCTTTATTCAAGTTCACATTACCACATAAACTGCTCAACTAGAATAGTTAATCTTTTATGATTTAGGTTACATGTTATTTCCTGTCAATTTTGCCCTTCCCTTGCCGTAATTATTCTGTTCTTCCTCTGTATTAAATGAAATTTCTCATATTATATATACTGAATAAATTTGTATATGTAATTTTTCCACAGAAACCCAGAATCACCAATCAGTATATGGGCTGTTAATTTCTGATAACTATTTTACAAATATTTTAAATATTTTAAATCTATTTTAACTTTTAAATAAGTATTAGAATTAATATATTAATCATTTACATATAACACATATGTCCAACATAAAATAATTAGAATGGGATGTTTTTCAAAGTATTTGGTTATTTAACAGGTATATATTGCTGAGTCTAGACCTAACGCTAGATTCCTATCTCATGACAGAAAAAAACCAGACTATTATCAAGACACAAAATTTATCTGGCAGTTTTGTATTTCTTGGGCTTCTAAAACAGTTTTCATATTATTACTTCATTAGTCTTACTATGATTGTTAATGTTGTGCTAAAACTTTCCTAGAGAGATCAAAGTGTTTCTAATATCCTGAAAATATTAAACAAAGTATTTCTGAATTGTAAGAAATTTTAAGGCATATATCCTTAACACATCTTTTCATATTCCTGTTTCAATTTCCTCAATATTGCTAAAAGGTAGTGTCATTTCTGTTAAATTCATGCTGAATTTGCACAGCCATATGAACAAATCTACAATTGATTCACACACTCATTTATTTTGAAGACACACCTTGTTAAAATTGAGCAGACTGAGAAAAAATGAACCAACCTAACCTTTTAGTTCCAAATCTAATTTACTGCGATCAGTCTAGGTCCGACTTGAATCTAATCCTGTTAAGAGGGTTAGTGGTAGCTCTTGAGAACTCATCATTAGAAATATGACTTTAACAAGTAAGTGTTCCTAGTCAGTTTCTATGCCATCTGCTTTCTTTGCACGTTCACTTAGTGACCATGTTCACTGCATGTTCATTTAGTGCTAAACACATCCCTTATACTCAGGTACCTTTATTATAAGAAAGAGGAAATTTCTTTCTGATAAAAATATGTAAAAGTTATGGTGTACAAGCAAGTAGAATCAAAAGCATTACCATCTTGCATATCATTCTGTTTCTGGGTCACTTGGTTCTTGTCCTAGATGCACCAAAGAACTGAAGGTGCAAGATCAGAATGGGGAGATGGAGTTTATTGAGTAGATAGGTATAGTATACTTGCAAGAGTGCAAGTGGGCCACCGCCAGAGGAAAAGTGACAATGGCCCCAAGAAGCTCTGGCTGCATCCTTTTAAGCTTGCTTCCTGCATGTGTGTATTTGGCTTTGAGGGACAGCTGGTGGTTAAATAACATTTTGGGTTCTGCACATGTGCCTACCCATGATGCATTCTATTATTATTATATTTATTTATGTATTGCATATTTATGAGTTTCGAATTCGCTTTTGCTGTGACCTTAAGGGCAAGTTGCACTTTTGTGTGCATGCTCAGCTCTCCCTTGTAGCTTCTGAGCCAGCTCTGTGGCTAGGCCTTTCCTCTTCTGTTAGCCCTTCGAGGTGGCTCTGAAGGTGTGGCTATTAACTCTGGGGGCTGGGGGGAAGGAGTGGCTCAAAGGGTGTGGCCAGCACCTTCTTTATCCCTCCTCACTCATGTCTAACTGCCTAAAAATGATAGCTGGAATTTTTGACTCCCCTTTATAAATAGATCTTATTTTTCAAAAATTTCTATGATTTCTTCCAAAAAGGAGGCATCTTGTTTAAATATTATCTCGACTAAGTTTTTTAGAGCTCAAGGTTTATATTTCTTGGACTATGTCTATTTCGTTATTTAAGATAGCATATTTATTGGCACTTGAGAAAGTCAATACAAAACTATTCTTTTCTTCTCTTTTTATTTTAAATATTTTTATTTATTATTTGATAGAGAGACAGCGAGAGAGGGAACACAAGCAGGGAGAGTGGGAGAGGGGGAAGCTGGCTCTCCGCCAAACAGGGAGGCCAATGAGGGGCTTGATCCCAGGACCCTGAGATCATGACCTGTGCTGAAGGCAGATGCTTAATGATCGAACCACCCAGACACCACAAAAATATTCTAATGTAATATACGTAAGTTCTAATATACGTAAGTTCTTAACAAATTGATAGATAGATGAGTAGGTGTGGTGGTGGAGGGTAAGTCAATTTTATTGTTTTAGAAATGTTGAAGAACTGGCCACATGTATGACCAAAATGTGCTTCCTAATGCTGAACCACATATACGGACAGACCAATTCAAAGCAGTGCTAGACAAATCCCAGCACAAAGTCCTCCCAGGCAAGGGCAAAGACTTCTCCACTATTTTCTATAGCTTGGAGCACACCAAAGAAAATGCTGTCCATGGACAGGCATATAGGAAAGAGATTTAAAAAAAAAAAAAAAAAAAAAGGAGTAGGGAGGGAAGGCTGGTTAAGCCTGGCATTCCCACGGCCCATTCCCAAATTTACGCAAGCAAAAATGTATTGCTCCCTTTTGAAGAACTGAATTAGGGGATAGAGAAATAGTAAGAGAGTTAAACTAAATGATGTTTCTCTAAGCTGAAACAAAGTCAGGAGAAAGGAGGTTCACTCCAACAGTATTTATGTCATTCAATTTGTAATGTGAATGGGGAGCAGTAAAACTTATTAAATTAGGCCAAATTTTACTGCCCAGGCTGTAGATGGCCTTCAGCTCCTGGTCCTTGCCTTCCAAACATGGCATCATCAGGGCCGGTCATCAAAGCCAAAATAGACTCATTAACTGTTGCTTATAACCAGAAGATTCCCTTAATGATTTCATCTCAAATTCTACCTTAGTCACAATTTGGTCAAATATCATAGTCTTGGTAAGTTTAGAGAATGATATCATAAGCTTATGCATTTAATGCCTCACCAAATATGATATTTGAAACATTGTCCCACTGAACTCTTATTCCCAAGAATTTCGATGTTTAAGGAGTTGGAGTTTGAGCTGAGCAACTTATGATACATGAAAATTAGGAAAGCAGATCATCTAATACCTGTATCCAGCTCCTATTAAATTGATTCCCTTCAATGCCACGCTTTCCTCAATAACTGTGCTCTCTAAGCTTCTTTTCATGTCTTTTGATAGTAGATAAATCATTAATTTAAAGATAGATATAAAGATTTTCTTTATATTATAGTTTATACACTTTGGGATTTTTTTTAGAAGGACCCAAAGGGGCGACAATGCCGCTACATAGCCTGTAATCTACATCTTGTTTATTTATTTATTTATTTCTTAAGAAAAAAAGGATGAAAGAAAAGAAAACCCTACCCCCCTAATAGAGCTGACTTTTCAGACGAATGTGGGTTAAATGGAAGAAAAAGTGCAGCGAGTATGTTATCTGCATAAAATCTGTTTGTGACTCTTCTTTCAATGGCACATTGTGCTATGGAATTTCATTCCCTTTGAGCACACCTTTCTCTGTGGATTTTTTGTTAGCAACTCACTGGGCAGACACCACTGAAAATAATTACTGACACAACATAAAAGCCTTAAACACTGTTTAGGTGGGAGAGATTTTAAACACATTAGGGCTGGAGAATAAAGGAAGTATACAGGCATGGGCTGCGAGACATTTTTAAAGGAAAAAGAGGTCACTTGATTGACTCTCCTGTTTGCTGGGCTTATCATTGGGAAATATGACAAATCTTCTACACCTCTGAACTTTCACAAATGAGGCCTGCTTGTTTTTCTACAGAGTAAATTTCAAACTTTGTTTCACATTTACTACTTTTCTTTCCTGTTTGTTTACTATTGTTTCCAGATGATACAAGTAACTTTTAAAATGTGGCTAGCTAATTTTCTGTGGAGGCTGAGCTATTGCAGCATCTTAAGAACAGTAGAGTTTTTCAAAGTACTTTTCCTTTTCTTAGAAAGTCATTGCTCCATTAGTATAGAGATTATTATTCTAGGTCCAATTTATGAGAGTGTTATCATGTGCAATTTATAGTATTCTGAAGCACATTAAATAATACTTCTTAATATCACTGATAGATTGCTTAAATATCTTTGCACATTATATGGTCTCACTATGGAACCACTCACTTAGAAATAGCGGTTCAAATATATGTGTGGTTGCACAGAAAGTGAATAATGCAGCATCTCAATTTATAGTTTTAACAAGTGTCTGATTTTCCCTGTTCTAAGAGTCCATTATTCTAGCTCATTGCTTGGTAGTATTTTTTTCTTCTTCTTTATTGTCTTTTTCCCCCTTAAGGAGATCATTTATAGTGACATAGAAACACTTACTACTTGCTTTTAATCTTACGAAATGGATGGCTTTCAGTTTCTGGTAAAACTTAAAGCTTTATGTAAAATGAAATAAAGTGAATTCTTTAAAAAAAAATTCATGTAGTCCCACTTTCAAGAATTACCCTTTTAAGGGGGGTGGCAGTAATTGAAGACCGATTAAGTATGTTTATTACTCCTAATCTTAAATCTTTCTAACCACTTTTTAATTCATTTTTAAAGAATTATTTGTTTATTTTAGAGAGAGAGAGAGCAGGGGGAAGGACAGAGGGAGAAAGAGAAGAGAGAGAATCCCAGGCAGACTCCCTGCTGAGTCTGATGTGAGCCTTGACCTTATAACCCAAGATCATGATCTGAGCTGAAACCAAGAGTCAGAGGCTCAACTGACTGAGTAACCAAGTCACCTTTTTTCTTTTTTTTAAATTTTTCATTAACTTTTATTTTATTAACTTTTATTTTTGACTATTAACTATTAATTTAATTTTTTAATTTTTAAAAGATTTATTTATTTATGTATTCATTTATTCGACAGATAGATCACAAGTAGGCAGAGAGGGAGGCGGAGAGAGAGGGAGAAGCAGGCTCCCCTGCTGAACAGAGAGCCTGATGTGGGGCTCGATCCCAGAACCCTGGGATCATGACCTGAGCGCAAGGTAGAGGCTTAACCCACTGAGCCACCCAGGAGACCCTAATAATTTTATATTTATTAACGAATGTACTATTAACCCCAGGGGTACAGGTCTGTGAATCATCAGGCTTACATACTTCACAGCACTCACCATAGTACACACACTCCCCAATGCCCATAACCCAACCACCCTCTCCATACTCCCCTCCCCCTGGCATCCCTCAGTTTGTTTTGTGAGATTAAGAGTCTCTTATGGTTTGTCACCATCCTGATCCCATCTTGTTTCATTTTTTCCTTCCCTACCTCCCAAACCCCCCACATTGCCTCTCAACTTCTTCATATCAGGGATATCATATGATAATTGTCTTTCTCTGATTGACTTATTTCGCTAAGCATAATACCCTCTAGTTCCATCCATGTCATTGCAAATGGCAAGATTTCATTTCTTTTGATGGCTGCATAGTATTCCATTGTGTATATATACCACATCTTCTTTATCCATTCATCTGTTGATGGACATCTAGGTTCTTTCAAATGTGTGGCTATTGTGGACATTGCTGCTGTAAACATTCGAGTGCACATGCCCCTTTGGATCACTACATTTGTATCTTTAGGATAAATACCCAGTAGTGCGATTGCTGGGTCATAGGGTAGCTCTATTTTCAACTTTTTGAGGACATTCCATGCTGCTTTCCTGAATGGCTGTACCAGCTTGCATTCCCACCAACAGTACAGGAGGGTTGCCCTTTCTCTGCATCCTCGCCAGCATCTGTCATGCCCTGACTTGTTAATTTTAGCCACTCTGACTGGTGTGACATGGTGTCTCATTTGGTTTTGATTTGTATTTCACTGATGCTGAGTGATATGTGGCACTTTTTCATGTATCTGTGGCCATTTGGATGTCTTCTTTGCAGAAAATGTCTGTTGATGTCCTCTGTCCATTTCTTGATTGGAGTATTTGTTCTTTGGGTGTTCAGTTTGATAAGTTATTTATAGATTTTGGATACTAACCCTTTATCTGATATGTCATTTGCAAATATCTTCTTCCATTCTGTCAGTTGTCCTTTGGTTTTGTTGACTATTTCCTTTGCTGTGCAAAAGCTTTTGATCTTGATGAAGTCTCAGCAGTTAATTTTCGCCCTTGCTTCCCTTGTCTTTGGTGATGTTTCTAGGAAGAAGTTGCTGTGGTTGAGGTTGAAGAGGTTGCTGTCTGTGTTCTCCTCAAGGATTTTGATGGATTCCTTTCTCACATTGAGGTCCTTCATCCATTTTGAGTCTATTTTTGTGTGTGGTGTAAGGAAATGGTCCAGTTTCATTCTTCTGCATGTGGCTGTCCAATTTTCCCAACACCATTTGTTGAAGAGAATGTCTTTTTACCATTGGACATTCTTTCTTGCTTTGTCAAAGATTAGTTGACCAAAGAGTTGAGGGTCTATTTCTGGGTTCTCTATTCTGTTGCATTCATCTATGTGTCTGTTTTTGTGCTAGTACCATATTGTCTTGATGATGACAGCTTTGTAATAGAGCTTGAAGTCTGAAGTTGTGATACCACCAACTCTGGCTTTCTTTTTCAACATTCCTCTGGCTATTCGAAGTCTTTTCTGGTTCCATATAAATTTAAGGATTATTTGGATGGTATTTTAATAGGGATTGCATAAAATGTGCAGATTGCTTTAGACAGAATAGATATTTTCACAATATTTGTTCTTCCAATCCATGGGCATGGAACATCTTTCCATTTCTTTGTGTCTTCCTCAATCTTTTGTGAGTACTTTATAGTTTTCTGAGTACAGATTCTTTGCCTCTTTGATTAGGTTTATTCTGAGGTATCTTATGGTTTTGGGTGCAATTGTAAATGGGATTGACTCCTTATTTTATTCTGTCTTATTGTTGTATAGAAATGCAACTGATTTCTGTGCTTTGATATTATATCCTGAAACTTTACTGAATTCATGTACAAGTTCTAGCAGATTTGGAGTGGAGTCTTTTTGGTTTTCCACATAATATATCAAATAATCTGCAAAGAATGACAGTTTGACTTCATCTTTGCCAATTTGGGTGCCTTTAATTTCTTTCTGTTTTCTGATTGCTGAGGCTAGGACTTCTAGTACTATGTTGAATAGCAGTGGAGATAATGGACATCCCTGCCGTGTTCCTGACCTTAGCGGAAAAGCTCTCACTTTTTCTCCATTGACAATGATATTCGCTGTGGTTTTTCATAGATGGCTTTGATGATACTGAGGTATTTACCCTCTATCCCTACACTTTGAAGAGTTTTGATCAAGAATGGATGCTGTATTTTGTCAAATTCCTTTTCAGCATCTATTGAAAGTACATATGGTTCTTGTTCTTTCTTTTATTAATGTATTGTATCACATTGATTTGCAGATGTTGAACCAAAATTGTGACCCTGGAATAAGTCCCACTTTGTTGTGGTGAATAATCCTTTTAATGTACTGTTGGATCCTATTGGCTAGTATTTTGGTGAGAATTCTCACATCCGTGTTCATCAGGGATATTGGTCTGTAATTCTCTTTTTTGATGGGATCTTTGGTTTTGGAATCAAGGTAGTGCTGCCCTCATAAAATGAGTTTGGAAGTTTTCCTTCCATTTCTATTTTTTTGGAACAGTTGCAGGAGAATAGGTATTAATTCTTCTTTAAAGGTTTGGTAGAATTACCCTGGGAAGTCGTCTGGCCCTGGGCTCTTGTTTGTTGGGAGATATTTATTGACTGTTTCAATCTCTTTACTGGTTATGGGTCTGTTCAGGTTTTCTATTTCTTCCTGGTTCAGTTGTGGTTGTTTAAAGACATTTTTTTTTTAAAGATTTTATTTATTTATTTGACAGACCAAGATCACAATTAAGCAGAGGCAGAAAGAGAGGAGGAAGCAGGCTCCCCGCCAAGCAGAGAGCCCAATGTGGGGCTCGGTCCCAGGACCCTGATATCATGACCTGGCAGAGGCTTTAACCCACTGAGCCACCCAGGCGCCCCCAGTTGTGGTAGTTTATATGTCTATAGGAATGAATCCATTTATTCCAGATTGTCAAATTTGCTGGCATATAGTGGCTCATAATATGTCCTTATAATTGTTTGTATTTCTTTGGTGTTGGTTGTGATCTCTCCTCTTTCATTCATGATTTTATTTATTTAGGTCCTTTCTCTGGCCAGGGGTTTATCAATCTTATTCATTCTTTTGAAGAACATGCTTTTAGTTTCGTTGATTTGTTCTATTGTTCTTTTGGTTTCTACATCATTCATTTCTGCTCTGATCTTTATTATTTTTCTTCTCCTGATGGGTTTAGGCTTCTTTTGCTGTTCTTTCTCCAGCTTCTTTAGCTATAGGGTTAGTTGTATATTAGAGACCTTTCTTGTTTCTTGAGAAAGGCTTGTATCACTATATATTTTCCTCTCATGACTGCCTTTGCTGTTTCCCACAGATTTTGTTGTGTTTTTTTTTTAACTGAAACATAAAATTTATTATTTGAGCAATGCAATAGAATGCACAATTACATTAAACAAACTGAAGAGCATAGTTGGTAGAATTTTAAAAATCACCCCTTCCTCCAAAAATTGTAAAAAATACATATAAAAATGATCATAAATAAGTTGATTGCTATACAACACAGTTGATAAAAACTCAATGTATATATATCTTCTTTGTCCATCCATCAGTTGATGAACGTTTGGTCCAAAATAAAATATATGGTTCCAAATTTAACACTGTTGACTTCTAAACAGCACAATGTATGACTTTAATAGTATAACTTTCCCTAAGAAATTTCTTAAACCTTCTCAATTAAAAAAAAAAAGACTTTTCATGAAGAAGGTTTCATATAAGTACCAAAAAAACTTGCATACTAACAAGTGATTCTTCATATATCACCAGAGTTATTGAATTGAGTTTAAGCTAAAGTCACAAAAATAATATTTCTTTAGATATCATTATAAATATTAGTAATCATTTCTAAGAATTTTATAAAATTAAGATGTTATATTTAAAGCTTACTTTATGAGGACTTTGAGTTATCAGGGCTTAACTGTTCCTATTTACACATTTTCAGAATGTTTTCCACTTGTGGAAACTTTTTCAGAACTTTTTCCACTTGTTATTTCTTCTTCTGTAACTTCTTTGAAGGGTTAGTTTAGTATTGAATACACATACCACTTATTTTTCACATATTTCCAGATAAACTGATTTTAAGCAATTATTTTTACTTCTTTTAGGTGGTTTCTGTGCTCATTTTTTAAAATATTTTATTTGTTTATTATTATTATTTTTTATTTTTTTATTTTTTATAAACATATATTTTTATGCCCAGGGGTACAGGTCTGTGAATCACCAGGTTTACACACTTCACAGCACTCACCAAAGCACATACCCTCCCCAATGTCCATAATACCACCCCCTTCTCTCAAACCCCCTTCCCCCAGCAACCCTAAGTTTGTTTTGTGAGATTAAGAGTCACTTATGGTTTGTCTCCCTCCCAATTCCATCTTGTTTCATTTATTCTTCTCCTACCCACTTAAGCCCCCATGTTGCATCACCACTTCCTCATATCAGGGAGATCATATGATAGTTGTCTTTCTCTGCTTGACTTATTTCACTAAGCATGATACGCTCTAGTTCCATCCATGTTGTCGCAAATGGCAAGATTTCATTTCTTTTGAAGGCTGCATAGTATTCCATTGTGTATATATACCACATCTTCTTGATCCATTCATCTGTTGATGGACATCTAGGTTCTTTCCATAGTTTGGCTATTGTGGACATTGCTGCTATAAACATTCGGGTGCATGTGCCCCTTTGGATCACTACGTTTGTATCTTTAGGGTAAATACCCAATAGTGCAATTGCTGGGTCATAGGGCAGTTCTATTTTCGAACAGTTGTGTTTTCATTATCATTTGTTTCCATGAATTTTTTTAATTCTTCTTTAATTTCCTGGTTGACCCATTCATTCTTTAGTAGGTGCTCTTTAGCCTCCGTGTATTTAGGTTCTTTCCAACTTCCCTCTTGTGATTGGGTTCTAGCTTCAGAGCATTGTGGTCTGAAAATATGCAGGGAATGATCCAAATCTTTTGATACTGGTTGAAACCTGAGTTATGGCCCAGGATGTGATCTATTCTGGAGAATGTTCCATGTGCACTAGAGAAGAATGTGTATTCTCTTGCTTTGGGATGGAATGTTCTGAATATATCTGTGATGTCCATCTGATCCACTGTGTCATTTAAGGCCTTTATTTCCTTGTTGATCTTTTGGTTGGATGATGTGTCCCTTTCAGTGAGGGGGATGTTAATGTCCCTTACTATTTTTGTATTATTGTTGATATTTTCTCTAATTTTGTTATTAATTGGTATCTACTTGGCTGTTCCCGTGTTAGGGGCATAGACGTTCAAAATTGTTAGATCTTCTTGTTGGACAGACCCTTTGAGTATTATATAATGTCCTTCCTCATCTCTTATTATAGTCTTTGGCTTAAAATCTAATTGATCTGATATAAGGATTGCTACCCAGCTTTCTTTTGATGTCCATTAGCATGGTAATTTGTGTTCCATCCCCTCACCTTAAATCTGATATTGATAGGTCTTGTTTTTTAAATCCATTCTGATACCCTGTTTTTTTTGATTGGGGCATTTAGACCATTTACATTCAGGATAACTATTGAAAGTTATGAATTTAGTGCCATTGTATTATCTGTAAGGTGACTCCTACTGTATATTGTCTCTGTTCCTTTCTCGTCTACTACTTTTAGGCTTTCTCTTTGCTCAGAGGACCCCTTTCAATATTTCCTATAGGGCTGGTTTGGTGTTTACATTTCTTTCAGTTTTTGTTTGTCATGGTAGATTTTTCTCTCTCCTTCTATTTTCAATTATAGCCTAGCTGGATATAGTATTCTTGGCTGCATGTTTTTCTCATTTAGTGCTCTGAATATATCATGCCAGATCATTCTGGCATGCCAGGTCCCTATGGATTAGTCTGTTGCCAGTCTAATATTTTTACCTTTGTATGTTACAGGTTTCTAGTCCCAGGCTGCTTTCAGGTTTTTCTCTTTTTCACTAAGACCTGTAATTTTTACTATTAGATGATGGGTTATGGATCTATTTTTACTGATTTCGAGGGGTGTTCTTCTGTGCCTCCTGGATTTTGATGCTTGTTTCCTTTGCTATATTAGGGAAATTTTCTACAATAATTCACTCCAATATACCTTCTGCCCACCTCTCTCTTTCTTCTTCTTCTGGAATTCCAATTATTCTAACATTGCTTCATCTTATGGTATCATTTATCTCTTGAATTCTTCCCTCTCCTTGGTGAATAGAACAGAGCCACCCACTTGATTTTGGGTGCATTTTGGTCTCTTAGAAGAAACTACCTCCCAAAATTTTAAAGAAAGAAAAACATATATATATATTTTATATTTATCTATTATATATATAATTATATATTATTTATAGATATTATTTATATTTATTTATATATATTTATATTTTAAAAATTTTCATCTTTACAGTCATATTCCATCCCTTCATTGTGTTTACCCTTATATATAGTGTATATATACACTATATATATACACACTATATAAAAGATGAAATTTTTAAAATTTCTAAAAAAAGAATTGATTAGATAAGTTGGTTGGGAGAAGAATGAAAAAGAAAGTGGAGAGTATTTGCTTAGGCTGGAGACTGGAACAAAACCTTGTGTTAGATTTAGAGTATATTTTCATCTATTAGAGAAATTGTATCCTGAATTTTTTTTTTAGAAGAAAAAAACCCTATATGCATACAAAAAATCAAGTTAGATACAATTAAGAATAAAATATGACTATAATATAATAATAAAGGTTTAAAAAGTTGTTTTTTTTAGAAAGGTATTGTTAAGATAAACTAGTTAAAAATATTGAAAGAGGAAAGAGAAAAAGTTAAAAAATAGAATAAGAAAAAAATAAAATTAAAAAGATTTAAGTAACTTTGCAAGACTATAGAATCATGGGGAGAAAGCCATGAATTCCATGTTTTGCTTTCCCCTCCTCTGGAATTCCACTGTTCTCCTTGATCAGTGAGCTTGCTCTTGGATGGATGTTCTTGATGATCTTCTGTTGTAGTGATTCTCAAAATGTCTTTGCCCAAAGTGGAATTGTGCCACCCATGGCAGGGGCTGGGTTAAATAATCTTCTTGGGTTCACTCTTGGTAGCTTTTGTTTCCTGAACACTTCTGTACAGCTCTGGAGGATGGGAATGAAAATGGTGGCCTCCAAATCTCTGGCCTGGAGGATCCAAGAGCTCGGGGCCCCACTCTTCAGTGCACCCTCGGAGAAAAGCATCAGTCACTCTCATCTCTCTGGTCCCTGGCTGCACTAAGGCTCATCCAGCCTGTAACAGATCATTTCTGTCTCTGGCCCACAGCCCTATTTGGAATCTCCAAACCTAGGAGATTCCTGCTGCTTTGCTCCTCTGGTTGATGAAGTTGGGTCTCCCCAGATCTGCTACTTGTGGGGTCCTTGCTCAAAGAGCAGTGGTCTGAGTGTGCTGCGGATCAGAGCTGAGAGCTCACTCCTCAGCTCCGTCTCTGTAGCCGGCTTCCCCGCTCTGATATGTGCAAGCTCTGCTACACTCAGACACCCCTGATCCTTCTGTGACCCTGTAGGAACTGAGACCACACTCTCTCCGTGAAGGCTCCACCCCTGCTTAGCCTCTGGAGTGATGCCCCTCAGTGGAGCAGACTTTTAAAAGTTCAAATTTTGTGCTCCATTGCTCCACCACTTGCCGGGATCCAGCCTCTCCTTCTGTGGTCTGTCTTCGTGTGGCTTCGGATTCACCTCTCTGCATGTCCTACCTTTCAGAAAGTGGTCGATTTTCTCTTTCTAGAGAAAATCTTCAATCTCTTGTTGGGTTTGTAGGTGTTCGGAATGGTTTGATAACTATTTAACTGAACTCCTGCTTCCTGATGTCATCTCAGTCTGCTACTTCTCTGCCATCTTGACTCCTCCCCACCAGGTCACTTTTTTTTAAGATTACATTTATTTATTTAACAGATCACAAGTAAGTAGTGAGGCAGGCAGAGAGGGGGAAGCAGGCTCCCTGCTGAGTACAGCCTGATGTGGGGCTCGATCCCAGGACCCTGAGATCATGACCCAAGCTGAAGGCAGAGGCTTAACCCACTGAGCCACCCACGCTCCCCACAAGTCACCTTTTCTATTCTTTTTTTTTTTTTTTATCATAAGCAAAAGTTTCAGTGGAAAAGAGAATTTGGACTGCCATAAGAGAAGTCCTCTTTAGCCAATTTTAAAGGATACACAGAAAAAATTAAAATATTTAGGGAAAAGCCTTGATCCACTTGAGTCAGATCCAATGAATCACTGGTGCCTTGTAAGGAACAAACTTCCTTTAGAAAATGTTTATATTTAATTCCATTAAAAATTCTGAAGACTCCCAAATTTCATTGTTAATAATTTCTTAGTTAAGAAATCTTAGTTATTTCAGTTTATTAGAAAATATTAAGTAAATTGTCAAAGAATTATAGTGGCATGTTTTCTCTCTTCTTCCTTAGTTACTCATTTTATGTTGTTATTAAGATTTCCATGTGATGGTATGTATAAGAGTTTTTATCCATTCTATATTTAAGAGGGAGACAACAGAAAACAATAGAAATAAATTTGGAATAGTTAATAGGATTATTTTTCTGATTCTTTAATGGTACTATTTATTTTTCTGAGCAAGCTACTTACCTTCTGTGCACTTGAGAAGCAAAATTATTTGGTTTGAGGTAGATTTCTCATGTTTTGTGTGTGGGTGTCTGTGTGTGTGTTTAATTCTACAGAACAGAAAACATATTTCACATTATTTAATCCTTTCTTAAGTCAAATATCTGTGAAGGTGGAGTTGTAAGCTATTTAAAACCGAATTTTTAGTTTCATTGTATCTGTGAGGCACCCAGAAAATTTGGGACTTTAATGATAGTATATCTTCATCATAATCTCACAATGTATTTTATGAGGCCAGAATTTCTGAATGGGTACAAACTGAACATTTCTGATATGGTCCTTTATTTTGTAGAAAGTGCCTGATGTTAATATGTTTGATTGAGAAAAATTCCAATAGCTTCACATCAACTCTGTGTAAATAAAGAAAACGCAGAATGACACTTTAATAGCTCTGGTTGTTTCAAAGAACTCATGAAGTGCCTTAAAGTGCCACTTCAATTATTAATAAAATATCTAGACCAGAGTGATAGATATGAACTAAACTCTAGAAGACAAAAGAAGCAGAGGAAAGTCAGAAGGAAGTTCTACTAGGTGACCATGAACCATTTGCCTCTCCATTATATAAATTACATCACCAGATGTATATGATTCTTGCATGTTTCTGAAATGCCTATGTGGAGATCAGGTTTCTAATCTCTGCCAAGTAAGTCAGAATAGCTCTTTGATAAAGGAGTTGACATATGCCTTATCAGTTAGTCCTTTTGGGATCCTTTGATGGGAAAGCAAATTTGAAACATGATTTTTAATTCAATTGAAGATATTTTGCCCCTGAATTATTTCTGAAACTAAGATATTTTAGCCTTAATTTGCTTATTTATTTGTTTATTTATTTATTTTTAATATTTAATTTATTTATTAGATAAATCACAAGTAGACAGAGAAGCAGACAGAGTGAGGAGGAAGCAGGTTCCCTGCTGAGCAGAGAGCCCGATATGGGACTCGATCTCAAGACCCTGGGATCATGACCTGAGCTGAAGGCAGAGGCTTTAACCCACTGAGCCACCCAGATGTCCCAATATTATCTTTTTTTTTTTTTTAAATGTCAGAAGCATGTTAAAAACTGATAAATATTCCAATATGCTTTGACAATTTTCTCTCTGTTTTATAGTCGGATTTTTACATCTATTTGTATGAACACCACTAGTTAGTATTAATTGTTAATATGTACATTTTTGTTTTTATAAAAGCTAATTATAGGACATTTTTATCAAGTAGAGGAGATATCAAGAAATCGAAGTTCATCAGTAGCAGGGTTCCAACAGCAAAAAAACAAAACCAGTAAAAAATTTTATATCAGCAAAATTTTATAAGAAAGTCCTACAGAAATTTATAAACTCCTCCAAATTGCAAATTAATGACCTACATATGTTTTATTTCATGATGATATTTTTTATATTTTGTTGAAGTATAAATGCAAAGCTTTCAACATTTGTCTTCAAAAAATTGATACCAACAGTGCTTTGAGAATTTACTTTTATTTTGGCGTAGTAAGCTTTGTTAGCAATAATTTTAAACATCCCATGACTTTTCTGGCACTTTCAGTTATTGAAATGATTTAGTACAGGTAATATTTTAATTTTGTGTTGGATGCAATGCTTCCTCATCTTGCTGCCATTACTAGTTTAATGGTACTGTTAGCCTTCTTGCTATGCAACTTGACCTATGATGGGGATAATATGGCAGGATTCTTTTTAGAGTTTCCCCTCCTTGTTTCCTCCTTGCCTGTCTGATGTTGTAGCAGGGAAGGGGAAGAGGCTCTTGTTAAGCTGCCTGTCCTTTCCTGTAGTTGTAATTGCTGGTTCCTTACATGAACATCATATATAGATGGTGAGAGGTCATTTGGCTTTGAATCTTTAATCATTTATCTTTAGAAAACAAATCTTGTTGTGTATGTTTGTGTGTGTATTTAAACTGATTACTTAGTTGCATGCATATTTTATTTTCAATAGTATATGCGAAGTCCCTGACCATAACAAGCATCTATTTCATCTGCCATATGTTCTATTCCCTGGTATAAGGCTGAGCATGTAAAAATACTTGATGAATGATAGGTTAACAACTACTTTCTAAACCCCTATTAAAACAATGATTAAGTGGTTAAATTGATTGTGATGCTTATTGATGCTTATTCAGATTTTCTGTGTGTATAATTATCTGGCTACCGCACATACTTTGTAAAGCTATGATCTATATAGACATGCTAATATAGTCACCATTTTTTACTGTGTTATATTCAATGTGACACGACAATTTTATTTCCTTTAACTCATCTCCATCAGGTTTTAAGAGTTGATAATAATGTACATACACATTATATTTTTCAGTTTATTTTGGTGGAATGTCCTAGAAATCCTCCTCTGCCTTTCCAGATCAAATCTCTTCACTTCTCTATTTTGCACCAATCATTCTGGAAACTGACCCATAGAAAAGACCAAATGACTCCTTTGACTTTCAAGTTCTGATTGGGATCAATAGCAGGCTTCAGCAGGGGATCTTGAAGGAAGGATTACTGTGAGGTCAGGGTTTATATTGACCTAATCCTTTTTTGTTAGATAAGTTTAGGTTGGCTGCATTTCTGTATTGACTACCTCAGCTTCTCTTAGGGATAATTCTTTCCCTATGTCCTATAAGTAATCTTTCTTCCACTTTCCGGTCTAGGGTGGAAACAGCTCACTGTCTGTTACTAATCTTGAGATACTGCACCATTCATTTCTTGTTGCTTTCCCTAAACAATGTTCATATTTTGCTAAATGCTCCTCTTATGAAGCTCCCCTAAAATCATCTGATTTGAGTGTACCATCTGTTTTCCACTCATACCCTGACTTCTATGAAGGATGGCAACAATTATGAATCCTACTACTTAACTTGGATGACATTTCATCTCCCAGATGACTTAGATGGTTATCACTAGTAGAGCAATATCTAGGATTCGATCTCAGAAAACGAGTTTCTCTAGCAGAGCTTTTTCACTTATGGTTAAGATGGAGTAGTAGGGTCTGGTTTTACCCTCTTGTATGAAACAATGGAAGAAAGAAAGTAAGAAAGAGAGAGAGGAGGGAAGGAAGGAAAGGAGAAAGGGAAAAAAAGAGAAGAAAGGAAGAGAGGGTAAGAGAAAAGGAGAGAGAGATAAGAAAAGAAGAAAAGGAAAAGAAAAAAATGGTTTGCAGACTTTGAAAAGCAACAAAGAAAAATGATTCATGAGTAAAGAGATTCAAACAAATGGAGCCCTAAAATTTTTCTCCTTTCATTTTTGAAGTTTCCAGGTGGCAGCAGAGGCAACAGAGCAAGTAGTGTTCCTGAGTTGAGGAGATGAAGCTAAGAATTCAGGAAGACCTAAATGGTTAGAGTTTTCAAGGAGGAACAATGGGAAGAAAGAGCTGTGCAGAGCGAGTTCTACAGATATGCAGGAGGTTCCCTAAGTTTTTAAATGGGTAATTGGTGAATGGATAGGAGGAAATGGTGCGAGAAAGGGGAGAGAATCATCCACGGAAAGCAATGCACAGAATAACGGTCAGTCCTCCGATGGGATCAGAGCTCTTACATGTTCTCACCAACCAAAGTAGAAAAATTTTCATTATAAATGGGCCGGGGTTAGAGTACTCATAGGTTTACATCAGTGGTAGGGCCAAATCAGCTCTAGAAAATGGCTACACTGGTTCTGTCTAACAGCTTAAAAGTAAGTCTCAAAAAGCTAAAACTATTTCCAAGAAACATAACAATTCCACAATGAGACTGAAGGATTAAAGGAGTATAAAAATCTCTATCAAGACAAAATTCATGTTGTGTGATATCCAGTAAAAGATGATCAGTCATGCAAACAAGCAGAAAAATATGAGCCATGATGAAGAAGATAGTCCAAAAAAACTGCAACAGATCCAGAAATGGGATTGATAATATAATTGATAGAAAAGATATTAAATTTATTATAACTGTTTATAATAAATGTAGGAATATTCCTCAAACATCTTGGGTTCAAATCTTAATATCTTTGAAGCCTTGGGCAAATTTCTTAACCCCTTTATAGTTTAGTACTCCTCATGTGTAAAATAGAAATAATAATATCCCCTACCTCAAAGGGTTATTGTAAAGAATAAATGGGAGCATACAGAAAGCTCATAAAAATGTGCCTCATATATAATTTTTAAAAACCCATTAAATTTTAGCTGTATTTGTGGTTTCAAGAAACTCTGGTTATCAAGGAGGGTTGCAAGGAGCATTTCTGCAAAGTTATGAATAAATTACCTTTTGAAACAATTCCTTATTTTTTCTGTGCGGTTTCATAATATCCCTAATCATAATATTTTTTCCTTGACTATGTCTTATTTAATGAGAGAAATGATGGAAGAGACAAGATTCTGATTACTGTCTAAGTCATCTCTTTACTATTCAGAAAAACCCAAATCTGGATTGACTTGAAAATTAAGCCTTTAATAATATGGAAAGGGATTATTCACAGTTGTCTTTTTCAAAGACATTTTCTTTCCTCCTAAAGGTCTCTAAGAAACAATTTTCACAATTTAGATCATTAAATCCTTTAATTGGTGACCTACTGTCTGATGTTTCAAAAAAATTGATACAAATATTAAACGGAAGGCAGAGATGAAATGAATCTCAAATTCATGGCTTCATCCTTTTGATAGTTGTTGTAAATGCTTAAAAATAATATCGATTTACTGAGTTATTCAATAGTGAACTATTGAATGCTGAATTATTCACTGATCGCTACTATATCAATAATCATTATGTGAGGAACTGTTCTGAGCTGTACTCTTGTCAGGTCTTTTTCTCATCCTTTCTGTCTTCTGTCCTTAACCGCATGGTGGTTTGATCCCATCCAAACTTTAAAAATCTTTGATGTTCAGTTCAACCTCCGTCTTCTCAGTCGAGGCACCAATAATGATGTGGTCTTCTTATGGACTTCTAGCCCTTATTGTCTCAAGCTGTCACTTCAAAATAATTATATACCCTTGTCTGGTGCTTTTTCTAGTATTTAAATTTTGATAGGCATATTCTGACTGTACGAATTAAGTTCTGTAATGGCAAGGTTTTTTTTTTTTTTATTAGTGCAGTACTCAACATTCGAAGTGTTGAATTAATAATTAATATCTTTCCTAATGATGGTCTCTTGGACAAATTCTACTCTGATTTCACTTCATAAAATGCACTGAACCACATAATTGCATTCTTACAGCAACTCTTGGGCATCTTAAAAAATTTAACAAATTCTGCTTTGAGTATATTTTATTATATGTTCTAAAGTGTACATACTCTCTCTTCTTTGTTATTCTGGGTGGCTAAAATTATAATGCACTTTACTTCTCCATGACTGACTTTAAACCTGGATGTGATAACATACCGGTCTTTTCCAATTTGGAATGCTATTTGCAATCGGGATAATTGCATGCCCTTTGGAAAGTACTTGATCAGACGTCTAACTAAATTTCTCATGCAAGTTAAAACTTTTCCACAAAAAGAGAGAGAATATGCCTCAAACTCTTTGAGGATTTGTGTTTGGCATGTCCTTTGCAAGTCCCTTACTCAGAAGGAATATATATGAGATAGAGTGCTGCCGTTACCAGACTCCAAACACTTCTAATCCATAAAATAAGAAAGAAAGTTTGTCCACACAAGAGAAGCACTAAGTATGTGGGCTAGATGAGGTGGAATTTTGGTTATAAACATTTCAGAGTACAGATGTTCACTCTGTTCCTTACTCTTTCATTTAAGAAACATACCAATCCAAGGACATAGATGGATGAATCAAAAAGAGCAACCTGGGGTTTATTTAAAGTCATTAAAGAGGTCAATTATTTTCAAGTTTGGTATCTGAACTGTTATTGGTAACACATTAGTGCTGCACTGCACATCTCACAACTGGCCATGACATATGGTACTAGCAGAGTCATTGAGAATCCCTGCCCAGGTAAATATGAGAGGGACTGCACACCAGGGTTTAGGAGATAAAGTGTTAAAGGCTGATGACCACACTGTACTTATTAATGTAGCCTTTATCTGAGCTTAAGAACTACTAGCAGATGCTGTCAGTTTCCCACGTACATCCCTTTGACATTCACTGTCTTGTAAAAGTGAGTATCTTCAGGTTTTACTGTAAAGGTTTTATTCTACTCTGAAGGTCTGAGTCAAGGCAAGCCAGAAGTGCTAGGGAGTTAACGACTAATGACCCCCACCCACCAGCTGCCCACAAATGACAAATGGGAATTGGTACATAAATACTCAAGTTCTCTCTTTCCTCCCACTGTAAAACTCTAGGACCTAGTTCTCACCCTCTGCCAAAAAGTATGAGGCCAGACTGAATCCTAGTTGTCCACAGTGGTAACCTGCTCACGGAACACCCTCTCTTGGCTTTCTTCCCTTCTTTGCCTCACTCCCTTACTCTCCTGGGATTATCACCTCCAAAAACTACTGGCACATGAATCCTAATCTCATAGTCAAGCTTCTGGGAGAACACGATAGAAGCCAGACCCCAGAAATGATTATCTTTCCTTTGCATAAACTGTTCTCAAAGCTGAGCACCCTTGAGAGCTTACAGAGGAACCATGAAAGAATAGCAAGAATTGTTAGCCCCGCAATGAAGAGGCAATTTGTAAATCAAGATGGGTGTCTTTCTCAGGAGTCGGTCTTCATTGTGTTTCACTGTTAAAAAAATGTTTTAAAAAGGTAGTAGAGAAAATTAGTATGCTGAATCATTGCATTTCATGCTCTAAATGTATTATCTAGTTGTTGTCAATATTTGCTTAGCACCGTAGTAATAGGCAATGTCATGCACAAGCATTTATGTCTGGCGACTTGATTTTCATAAGTTTATTGCTTAGACAAACAGACTTTGATATTTTTCACTGGGCCTCTCAGTATAAACAAACTTCTTTGAGATTTAATATTTTATTTGATTCCTCAGAAGACAGTTATATTGATATTTTAATCTAAGGTGCTTTTTTCATTTTGGAATACTGAATTTATACTATCTGGGGTTTGTGAAGGAGATTTGGGTTGATTTATTGTTCTTTCTGAACGGTAAGAGATGCCATTTGGTTCTCTGACTAGACAATATGAATAAAAACATCACTTGGATTCCTTTCTGGGTTTTTCGCTGATTTATAAGTCTAAGTACAATCTAATTAAGTTCTGTATCTCTCAATTTCTCTATATGCCAAGGGGAGAATACAACCTACCTTCCATTAAAACATTATTAAAAGATTCATGAGATTGTTTGTCAGAGGACAATGTCTAATATGTCTAATATGATTGGTTGACTTAACCAACAGTTTAACTAAATTTTAATTTTGCATTTGATTTCTATCCCTAAACTTCTGGTAAGAGAGACAAATGAATGATATGGATGACGTTATATCTCTAGGGTGTGGTGGGGTAGGGAGTTTTATGAAGTTTGGGTTCATATAATCTTCCTTGCTATAAAACCCAAGATACCTGAGGTGCTCATCCCTGCTGGGTATTGCTTCATTTTTTTTTCCCCCAGGACTGCAAGTTTCACCTCTGCTAACATTTTGGCTACTGACAGTAAAGTGGCAGCTGCTTCTATATTGTCATAATAAGTAGAGACATTGCTCAACTCCAATATACCCAAGATTGGGTATATTATATATTACACAGTCAGGAGCCCCTGTGGTTGAACTACACTGACTGCAGTGCAAGAAGCAATCTCTTCTAGGTGCTGGGACCAAGTGCTCATCTGCTTCTCCTTTCACAGCACTCTTAGAGTTGTGAATGCTGTTAATAAGTGATTCTAAAGGCTAACAAGGATTGAGTATATCCCATATGACAACCACTGTGCTTACTGTATTTTCTGAATGCCCTTACGTATCCTCAAAACAATTCTGAGAAGTGTTACTTTATTTCCATTTGATAAATGAATTGAGGCACATACCTGAGGCTTAATATATAGCTGCCCTGCCCTAAATTCCTCAGATTTAGAAGGAGATGGGCATAGTTTAAATCCTGTTTTTGTCACTTACCACCTAAGGAGCCAAAAGCAATTTTCATAATCACTCTAAATCCCATTTGTCGCTTCTGAAGCATGGGTCTAACAGTAGCTGCCTCGCATGGCTTAGGAAAGTTTGGCGAGTTCAAAAGAGGAAATCATAACTAGATGACGTGTTGTGTAGAAAATAAATTGTAATTTTATATTTATTATTCATACATTTTAGTTAAAGGAACATAGTTGTATTTCGTTCTCACTCAGAATCTCAAAAATAGAAAAGAAGATTTCAATGCATTATACCCAATGACAATTTCAGTTTCATGGACTGAAATATTCAAGAAAATCACCTGCCTCCTTTTTGTCTCTTTCTTCTACTTCCTCCACATACCCACTATACCAATCATCCTGATTTTTTTAAATAACTAGGACTAAGATATTAAATCTCAGGCTAACAAGATCTTGGAAAGTCCCCAGGTTTATGCAGGAGCAAAACCAATTGCTTTCATTTAAGTCCGTTCCCTATAACTGAGAAGTTTGTTGGGAAAAGTAATTTTGGATATTAAGAGAAAAAAAAGGGTGAGGGTTTTTTTTGGTTTTTGTTTTTTTGTTTTTTTTTTTTTTTTTTTTTTTTTTTTTTTTTTTTTTTTTTTTTTTGTCTTTCACAGTTTTTTAAAATAAAACAGCCTTTAAAGAGTATGCCTGGGACACAGAGTTCATAAAATTTATTTTGAACAGACTTTCTTCCACAGAGGGCAGGTATTTTCATATAAATGGAAAAAATAGGGATCCTTAAAAATTTCTATGGAGGTTCATTTCCTTTCAAGTTAAATGGGAGAGTGAGTATGTGTGCAGATTGTTTTTATGTGTTAACTTGGTTAGGGCAAGGCACTTAGATATTAGTCAAACACCAGTCTAGATGTTAGTGTATTTTTTAGATGAGATTAATAATTAAATTGGCAAGCTGAGTATAGCAGATCACCCTCCATAAGGAGGGTGGACCTCATCCAGTTAGTGACGGTCTTAAGAGAAGAAAAGACATGCCCTATAGGAAAGAGAGAATTCTGCTTTCAGCCTGCCTTCGTACCTGAGCAGCAATATTAACTATCCTCGGAATCTCCAGCCTGTTGGGCTACTCTGGAGATTTTGGATTTCCTAGCCTCCAAAATGACAGGATCCAAGTTTTTTAAAATTCATCTCCATGCATTTATTGACCTACACATATTATTGGTTCTGTTCCTCTGGAGAACCCTGACTAATACACTGTCTTTACCATCCTTCATAGCTCTCAACAGCACACAGTGGGTGCTCAGGAGGTAAAAATGAGGCACAGCAAGTGCTTTAAGATGAGGCATGGAAACAAAGTCTCTCCCACAGAATACATATTACAGGAAGATCATCTCTCTAGGAGTGCTTATCCTCATTCAGGAGAAGCCCCCAGTCTCTCTGAACTTTTTGTGGATACACCCTGACCACCCCCTCTTTTTAGAAATCAACACTGAGCTTCATTTTATTGATTTCCCATGAAGTTAAACATCGCCTTTTCCAACCCCTGCCCTCCCTTATTTCTTTTCTCTTTCCCCCTCTCTAACCCCCCAAATCATCTGATCTTTTCCTGTCTGCATCTTCTGAAATCTCTGAATGGTGAGATTGCATAATTAATAGAGAGTTGAGTAAATAAGTAGTGGAGTATCAGAAAGTCCACACTACATTCTCTTCTGTCCCTTTACCCCCAGCTTTCCCCTTGGACAAACACAGTTATGGCAGCAGATACAAAGGCAATTAGCTTTGAAAACTCTGGCATGCAGGAAGTCCCCATACAATAGCTTGGAAGAAGGAGTGGTGTGTATTAAAAGGCTTTGTGAGTATTCACCACCATCTGCTCCTATCAGGACTGTCAGTTCTGCATCAATCCCTCTCTCTCTCTCCTACCCTGCTCCTACACACTATGGGGGTGTCCTGTGTTATCCTTGGAACAGCCATCATCTGGCAGCTTTTTTAACATATGTGCAGCCAGTATTGCTGCTTTAAGCAGCTCATCCACTTAGAAGCCCACTAAAATGAGGAAAATACTTTATTTTTACATGGGGAATGTTTTCAATAAAAGGGTCCTCTGTTTTTTCTTAATGCGGGAATACCATTCTGTCCAGTCTCAAAGTCCACAACCCTATTTTACTTATGTGCATGGGGCATTGGCGCCAAGAACAAGAGAAATCATTTCAGTGGGTTCACTATGATGGTTCCTATTTTTTTTTTAAGATTTTATTTATTTATTTGACAGACAGAGAGCACAAGTAGGCAGAAAGGCAGGTAGAAAGAGAGGAGGAAGCAGGCTCCCTGCTGAGCAGAGAGCCCGATGTGGGACTCAATCCCAGGACCCTGGGATCATGACCTGAGCCAAAGCCAGAGGCTTTAACCCACTGAGCCACCCAGGCACCCCGATGATTCCTATTTAAAATTAACATTTTTATTTTTAAAGGTAAAGGATTTACATATTTGCCTCAAAGACAATCTGTATATTAGTATTTTGGTATAACATCTATATAGACAAAATGGGAGAGGTATTGTGTTTGGAAGTCTTCTGAGGGATGACAAATAGATAAGCAAAAGGAGGTGTGACAAAGAGTATGGGTTCCTGCCTTAATTTTGTGAAATTTTCATATTGAAGAATGTGTAAGAGCTAATTCTGTGGTCTTCCTTGGAATGAAGAATAAAGACCTGAACACCGACAGCACTATCTTTCAGAATAGCAAGTAACTTTCTATCTGTTGTATGTGCCTGAAATTAGAATTACTGCATGTAGCAAAAATGAAGAGGTTCACTGATTTGGATGGTGCTGAATGATGGGAGGGAATGTGTGTGAGGGACTGTACATATTGTTCCAGGAATAGAAGGCTGATGGATATGCTCTCTATCCATATTTTGCTTAAGCCAAATAGGAGAGATCACTTGTTTTATAAGGTGTCAGAGTAAACTGTTGTCACATAATGTGAAAGCTTCCTAACATATGTTATCACTGGTCAGAAACAGGGAGTCTAAACAAAGAGAGGCTTTTTCACAGATGGCTTTTTTATTTTTAAACTTCTTATTTTGATTTTCTAATATTTCTCTTAATGAGCAACATAAGCCAAAAGAATTATCTTACTGTACCAATGAAAATAATTTTTGGAATGAAAAAGCCCAATTTTATTTTATACAACATTTATTGAGTTGATTTACTTTGTTAAAAGAAAATATATTGAGGTGCCTGGGTGGCTCAGTTGGTTAAGCATCTGCTCTTGATTTCAGCCTAGGTCATGATCTCATGGTCATGAGATTGAACACTGCATGGGGCTCCAGGATGGATGTGGAACCTGAACCTGCCCAAGATTCTCTCTCCCTCTCTCACTGCTCTTCCCCTACCCCAACTAGTGTGCATGTTGTCTCTCTTTCTCAAAAAAAAAAAAAAATATATATATATATATATATATGCACACTCATGAATATATATATGTGAATATACATGTAATAGAAAAATAAGTAGAATATTTTATCCTCTTAGCACCATGTCTGTGATTGTTGATAATGAGCTGATGGCTGTCTAATTTTTATTTTCAGAAATTAATATGAAGAGTTCAAGTATTTTATATATAAATATAATATTAAATATAATTACATATTGACTTTCCATTTAAGTTCAATCTCTCTAGTCAAAAGTATAAGGAAGAAATTTCATAAAGGGAGACTTCCTTATTAATTTTTCAAATCTTATTTTTCAATTAAATCCTCTTACAAATTAGCCAACAAAAAAATTGGGGAACTAGCACTTCCAGGCTCATCTTGACCCCTAGTTCCTGGATTTCTTTGTATCCTCTTTGTCTGGGCCCTTGTAGTTTTGTTTTTCTCACAGGACAGCTGAGAGAAATAACGCCATTGTTATTCTGCCTAGCAAGTTGATTTGTCCAAGTTATGTTGAGTCCCATCATTTCCTTAATTGCTGCTAGATACACTCTAATTTTAAGGAATTCAGATGTTTAGCTTCAACTAAAAAAAAATTCCTTTGAGGCGATGACATCCACAAAAAATTTATATAGACAGGCAAGGTATGAGATACAGATAAAAAGGAAATTTGAGTTGTTTGGAGGTTGCAGGAGAATAATAATTCCTTTTAGGGTAAAACTGAGCTGAGACCAATGCAAAGGAAAAGTTGATATTATAAGAATGAGAATAAGGGAAAGAAGAGGGTCCCAGAGAATCATGAGTGAGAGGCATTAGCTTTGCCAATGAGAGTGATGGAAGATTCCCAAAGACACAGAGGAGTGTTTAGCGAAAAACTGTGGAGGAAGTTAAACGAATTCGTGTGGAATACATGCAGTTTTCTCAGGAAGGAAGAGGGTAAACTGTGAAGAGGGGAACAAGAAGGTAGGGAGTTTAGAGAATGAACAAAAAATAGAGGTTCCTGGGTGGCTCAGTTGATTGACTCTTGATTTTGGCTCAGGTCATGATCTCAAGGTTAATGTTGGGTGCCATGGAGAGTGGGGAGTCTGCTTGAGGATTCTCTCTCCCTCTCCCCCCTCCTCCACTTGTGCTCTCTCTCTCTGAAATACATTAATTAATTAAAAAAAGAATGAACAAAATAGAATGTCTGTCAGATATGAGAGAAGTCAATGTGAGAGAAATCCAGTAATTTCTAAGAATTCTGAGGATATGGCTAAGTGGAGACAAGCATGGATAGCTTAGTGATTCAATCTGGACTAATTTTATGAGTTTTCTAGTTATTTTTGTTTCAAGTCTGGATTAAGAGTAAGTATGTAGATAAGGGAGGTTAAAAAAAATGAAAAATAAAAACAGCAATTATTGATATCTCACTAAATTCCAGGCACTAAGAGATACACTTACTCATTGCCTCTGTCAAGGAGGTGCTATGCCTTATATGTGGCTGAAGTTTGATACTGGACAATCCTCTGAAAGAATTCAGGGGGGAAGACGTGATTGATGGGGGTTCCAAGGTACATAGGATCCAGGGAAACTGTGAATTAAGAGCTCGAGGTCTTGTTGAAGCTAGAAGTCATAGAAAGGAGAGTGAGCAAAGAATGAAAAAACAAGAGGTCATGATCAAGAGAGAGATAAAATATTGAGGTGGTTTTTTCCCTCATTGGTGAAGTAGCCCAGGAAGAGATCCAGCTACTGAGAGTTAAACTAGAGGACACTATTAGACTTGAGAAGGCCAAGGGACTTTTTGACTTTTTTTTCTTTTAATCTAAGAATCTCTTACTTTTTGACAAATGAGTTGAATGGATTATTTAAAATTGGCTCAAAAACAAAAACAAAATCCTTCAGCTCATTTAGAATGATTAAGAGGTTCCCATGTTATGTTTCCAAATCTCTGGTAAATGGGAGTGTTCTAAATTAATCTTATGCTTAAAACTTAGAGTGTTACAACTCCAGATACAGATTCCACTGTGTTCACAGCTAAAATTCATCATCAAATTGTTTAATTGGCAATTGCAGCGTTTCATCTGCAATTTCTAAAGCCTGTGAAGACTACAAGAGCACATAGTATACATTTGCTTACTTCAGATGTTGATCTGAATGCGTACAGTGAATCATTTTGTTGTACACCTGAAACCGCTACAATGTTACTTATACCCCAATTAAAAATAAATAAACAAAATATTGATTTGAACATTCTACAATAAATTCTAGGAATACAGACAAATGCTTACTGTAATAGACTGAGATTAAACAAAAACACAAGCAAAAATCCACCAACTTCTGATTTCTTGTGAATTTTGCCAGTAAATTTGTTTTTTTCTGGGACCAAGAAACTGGTTCCCCAAAAGAGCCCTCATCTTCTAGAGATCATCCCTATTATTCTGCCACTTTCCCTACCTCATTTCCGTATTCATTTGTTCAGCTCACTGAAATACAGATTAGTGAGATATGGTATATAATTATTTTTTGTGGGTTATTAATGTTTTCCTATTATTATTTTCTTTGAAAAATTCATGAGGAAACAACTACCATGAAAGACAGTGTACGAATTCTTTAGTACCTTAACTTTGGGGGCTTTTATTTGATATTTTTAAGATTGTATATGCGTAAGGATGTTAACGCCAATTAGCAGAAAATGGGCTTCTGTATTTCCTACTGTTTCCAATCTTTCTTTCTGAACGAGATATATTGGAGATGGAGATAATATATTTAGTACTTTTATGGTCTTGGTAACATACTTGCTTTTAGAGGCCCATTTAAGTGCACACTTTTGTTTAGCTTCCTCTGTGTTTCATCAGTCCAGCATGATTACCTTAATCACACTGATGTAGCCTCATCCTGAAGGGATGTCCTTGATCCAGCAGCAGACCCAGTACAACAATGCGGAAGGAAATACCAACAAGAAAGGTCAAGTCATACCAGATGAAGGGAGATTTGCCTACATAGTAAGTGGTTTGTGTAACTGCATCACGGAGAAATGGAGTTGTGTAACTCCAATGTAACTCCATCACTGGGAACTTAGAACCATAAAGAGATTCTATCCCAAGCCAGGGGATACAGATCATATCCCCTCATACAAGAAGGCGTGAGTTGGGATGATATTGCCAAACGTCAGTTCAGATGTGGAGAGCAAAGACAAAAGACAACAAGAAACTTGGGGGGAGATCAATCAATCAATCAATCAATCAATCAGAAAACTCGAAACTAAGCCCTTAAAATGCATAAAGGGATTTTCTAATGTCATAATGTCATACTGTGGTAGTTCATAGCCCAAATACCCTTAATTTCCACTCGTATGCTTTATTCCTTTTTTCTTTAAGCCCAAAAATATTTTGGTGCAGCTGACAAAAATGAAAGTGAGTTTTTAGAAGGCTAACCCGTAGACGATTATTAGCATGATCCCCAGAGGATGTGCATGGTTAAGTTAAAGTCCGGATTCTGATTCAGTAGGTCTGGTGTGGGGCCAGGGTTCCGCATTTCTTTTCTTTTCTTTTTTTTTTTTTTTTTTAAAGATTTTATTTATTTATTTGACAGAGAGAGATCACAAGTAGGCAGAAAGGGAGGCAGAGAGAGAGGAGGAAGCAGGCTCCCTGCTGAGCAGAGAGCCCGATGTGGGACTCGATCCCAGGACCCTGAGATCATGACCTGAGCCGAAGGCAGCGGCTCAACCCACTGAGCAACCCAGGTGCCCCGGGTTCCGCATTTCTAACAACTTTCCAGATAAGGTTGAAACTGCGAATCGCTAATTAGATGTCAGTTCCAGTCTTTTCTTGCTGTTTTTATTTATCTACTAGTGCTTCCTGAGCTATGAGATAAACTGCAAAACCTAGAGACATTCCTGGACCACGTGTATGTGTATCTGTATTCCTAGCGAGTTTTCTAAATGAGCACCAGTGTGTACATTTGCAGGTGTCCTTCAGTGCAGCAGTTGCATGACTTTTGTTCTATAAAGTATGGTATTATAAGTTTATTGTCATAGGCCACATAAGAATAGCGGAATCAATATTGAGACGGTGTCAGGATGCTTGTATTATATTTTATACTCTGCATCTAACCGGTTATGTTAGACTAATAACCTTTCAGTACCCTTTCAACTTGGTGATACAAAGCCAGTGAGCACAAGATAGACCTATTTAGCTTAAGATGTCATTCTCTAGTATTTATTGGCTTTGAATAATAAATGCAGCTTTTCCTGCATGTCTCTCTGCTGAAGTTGCTTTTTCCAGTGGGAAGATATTTGTTCAAGATCACTTGAAAGCCTAATGATTTTTAATTCCTCCGAAAACTACTTTTTTCCCCCCTTATCTTTCAGTTCAGATCTATTTTAAGAGGAGAAACCACACCCACAGGCCCCCGATGATCAATTATTTCCTCTGCCTGGATTTTTGTTATGCAGCCCAACTAGGTTGCTCTGCCACAGGGAGGCTCACAAGATAAATTGCCTCCCTTTGGCTGTGTCGTTTTCTTCAATTACACAAACAGCAGCCAGAGAATCTGGAGGAGATGAGAACTACGAGATTTCTGGGAGATGCTAACGATTAGCACTTGCATTATTAGTCTCTGGAGGTTCTTAAAGTTCAGCGTCCCTCATGGCATTGTCAGAATAGCGAAGTGACACGGGAGCAGGCAGCCGTCAGGCGCCATTCAGCTGCCCAGGATAAGGCTCTCCGTGTGCACAGGGCAGCTGGCCTCCAGGGTCCCCAGATCTGCCCAGGAATCAACAGACACTGCATGGCCATGATGAGTTTAACTGTATCTAATCAGTCTGGAGGGCTGATAGCTGTGAAAAACCTTGTTACCCTGGGAGGGAAGCCTATCTTTCTCTAATAAAACAGAATGTAGTTACTGTACACTCATTTTCTAAAGCACTCTCCTTTGTATTATTAATTTTTTTGAAAGTACAAGTTTGAGAAAGTCTTTAGGGACACCAAGCTTATCAACTCTATTCATCTTCTGAGTGAATGAATTTCTTTATGAGAATATTGCTCTTGGAATGCTATTTTGTTTGTGATTCTCCTAGGAGGGAGCTTTCTATCTCTCTGCCTATTCTGCTCTGTTTAAGAATGAAGCTCATAATGATACGATTGTCAAAAGAAAAGAAATACATCCCCAGATCTCCTGGACTGAAGTATCTAAGAAGAGTCAAAATTTTCTGGTAAAACCTTCAGTACTATCATCATGCAGGCGCTTTTTCTGCTTGCACTATCAGTGGGCTCTGAAGCACACTCTGAAGTAGGAGTTTATAGACAATAGGTAAGTAAAATGCAGAGCAATCTACATACCAGAGAGCTGTGTTCACCTCAAGATACGAAAAAGAGAAGGAGACCTCTGTGTAACATACATCATGTGAAGAACATGGGGAAAGTGTGGGCTTTGGAACTGGACACGTACTCCTTAAAATATACATCTGCTTTGAGACTTTGGGCACATTTCTTTCTATTTGTGTTTTCCATTTTTGCCATTTGTACTATAAGGATAATGGTACCTTCTGCACAGGGTGGTTGAAAGGATCAAATCAGATTGGTTATGTTAATTTCCTGGGATATAGTACATGACCAAGAAACATTAGCTTTGCTAATACACTTTCAGAGGCAGTGTGTGCTGCTCCTGCCTTCATTTCTAGCTCTTTTATGGTTCTTATTCCATCTCAGTGAAATTATTTTTTCAAGTCTGTTTAGGTTTTGATTTTCTCTTCAGGACGGATCATACAATATTAAGATCACTAGATTTGGGGTCAGAGTATTTGGGTTCAACCAATAGTTTTTTACACCAGTGAAGAATGGGAATACTTCTTAAAGTAGCTGTGATGGTTAAACAGGTACCCTCTCTTGGTACAGTGCTTAGCAGGTCTTCTTTTGTATGGTCAGTGCCTAACAGTGCCTGACATATATTCTAGTGTATGTGCTGCCGAAGCAAGCACTCCTGGCATGTATTTTATATGTATAAAGCCACAGCTTAATGAATAAAAGAATCTAGGGATGAGCGTGTGCACGTGTGAATAAAAAAGAGCATTAGATAGAAAGTCAGACACTTGGGTTCTAATTTTGCCTTCAACTTTGCCTCTGTCACTGTGTGACCTTGGGAATGCACTTTAACTCTCTCGATTCTGGTGTCTGTCATTGTAGAGGACTGATTTGGATGAACTACTTAATATGTAATGTGTCTTTTAGCTTTAATCTGCAAGACATAAAAATCTGAGATTTTGCCCAGATTCAAGGCTTTTGATTTCTATGAAAACTTACATTTCAGCAACACACAAGTGGCATGGTACATGGTAGGACACATGCATTTCATTCTAACATGGTCAGTATGGTAAGGGTGGATGCAAGAGCAAGAGGTCCTTGAAAGAGGTCCACTCAATGGCTTCATTCACCTGTGTAATGACAAGTGATTAGTTCTGGATAATGGAAAACAATACCGTAAAATAGCAGTCTAACATTTCAGACCTACTAAAAGTTGGTATCTTTGACGAATCTCTTCACAGTGAAGGACCTATGGCCCCTTAGGATGCAAAAACTTGTCTTGGTTACTTCTACCAAATAACACACACTGCTGTACTCCATGGCGATTTTAAGATGGTGGTTCCCAAAGTGTGGACTAGCTGCATTAACAATGGTAGGAAACTTGGAAGTGAAAATTCTCAGGCCTCACACTAGATCTTCTGAACCAGAACTTGTGTGGGTGGAGCCTGGCAACCCATGATCCAGGTGATTCTGATTCACACTAAAGTTTGAGAATCACCTGTTAAGGAAAAAAAACTGTTCCATGCTGACCAGTCTTCGGAACCTCGGTTTGTCAGCTGTTCAGAACTAATCTTGGTGAAGTGCTTTCTCATAAAATGGAAGCTATTTCTGTATTTCACCATATATTATGTAAAATGTTCACATGCTCAAAAATATATCTTATACTCTTCCACTTTCTAAACATAGCAATGATCCTGTACCGATTTTTGGAGAAGAAAAAAGATCTGATTAGTGAGGTCATTCATTTTTACCTATAGTTAGCATAGATACATGTATTCTCTCTTTTCCTCTCAGGAAAAAAAAAAAAAAAAAAAAGAATGCTCTCAAGTATCTAGTGTAAAGAAGACTTCTGGAGACTTTGAGATGAAATTACTTTGTTTCATATGCCAAGGGCCCAGCAGCCATGTTGCCTTTGAGTTTAGAACATGCACAAAGCCTTCTCCTCATCACGTGTCCCTTTGTCTTTGTTGAGGCAGAAGGAGAGATCAGTAGCAGTGGGAACAACTGCTCCCTTTTGCAGGTTTTCTGTGTGATTCTGTTTCACTTCCTTCACTCTCCCTTAATTTCAGAAATAATGAGGAAAAATTTCTCTCTCCTGTACTTTTTATCATAGAGCAAAGAGAAAAAAACTCATTAAAATAATGAAGTGATTCTAGCATGATTAATCATGTCCCAAAGCCACTGATGTCCACAGGTAATGAAAACACTCAGTTACTCTAAGCTCTGTTTATAAGATAAAGTTATCTGCTCCTTTTTCGGCAACTGTGGATGTGCAGGAGGGAGCAGGCTTTGGCACCGCCAAACTTAGATGAATGATCTGCTTCATCTTGTGCTGCAGCTGGATCAATTCGGTCACCAGGAGTGGACAGATTTCATCCGAGCCTTTTGACAGAAATTCATTTGGCACAGAGGAATCATTGAAGAGTTTGCAATGTTTGTTGTCAATGAAATGAATTTAAACATGGAAAAAGGAGAAATCCTGCACTTAGGCAAACATAATGGAGGGGAGGAAAATGAAGGCTCAGCGAACATTTTAAGCTATTCTTTCAAAGAAATACAGTTTATGGCTAATCGAGCGCTACAGTTGGAAGATCGTGGGTAGTCAGTCACTTGCTTAACTTGGGCCAGGCCTTTGTTTCTAAGGAGTTGAATTTAAAGACATTGAGGGACTTTATTGATGTAATTGTTCTCAATTATAGGGGGAAATATATGTGAAATTCATCTGTCCATGGTATCTGTTTGCCCTGATTTATGAAATGGATTCTGATCAGCATTTGCCATAGGGAAACAGTTGCTTATGTTATTCCTGCTTTTTTGAACTGAAAGTAGATTGAAATCACATGAATCATCCTATGTTTTTATGAAGCTCTAAAGCCAAAGGTAGAAGAGCAGATGTTTGGATTTTAGTTAATAGGGATAAGATACTTTATTGTACTACAAAAGGAAATTCCATAGTCTCTGGCAATGGATGAAGATATTTTGAAGCACATAACTTCTTCCAAAGTGAAACACACCAATAAATAAGTTATTAGAAGAGACCTAGAAATATGGATTGACTGTAAATGGAGTTTACAGCTTGATATATGTGAACTGAGTTGCAATACCAATAACACAAATGCTCAGCCATAATAGGATTCCTAAGAGAGTGGGTGGTTATAGGTCTCCAAAGCCATAATAGCAATCCCCTCTCTCTTTAATGGCTAATCTTTCTCCAATCATGTTCTGTAGGTAATGCTGTGGATGGGATTTAGTCGTTTAATTATAGGCTAGGGAAGAAAGAGCCATAAACCAAAGCTCATGTTACTCAAGTAGAAATAAAAACTGGCTGTCTTAAATCCATCTCATTGTGGTGAAGGCAGGAGGTTACTAGGAGATATTGAAGTATTTTCGTTCTAAGGTAAAAGGCAAGAGTTCATTCTCCATATTTTAAAATTAGACCTTTTCCAAGGTTCTTAGTATTTCACAGATAGTCCTCAAGGCTTACTATGTAAGCTACAAGTATCATTATCTTTTTGGGTATTTACACACCTCAACTACTTCAGTGAAGATCTGTTTATTTAGCACTACGTGAGGTACTGTACTTCCAGGATATCCGTTTTCCTGTCACTTATATTAAGCCCTTGGTATAAAGTCAATGGACTCAGATGATATTTGAATCGGTTCTCTAAGGAGCCAGCCCTTACATCCACAGGGCAAGCATTTTTGTTTTACACCACCTCTCACACAGCTTATATGCTTTTCAAGTTTTAGAACAATGGGTCTCACCCCTGATGTGTATTAGAATCACCCAGGGAGCTTTAACAACTGCCAGTGATTGGTTCCTCCTGCATGCATACCAGTTAAATCAGATTTGCTTGAGGTGAGTCCTAGGCATTGATATTTTTAAAACTTTCCAGGTGATTTTAATGCGATCCCCTACCCATGATTGAGAGCCAGGGTTTTCTGATCTTGATTAGAGAAGAAAATATGCATACCATTTTGTTTCATCTTCACTTGTTTTCTTCTGGCCTTAAAATAATTAAGTGATGGCCAACTCTTTGCATCGTTTGCTGTACATTTAACATCTCCTTTATTATAGTACTTACTAGTGGCCAAATATATTTTCATTGATTGAAATATAACTGAAATCATTTGAGTCTTGGAAAACACCTAAGATTCAAGTTTTTGTTTCTAGGTTGAATTCTGTTATCAAGTATTCGATCCCAGGACCCACTGTTTGGGGGGAAAAAAATGCCATTCAAATGAAAGATATCAATTATACAATATAGCATTATACCACTTTACTGCCCTTATTTTCATCCTATTTCATATTTTCATAATATTTCAATTTTACATGCTTTTATTGTTTTTACCTTTTGTCACCCTCCCTGATTCCCTGTGTGACTTGGCTCTTAGATGTATCTTTTAACTAGAGATTTTCTTCTGGAGCAGGATTCATTTTTGCCTATTAATATTTAAACGTACTATGAAATATTTAAGACTTTGGAAACAGCATAAAGAAAAATGTGACAAATACCCATTTACCCACCACTCAAATTAAAAACTAAAATATCATCAATACAGTTGGTGCCCTTCTGCATCTTTCTCCTTCATTGCGTTGCCAGGTTTAGCAAATTAAAGATACAAGCCACCAGGAAAATTTGAATTATAGAAAAACAACCAAAAATCTTTTAATATTTCCAAATATTGAGTGGGACCTACTTCTACTAAAAACACCATTGTCATTTATCTGATATTCAGATTCTACTGGGCATCTTCTATATATCTGGCAATTGTACTCTCAACTCTACATACATTTTTTAATATTTGTTAGATAAGCAATGATTTAAAAATTTATATAACTGACATCTTAGTATATATCTTATTATAGGTATATATTTATAATCTTTTTATTGATTCATTAACATATTTTTGAGTAATCCATTTTATTCATGCAACTCTAGTTGATTTATTTTCAATGCCATATAGTATTCCATTGAGTGACTATTCCCCATGTTATTTACACATTCTTTGGGTGGCCATAAAAGCTGTTTCTAAATTTTGCAATTACAAATAATGCTGCTATGAACATTCTTTTATGTCCTCTCATGTAGCTATTTGAGGTTCTTTGGGATTTACATCTAGGAATGGAATTGCTTTATTATGAGTTGTATATAACATCTTTTTTTTTGGAAAGTAGTTTTATCTTTTTATTAAAAAGTAATTATTTTCTAATGAAGTTATTAGATTTTATTTTTTATTATATTTATATTTTTATATATTTATATTTATATTTTTTATAATTATTCCTTTTTAAAAATTTAATTTTATATTTTTCAGTGTTCCAAGATTCAGTTTATCAGGGAGCACTGGGTGTGCATAAACAATGAACCTTGGAACCCTGTATATAACATTTCTGTTCACCAGTTGACCAATATTTGGAATGGGAGGGGAAACTAGACTTTTGAATATATTGGAAATGATAATGATGTCTCATTTATTGACAATTTGTATTTTCAAGTTCTTGTCCTAAATGACATATAGAACTCAAATTATGATCCAAAAATGCTAGAGGTAGGTGCTATAAAATGTTGATAATGATGAGGACTGTAGTTTTGACAACAGATGTGTTTTTAATTTTTTCTCATTTGATACACGTTACGCTCCTGGGAGGAGGTATTTTTATATTTATAGATGAGACATAGATGAGGTTTAGAGAGTTTATATAATTATCTCAAGTCTTTCAGTATATCAGCACATGATAGACCTAAGTTTGAAACCTGAATTTTCTAAATTCAAACCTCAGGTTTTTCCTCTTTTTTATAACTTCTAAATGCATATAACTTCTAAATGCATATAAGTATAAATAAAGTAATTTTGGAATTTCCTGTTCAAAGGTATCTTTTTAAACACTTTCTCACATTCAACAAATTGTTTAGGTAGTATGCATTAATAGTTGAATTGCTTTGAGAAACGTGGCAGAACATATATTGTATTTTTTAACTTGGAATACATTTTGTTTTAAAATAACTTCCAATTTGCATTTAACTAATGGGACCAGATGCAGGCATGCTATCTCTTCACTGCATGGTTCCAAGCCTGATTAGTAGACTGTGCTCTCTCCTTATTAACAGTGATCCACAGGAAAAATAAATGATGGCAATCATCTTGCAAACATTGCTATTCCTAATGTTTGCAAACACCCAACAAAGAAGCTCTGAACAAAGTTCTTGATATTATTCTATATATACGGACATTAATTTTTTTGGATTATAAACATTTAAATTTGTGTCTCTTATTATAGATAGAAAAAATAGATATTTCAAGACATTGGGTAGTTTACTCCAAATTTTATTAAACCAATGAAACAGAAACAAAGTTTTTGGTTTGTAACCCTCTCAGGACCTTCCCTGGTGTAATCTGAAACTGGACCCTGTCTTCAGAGGGCAATATACCCTTAGAATAAGATACTTCTTAGAAATAAAATGAAATTTTAAAGTTACAAACTAATAAATGTGGTGATATGTATGAATCTCAAAATCCTTAAATCAGGCACAAACAGCAAAATATGGTATGTTTCCAATTATAATCTAAAAAAGGGTAAAGAAATAAAAAAAATAGAAGGCAGATCAAAATTGCAAACTGAAGTTTGGGGGAGATTGATTGCAAATGATGGTGAGAAGACTTTGCAAGTTGATGAAGATGTTCTATATCTTTATTGTGGTCGTTATAATACAGTGTATATTTGTCAAAGCTCATTGAAATTTAAGGAAGGTGAGTTTTACTACATGTAAATTATACCTAGTAAGCCTGATTTAAAAAAAAAATGTGAAGTCTGTTTAACTGTATTTTGCTCAATGTTGTACGACCTCAGCTAAAACTGAAATGTACTTTTTCAAACTACTTTGTCAGGGGCGCCTGGGTGGCTCAGTGGGTGAAAGCCTCTGCCTTCAGCTCAGGTCATGATCCCAGTGTCCTGGAATCAAGCCCTGCATTGGGCTCTCTGCTCTCCAGGGATCCTGCTTCCTCCTCTATCTGCCTGCTTCTCTGCCTACTTGTGATCTGTCAAATAAATAAATAAAATCTTAAAAAAAATAAATAAAGCTACTTTGTCAGTTTTATTGAAAAATAACTGATATATATCGCTGTATTAGATTAAGGTGTACAGCATGATTTGACTTACATTTATTGTGAAATAATTAGTACAATAGGTTTAGCTAACATCTTTAATCTCCTGTCAATACAATAAGATGAAAAAGAAAATTTCTTGTGATGAGAAATGAGGATTTATTCCCTTAACACCTTTCCTATAAATCATAGCGAGATGTCCTCTATAAGCATCAGGTTATACATTACATCCTTAGTACCTACAACTAGTACTTATTATTATAACTGAAATCTTGTATTTTTTTGTTTGTTTTAAGGTTTTTCAATTCCAGTTCGTAAACAAAGTGTAATATTAGTTCCAAGCATACAGTATAGTGGTTCGGTGCTTCCATACATCACCAGGTGCTTTTCACAAGTGCTCTCCTTAATCCCAATCACCTATTTCACCCATCCTCCACCCACCTCCCCAAATCTGGAATGTAAATCAGCTACAATCATCTCACACAATTTAAAACACATTGAACTAATAAATCTCAGGGTAAGAAACAGAAACCAGGGGCGCCTGGGTGGCTCAGTGGGTTAAGCTGCTGCCTTCGGCTCAGGTCATGATCTCAGGGTCCTGGGATCAAGTCCTGCATCGGGCTCTCTGCTCGGCAGGGAGCCTGCTTCTCTCTCTCTCTCTCTCTCTCTCTCTCTGCCTGCCTCTCCATCTACTTGTGATTTCTCTTTGTCAAATAAATAAATAAAATCTTAAAAGAAACAGAAACCAAGTTCTTTCACTTGTGTCCTAATCAGGTACTAAATAACCCATAAAATCCCAAAGAAAATTGCATAACAGGAATTCTCTTGAGACTGTGAAAGGCCTCAACTCTGATTGAATTTTTTTTTAAACTATATCTTAGGAGAGCCATGAATTTCAGGTCATTGTATGCATAGGGTTAAAGGGTATCCTACCCCAGCTGATCTTTCCAAAAGTGAGGGAAAAAAAATTCCAGAGTGTCATAAAGAAACTTCAGTGAAATCACGTTTCCTTCTGTGAAATCACACAATCTTGTAGTATTAGTTCATTTTCTAAAAATTTCCTCAATTGATGAAGTTTATATAAAAAAGGGAGAAGACTCTTGTCTTTAGTACAATGGACTGATTTTAAGATGACAATACTTTAAAATTATTCTTTATCCTGTAAGGAGTTAGGAATTCTGTAGTTTTGCTTTTTTACAAAAGCCTGAAGTGTTGTACAAGACATATTAAAAATATTTATTTTCCTCTCTTCTTCCTAATAGTATCATTCATATACATATATATGAATAGAACATAACACACACACACATATATATGTGTATATATATGTGGACTATATATGTATATATTGGACTACTATGTGCCATTTATTTATATGCCATTTATTTATATATATACACACACACACACATATATATATATACACATGTGCCATTTATTTATATGTAAATAGGTAGTAGTAGTCCAATAAGGTGCTATAACATTCTTCTCAGCCGGAGACCCATTATTTGGGCAAGGATTTCTGGGTGAGTCCTGTTATTTATGGTGCCCGCTATGGTGTGAAGGGATTATATATATATAATCTTTTCTGATTCCTTGAGTGTAATGGAATAAACAAAGTTTCCAAAGACTTTCAGAGTCAGTGAATTTAACCCAGAGTTCTAAAAATATCAACATTGATAGAAGTATGGTTTATATATATATATTTTTTAAAGTAACTTTAACAGATGTGTAAAAGATGTATTAACACAGTCCCCGGGTTGGGGTGGGTGGTGGCGGTTAATTACAATAGTCCTGCTTGGAGTTACCCGAGTAATTAGGATGTACTGCAGTGGGCCAGGAGAGCAATGATGCAGTGTCAGTGAGAATAGTTAAGATGGAATTTAGCACCTTGGTGACAATTCAATATATAGCAAGACAGAACTAGAATTTAGGGATGAATCTTAAGGTTACTAGATATTCTCAAGTCAATGATCTTAAACTATCAGTTCCTGGAGCAGTATTTTCAATTTTGTTTTAAAATATGGGTTTTGGAGCATATGATGTACCTCAGGTTTTGCAGAGGTGTACCACCAAACTTTAATCAACACATGAATTTTAATTTTGTTCCCCTAATGTCGTGGGAACTTTGTTTTCGAAGACATTTTCCTAGGTTCCTTATTTCCATGAAATATTGTGTCTCTTCCTACTTTTTCACATATTCCATTCTCTGGAGTAATTATGTACATCCCTAAGAGTGACAAGTTCTTATGGAATAAAATCCATTAATCTTAATACCTCTTCTTATCTGACTGGGAAGTTTTTTCCTTGAGTCATTGTCCATTCATGTGCTCCAAACCTCCACATGTTAAATGGCTTTCTTAAAGACATTTAGACTAAACTGTGTCAGTGGAAAAAAAGCAAAAAAAATCTGAGAATAAAATCCCATTGTTTGATTTCAGAAGTTTGTCCTTCTACCAAAGTCAAGGTCTGCAGAAATTGTTGACAATTTGATCTGTAATTAAAAGAAAAGGTATTTACAAGAACCTATTCATATTCTTTATGGTATCCCCAGGGATCATTTAACTGACTAATTTGGACAGACTAGACAACAAATTGAGGGCCTGGTCTCCTCTCCTTTTATAACTCTGTAAACATAATCCCAAATTGATTGGTCTCTAATACATGAGAACCAAATGAAAAATTAATTAGATTGGCTACAACCCTGAAGTGAGCACTTTACTGCTTTGTTGTTTTGTCTATTTGATCCTTTTCCTTTTGATTTATCAATAAAGTAGCCCATGTGGAAAAAATAATAGAAGAAAGGTAAGCGCAAGATCAAATGAATCCAGACTAACTGTAAAACTGAGCAGTCTCTGCAAAGTACAAGACTTAGAGTTGGTCTCTAGGGATTAGCTACATTATAAACAATATATTAACATGACATAAAATTTTTTCAATTATTAAACTTATAGGCTTTTCCTATATATGTTTTCATTTGTATTAGAAAATAATTTGTGGGGTGCCTGGGTAGCTCAGTGGTTTAAACCTCTTCTTTGGCTCAGGTCATGATCTCAGGGTTGTGGGATCAAGCCCCACATTGGGCTCTCTGCTCAACAGGGAGCTTTTTTCCTCCACCTCCTCTGTCTGCCTCTCTGCCTGCTTGTGATCTCTGTCTGTCAAAAAAAAAAAGAAAATAATTTGTTATTGTTTACCTCTTCATTTCATTTGCATCTAAATAGTCATTAAAGAACTGACGTGAGGGGCACCTGGGTGGCTCAGTGGGTTAAGGCCTCTGCCTTCCGCTCGGGTCATGATCCCGAGGTCCTGGGATCAAGCCCCGCATCGGGCTCTCTGCTCCGCGGGGAGCCTGCTTCCTCCTCTCTCTTCCTGCCTGCCTCTCTGCCTATTTGTGATCTGTCTGTCAAATAAATAAATAAAATCTTAAAAAAAAAAAAAAAAAGAACTGAGTTGAAAGCAATTATAGTCCTAGGGAATTAGAAGGGCTCATGTAGAGTTACCCCCTTATTTTTATGAGTATTGACTCTAAAAGCCTTTGAGACTATGGCAGTGCTGGGGAACCAGAAGAGAAATCCTTTTCCTTGATTTGTATTCCTGCATTCAATAACTTTACTTACAATTTCAATAATTATCACTAGTTCAAGATCCTGCCAGTAGAAGGGTTATTGTGGAACTAAAATACATTCCCAAGGGATTTATATAATTTATTCTCAAATATTTTCATCAATGTCAAACTTGGTTATAAGTAAAATTATTTTATTTAATTCTAGACCCCAAAACTAAGTCTATAGAAACCCATACATCAAACATGAAACAAATAATACAAATTGCTTTATATTATACCAAAGTACATTGTAAACATGTATTTAAACTGTGGGCATCGAAATTTTTCATTAAATACTATATTTTTACTTGGTGGATATTCAATAATGACTGAAACTCTTCAGGTAATGGCACTAATAGAAAGATAATAAAAAATCCCTTAATGTGCAAAGAACCAGGGGTGTTAGTAACTTGTGAGATAGTGAGCATTAATTCCTACACTACGCCAAACCTATTTCCAAGATATACCCTTGGGATAGTACATCTTATTTGCTTCCCTTCCTGTAAGTAATGTAAATGGTTTGGTCTTGTTTGCTTATCTTCTTGTTTGGGTTTAAGTGGGAAATGGCTCTTGTGGAGCTGGTTGATTGAAGTATGAGCAAGGAAACTTTTCTCTTAGTTGAGGTGTTCTGAGAAAAATTAGCAAGATCTTAGTCTTGCCTACCCTTAGGCAAAATTAAGGAAACAATTTCCTCTATTCTTTCACCTCACCATTAGATGCCTCAACTAAGAATTAAAGAAATACCATAATGAACTGTAAATAAGAGTTTACTCATAACTCACTCACTAAGTCAAATGTACTGAGGACTTTCTGAGCAGATCATGGTTAGACAATGAGGATATAGTAGCAACAAAACAAATATGTAGCTTCATAAAGCCTGAAATCTAGAATATAGACAAGTAAGTATGCATAATTGGAAAATCTAATCATTTTCTTCTGTGTTGGAAGGGATATATTAAACACTGAGCTAAAGTGTTTAATATATCCCTTACCTACTTAGTAGCTAGGAAGAAAAGATGGTTTTGAAAATTCATTCTAGATATGTTGAATCCATTTAAGCACAGACCATTGGCTTAGTTAAATGGACTACAAAATTATGTAGTCTTGATTGAAACAGAGGAAGTGCTAAGTGCTCTCTGTGGAGAAGGCAGTCATTACTAGAACTTCAACTATATGAAAACCAAAAATGTACTTTAAAATACTGAGGTAACTTAATTTTCAACGTGCAATAGCTTTTAGCATCTCTCCCACGACTGACTGTAAACCCTACAAATGAGAGAGACACGCTGGATTTCTTATGGACTATGATGAATGGGGAAGGAACATGGTCTCTTTATCAGCTGGTTTGAGACCAAGTCATACACTATGATAGCTGAAGTGATAAGGAAAGTACAAGATCCTTACATAGTAAGTGCTCAACTGAAATTTAGGGGATTACTTCTCTACACGTTGGAGTGTGTGAGGGGGTGGTGGGAGAGAGAGAGAGAGAGAGTAATGTTATGGGTATGTGAGATTGTACATACCAAAATACTCCTAATTATTGCATATATATTTCTCTTTAGGTAAGAGCAAGGTTCATTCAGAATTATAGTAGGCCAGAATGACAACATGGGCTATAAGTTACATATGTACAGAATTTCTCAATATGATTACTTAAACTAAACTTTGTATAGGAGTTTTAATTACTAAATTATGATGGAGTATTTGGGATTAGGGAGACGATAGATGTTCAACAGAAGCAACTTAAAATAATGAATTACTAACACAATGAAAGCTGTGGTCTATCCTTTCTTCCCTTCCCCCCTCCTTTATGAGAATTTATAAAACACAGGTTATAGGTCACTAGCTCCACTGGGTAGCACACATACATAATAGAAAACCAAACACATAATAGAAAACCTAATGTGGTAAATACTGTGATAGGATCCTACTGAGTCCTATCTATTCTACTTGGTCTATGACATAGGTTTATGGTAAGCTGCCTACTGATGGTGACACAATTTGAATCAAAGAAGATGACTGAGGCTCAGCCAGGAAGAGAAAGGTAGCAGACTATGCTAAACCAAGCTTAGAGAACTATGTGTAAAGATGGAGGTAGGAACAAGCATGGTTCATTTCAAGAATATCAACAAGTTGGATTGCTTTAGCACAGAGTGGGAAATAGAGTATGAGGAGACAGGTTTCAAATCACGAAGTACCTTGCATGCTATTTTTGGATTTAGCTGATGAAACAAAGTAGTTGGAGTGTCTTTTAAATGGGGTTGATAACAATAACACATTGCAGGTAATATAAGAATTGTATATACATTGCTTTCTTAAATCACTTTTATAAAGAAGGGACTAGTTTTTGTTTTCAAACATGCAGTGTAAGAGAATTCTAAAGCTGAATTCTAGAAATCCAACTAACTGAATTAATAGCCTGTTTAAACATGATTCTGTGCTGACCCATGGATTTATTTATTTAAATATTTTATTTATTTGAGAGCATGGAGCATGAGTGGGGTGGGGCAGAGAAAGAGGGAGATACAGACTCTCCATTAAGCATGGAACCTGATGCAGGGCTCTATTCCAGGGTTCTGAGATCCGACCTGAGCTGAAGTCACATGTTAACTCACTGAACCACCCAGGTACCCCAGGATTTATCTTTCTTCGAGAATCACTATCTGGCAGTGTGACTGGTGCCCTAAGGCAGGGTGGAGGAAAAACAAATGAACAAATCCAAACAAATCCAAACATGGACACAAATTAGAGGCTATTGTCTTAATCATTGTGAAAAATAATTATTTTATTACCTAAAGCAATTGTTCTTGATATTGAAAAGATTGGCATTTCTTACATACTCAGTTGTGAAGTATTAAGAGAAGAGCAGAAGTTGAGCACTTCCATTTTCCTGAATCTGGTAAATGAAAGATAATGATGTTTCTCAAGGCATGGAATTTAGCAAATGAAGAGAGGGTATGGTGGTGTGAGAAAGATGGAGTCACATTCAGACATTCAATGTAGAGACTCTTGTGGGATTTCCAGTTGAGTTTCTTAGTACAATGGAGAGAAGGATCTAGAACTGAAGAGAATTTTTAGAAGGAGTTCAAGGTTGGATTATCTATCACTGGGGGTTCTACTCATGAACTTCATCTTTCTGGATTTAAAAGAGCAAAATGGATGCTCACTGTTTTTTTATTTGTATTTGTTTATAAAACCCACATCCCTCCATATGTCTTAAAAGATTTTGCTTGGATCTGATCCTCTTGTGTCCTGTTTCTATCTTGCTAATATTCACTCCAGCAACACCTACAATAAGAGGCTCTTCAGCCTTTCTGAAATATTTATTTTCTTTGTTAATCCAATACACTATGTTCTCTTTAACCTTTGGGTATTCCTACATAGTCTTTCCTCTCTTCTGGATATTATTCTTTCTCTTCCTTAATTGATTAATGCCCAATCATCCTTCAGACCTCCATTTAGATGTTATTTTATCTGGCATGTAATTACTGAGCCCTCACTCCCTCCACATACACTTACTTGTGTTGGAACCCTGCTATATGCTCCATAGGACATAATACTTTCCAACCATATCACAGTTTAATGATGCCTAATGTCTGTATCCCCCAAAGAGACTAAACTATAAAACTGCTAGTTCTTACTTCTTTGATTAACCATCTCATGCTAAGGTTCTAGCACATTTTTGGTATTGGTATACAGAAAGATAAAAATTTTTGTTTTGAATTAATAAACAAGTAAAAAATAAGAACAAAGAAGGAAAATATGGGAATCAAATTTTAAGATAGAGAGATGATCTCAAAATGGGTCTGTGAAGGAAATAAGAGGGAGTGTACACAAAACAGAGAGGATTTCATAGAATCCGAGAAAGAAAAGAGCTTGGAAGAAGGAAGAGTTCAGCAGGTTAAACACTATAGATATCAAATTAAGAAGCAACAAATTGCCTACTGACTTTTGCAATATAGAAGTTAACTTTGGAACTTACACTGATAAATGTGTCCTTGATCTCACCATCATATTATCGTGGCTTTTCTTTTGAATAAATAAAAATAGGTTTTTTCATTCAAACACACATTGAATCTTTTTCCCCCTACCAGAAAATGGGTAGCCATAAATCTTATTCTGTGCTAGCTTAGTATTGCAGATTTTTAATGTACACTAAAAATGCCTAATTGTTACATATAACATAACCAGACATCAAAAAATACTTAAGTAGTTATAACTACAACATCAATTTGATACCATCATTCTTAGTATGTTAAGGAATATAAGAAATAAATAATTTATCCCAAAACTGCAAAGGGATTCCTACTGGTCTTAACACTGTTGTAAATTAATATGTTCTTATTAAAATGAAAAAACAAGAAATCAGATTAACATAAAGTTAATATGTACCTAACCAAATAAATATTCTTATAGGCCATTCTTCCTTTATGTGGAATTAATTTTCTTAAAATTTTCCCATAGGATGTCCAATTTTAAAGGTAGGTACAAGCATATTCTTGCTATCAATCTTTGAAAATGTCTGTTTCAGTGCCTTCTGAGCTATGTCTTTTTTAAATTTTATTTTTGATTAAGTAAAATTTTTAACTTAAAAAATTTATTTTCCATTCTTTCTCCAATTCAAACTTTAAAATAAAAGTTCAGAAATAAACAACTCCAGGTACCTTAAAGGGAAGGGACATGATCTTACTTTTATGTACACATTTTTTAACCTTTCCTTTCCACCAGGGTGTTTAATTGATACTAGTCATTCAAAATAAAAAGCTATACTGAGATAAACCCTTAAGGTATGTGTGGCTCTACCAAACACATTAGCTAAATGAAGGCAAGAAGTAGCATAATCAATATGAATATTATAAAACGTCAAAATAGGGAAATGTATAAGCAAGACTAAAATGTTTTCTGTTAAAATGTCTTAACGTCAAGATGTCCTAGAGTACAAAACACGTTTTAAGAATATACTTACTCTTGGGGCACCTGGGTGGCTCAGTGGGTTAAAGCCTTTGCCTTCAGCTCAGGTCATGATCCTAGGGTCCTGGGATGGAGCCCCGCATCAGGATCTCTGCTCAGCAGGGAGCCTCCTTCCCCCTCTCTTTCTGTCTGTCTCTCTGCCTACTTGTGATCTCTGTCTGTCAAATAAATAAATAAAATCTTAAAAAAAAAAAGAATATACTTACTCTAAATAGTTACAATGTTTAATAATACTAGTTAATAACCTGCATTTTATATGCCATTCTTCTTTGTAGAAAATTAAAGCTACTGGTATTTTTAAAGAAAATTGATAAAAGGTTTTACCTTGCTCAGTATTTAAAGTGTTTGAAACTTGGTTTGCATGGCTTTTCTTCAGCTGTGTTAAATTAATTTAGATCGTGATCTTGAGAATAACCGCAAACTCCATTTCTTTCAATCTCCAGGTGTGTGGTAGGATTTCAGTGAAGCTCTGAAAAATAAATATGTGCATAAACAAAGAATATTTAATTATGGGAAAAAACAGTTTGTATGAACAATCTCCATTTTATAATGAAAATCTAAGGAGTAAGAATGGAACAGCACAATTATGAAAACCAGGGGTCTAGGATTTAGTCCAAAATCTGTATTTGCATAAACCTTTCATGTTATGTGTCCTCATTTGTGGAAAGTAGAGAGTTTGTTAGATTTGGAGAAGGTCCCTTCCAGCTCTATGAATTTTCAATTTGCCATTGCTACCCAGCAAGGCAGTATGCTGTTGAGTCCTTATCTGTGAGCACTCAGGTGAACATTTCTCTAAACATCTGACTTTTCTGTAGTATGCTATTTCTTTGTGGTAACAATGAAGACCATTCAAACAATCACCATGAAGCAAACTGTGTGTAGTGTAAGACAGGAATCACAATGACAACACATGACACCAAAGCCAACTTATGCATCTAATCGATGAGGTTACAAAGGCAACCACTTTGCATATGTATAAAGTAATTATTATCTGCAAGATTTTATGATTCTAATAGTCTCAAGAAAACTGCTGGTTGATTGTTGGATTTTGAGGTCCATGATTTTTTAAAGATTCCAATGTCAAAATAAACATAAGGCTGAAGATAATATAGAAGATGCTACAGGTTAGAACATCTGAATTATAATGCTCCTTTAACACTGAATAACCACATTAACATTCATTTACATTATTAGTACTGTTGGGTCCGTAATCAAAGGAGCAAGACTGATACAAAGCGAAGGTCAAGCAAAGCTTTATTTCGTGCCAAGCATGGAGAATCAAACCGACAGGCCGAGGCCGTCTTCTTGCAAAGCGGCAACCTCTCTCTGCCTTACAGACTAGCTTTTAAGGGCAAAGGTTATGTGGTTGCGCCTGGCCACGCACAGGTGGCCAATGAGATTGTAACACACAGAGAAAGCTGCACAGTCATGCTAGATCCCACATAAGTGACCAACTGAATCAACTGAATTACAATTTACCCTATAGTAGACATTTGAACTAGCCTATCACCTTGGTCAGAATTGCCGCCCAAAGGGCGGGGCCCATACTCCTTAGTAGCTAGGGAGACAGTATGCACCTCCACTGATTGGATACCTCCACCTGGCCTGAACCACCTTGTATTTGGGCTTTGTTATCTGGGACTGGTTTCCGGGAATTGATTTAAGTAAGTTCCCTGAGGCGTGGGAAGGGGTGGGGGGAGAGAGGGGGCAGGGTCAGTTTAAGTTTTACTGCATAAACAACAAAATCACTGTTTAACCGGATGGAGCTGCTCTGGCTAAACGGGCCCCTACAGTATAACTAAAAAAAAGGGAAAAAAGAAGGAAAGAAAGAAAAGGGAAGGAAGGAAAGAATAGCAAACACTTTCATAGTACTTAGTGACAGGAATGCTTCTAAACACTTCACATGTAAGAAATACTTAATCTTCAGAACTCATGTATTTGTACACATCTGGTGGACACTTGTCAAACTGCCTATTCTTGGCTGGTTTATTTATTTATTTATTTTTAAAAACATTCTTTCTACAGTTGGGGAATTTCCCACATCACAAGATTAACCTCTCTAACCTATAATATTGGAGTTTAAATTTTTTTTTTAAGATTTTATTTATTTATTTGACAGAGAGAGAGTACAAGTAGGCAGAGCAGCAGGCAGGGGGAGCTGGAGAAGCAGACTCCCCACTGAGCAGGGAGCCTGATGTGGGGCTTGATTCCAGGACCCTGGGATCATGACCCGAGCTGAAGGCAGCTGCTTAACCCATTGAGCCACCCAGGAGCCCCTGTATTATTGGAGTTTAAATTTTAACTATTTTTTTTTTTTTAGTGATACAAACATAACTGAGTCTCAATCTAGATGAGGCTTCCTTCTTTGGATGGGAGGTGAGGGCAGGGGACTAAGTTCTTTGTGCAGATGTGACCCCTTTGCTGGCAGTGGTAGCTTTTATAGAAAAGTTGAATTTGGGGCAATTTGGTACTTGGCCATTGCAACTGCAGTGGTGACAGTATCTTTACAACACAGTTCCTTAGATGTGATTATATCTCTGGAAGGGTTGCCTCAAGACAGTTCTCCAAGCTTCAGTAATTCTGTGACTCAGCTAAATCACTATTTATTTATTTATTTATTTATTTAGCTTAACTCAGCCATAGTGATTCTGTTTACCATCATGGCCACTAATCAATATTCTGTATGTATATGTATAAATGTACAGATACATGCATTTATATAAATTTCATAAGTGCTCAGGTATTATGTATGACTATGTATTAGCAATACTATACTCCCTCCGGACAATTCAAAAGTAACATTTATTGTTTATGTGATGCTGGGCACTCGGCTAGGTCCATTGGGTGAGCACTGTAACAATAAAGTCTCATAGGCTTGTAGAAGGAGACAGTGGGTTTTTATTCCCACCCCCCTCAAGATTATGAGTAACTGAGTATGAGAATCTCTTTATTACTCTTGAGAATCCTGAGGAAAGAACTGGGCTACATACCCCTTACAATGAAGAAAACAGCACTTTGGGGCATCCCAGTCTGCAACTAATTTAAATTATCACTTTTATTCAGAGATGAGATTTCCTGGAAACACGATTTGTTTACTTTATAATCTGATCTGCAAAATACAGTTTGCTCATTATTTTTTTTTTAAATCTTTGATAGGGGACCCACAATACTGTCCACTTTGCTGCTCTTTTTGTGATTGTATATTTGAGTCTGCCTCAGTGTTTTCAACTCATGTAGTCTCTTTAGAGTCCCTTTTTAATGTAAGCCTGTTCATATTCTTATCCCTATGTCTGTATTCGTCCATAAGGAAGATGTGAGAATATAAAGGAACAACATATTTAGTATATGTAGTCTTTGTTCTAACACTGCCCTGGATGAAGTTTGACCTAGGTAACTGTTGCAGGAGGGTAGTACTCTTTAAAATCCCTGGTTCTGGAGTCTGGTTGCCTGGAGTCCAATATCAGTGACTCTACTCTCTGGGTGTGAGAAAGTAGGTGGATTACTAGGGCTTCTAGTGCCTCACTTTAACCATTATTTTCTTAATTTTGTAATGTTAATTTCTCACAGAAATAACTACATTAGTACTGATACAGCACCTTGAGTGGAACATTGAAATGCTGTCTAAATGCTAGCTGCATAATGATTATTCTGGCAGAAGATTTGCAGCCAGATTCATGCTAGGTCTAATCTAAGGCATCTCAATTGTACTACGCCCCTCCTTCCATGTCTATAATACCAGTCTCCCTTAAGTTATGCAACTAGGAATCTAAGAGCCATCCTGGACTTCTCCTTTTTCTTCATGCACTATATTCAGTTAGCAACAAGTTCTACTTCTCTCCTAAGTATGTCTTGGACCCATCAAAATCTCATTTACATTTCCAGTTGATGGTGGGATTGGCCTCCTACCACTTCCTTCTTCCTTTGGTCAGTATCAGTCTGGTCTCCATAGGGCAGCCATGATGGTAAGCTAAACCTGTTTAACAAAGATGCAACAATGATTAAAAACGCTTGAATAATTTCACTTGCCTTTGAAATACAGTTTGATAAACTTTCTGTGGCACACAAACCTTGCATGATTTAGGTTTCTCTCTCTAGTCCCATATCTCGACCTCATTTCTTCACACTTCTACCATACTAATCTTTTCTCATTTTCCCCCTCAAATATGTTATGGACTTGGTTATTCAGGTCCTACAGGTACTTTTTCTCTTCTATGGGTCATCTAGCACGTAACTTCTCACTTAGCTCATTTGTCACATCAATAAAGGTTATGTTCTTAGGGCATATTCCCCTATATTGGGCCAAATAAAGTCTCATTGAACCCATTATTTTCCCCCTTTATATCCCACATCAAGCTTTTATTTTCTTTGTCAAAGCTTGCTTTTCTATGCTCTGACTTATGTGGGCTAAGATGTATCCACGTTGGTAAATTCTATATAATGAGCATTTTACATATGGGGCTCAGAAAATAATTTCTTATGAATTACAGATTGAAGCCAGACTAACAGACCAACCTCTGAGTCCCCTGCAGACCACTATACATTCCTCTTACTAGACACCAAATTATTTTTAGTTTTCAATGATCTTGAGGCTAGAGAAGTGTATTAAGTGACTAAATGGAAAGTGGTGGGGCCAGAGATCTCTGGTGTGCCACAACATTAAAAAATGTAAAATAAAGAGTGGTCTGTGATTGAAGTTGAAAGGTGAACATAAGTTGGCTTTCGTGAAGGAAAAAACTATTACATGTTAGGAAATTTTTTTATGCTACCAAAGCAAGCGGTGCCATTACAGTGCAGCAGGGATCCCAGAATCAACATACACTATGCTTACCTTGGGGAGGCAAGACAAATGTGGTAAATGCATGGAGTGGACTTGTCAAACTTATCTGTACAAGGCTTTGGGGAGACTTCTTGGAACATTCTGGAATATAGCTCCAAGTAATCAGCATTTCTAAAGTGAAACTACCGGGCTATAATCTCAGCACTTCCTCCTTCACCACATGATGGCATATTCTTTCCAAAAGTGTTAATAATTGAGACTCACTACCAAAGTGTTATTGCTGCATGTGCTCACCATGCTTGATAGTGGTAGATCTCTAAAATGTGCTAGTTTGCTGTATGTGATGTAATTCCTTATTTAAAAGGCATTTGACCTTTATATTTTGAAGTGTCTGGCCATTTTGATTTTCTTTACTTTGTGAAGTTTCTATGCCCCCCTATGTTTCTATAGTTTTATTTATTTATTTTCTTGTGACATCTGTTTATTTTCATATGACTTCAGTTTAGTAACTTGTTTCGCGGTGTCTTGGTAAGCAGAAATTATTTTTAATAATTGAATTTGACTGATCTTTTATTATGGTTTGTGTTTTTCTTGTACCTTATAGAAGAAAACCATCCCCATCTTAAGGTTAAAATATATCCTCTATATAGTATAACTTTACCTTTGTATCCACCTGGAATTCATATATGTAAATCTAATTTCTTTTATCATTTTTATGTTAGTGTTATTTACTAGCTATTTTTTCCTAGTTCCTGCAATGATATGTCTACCTCCTGTGATTTCCACTTATGCATAGGTCTGTTCATTTCCTTCTTTCTTTTTTGTTCCTTTCTTTCTTTCTTTTTTCTTTCATTCTTTCTTTCTTTTTCTTTTGTTGTTGTTAAAATAGGCAGTTTAAAATTCAGAATCTGGACCATGGGTTAAAAAGCTGAATCTGCCACTTGTTACCTTGAGCACGTTGCTTAACTTCCTTATAATCCTAACTGTTATCTAACTTATAAAATACAGTACCTTCATCATAAGGTTATTATATTTTGCATCTAGTAAGAGCCATATGTGTAAGTTAAAACATCTTAATTGTTTCCATGACAATACCATACTGTCCTCACTAAAATAGCTGTGTAACAAGTCAAGACATTTTGTCAGATCCCTTTTACATCCCTTTTAGTATTTATTACTGGTTTGGCTACTCCTAGCCTTTTGATCTTGCATACTTATTTGAGAATAAATGTTGATGGAATCTTTGGAAAACGATTTTTATTTTAATCTGAATTATATAATATAGGTCTGTCATTTCAGAAAATTTACTTTGTTAATGAGACTTCTATTCCTAAGCACTGTAACTCTTTTTAGTTATAGCTTGCAAAATTTCCTTTTCTATGGAAAGGTCATAACCTCTTTTGTAAATTTATTCTTTTTTTTTAGACTTCATTCATTTATTCGACAGAGAGAGAGATCATGAGCAGGCAAAGAGGCAGGCAGAGAGAGAGAGGGAAGCAGGCTCCCCGCTAAGCAGAGAGCTCGATGAGGGGCTCGATCCCAGGAACCCAGGATCATGACCTGAGTTGAAGGCAGAGGCCTAACCCACTGAGCCACCCAGGCGCCCTGTAATTTTATTCTTACATAGTTCATTTTTGTTGCCATTAGAAAACTTCTACTTTTAAATGATATTTTCTTAACCACTTGATTCTGGGTTTGATGCTACCTGACTTACAGCAGGAAGGAAAGATACAGGTCAAAAGAGCATCTGATATAGTTTGCATTTCTGTGGGGGCTTTTTTCTTTCCTTTTTTTTTTCTCCTCTACTTTTCTTGCCAGCTCATGTTCTCCCATTCCATTTTTCTCCTCATACCTCCTCTGAGCCTTTATCTTTCATTTTTGAAACATTTTCCAGAGCTCATTGTTTATTATTAAAGTTTTGGAAGTTCCCCCAATATCTCTAAATATTTTACCACAAGTCCCCTTCAACTGCTTGCTTGTCCTGTTCCTTTTACTCATTCTTTTTGAACTGTTTCTGGATAGTTTTTTTGACACATCTTTTTAAATTGTTGTTCGCCTTTCATTTCCTCTTGGGACTGTTTTTTGGAGATGTTTGTGTGTGGGTGTCTATGGGGCATGTCGGAGATAGGAAAGAACCAGAGCTCTACTATCAGCTGGCAGGAGTTATTCCTATGGCACAGGGTTGTATGTGAGAGTACATTCTTGTCACTTCTTCTTACTCCCAGCCCCCCTGAGTAAGCATTGCACAGCTGCTGATAATGTGGAGCCCCTCTCACTCCTGACTCCTGAATCAACAGACTGCTTTCTGTAAACACTGCTTGCTGTGTTCCTCCCTTCTTCTACAATCTGGTTTCAGGGGAAATTTTTATTCTCTGTCCATGCACATTTTTTCTCTTGTTCTAAAGAAGGAATTGCTAGGTTTTATCCCTCAGAGATTTTGCCTTCCTTCCAAAACCTGAAAGCTTTGTCTAGATCTGCAGCCTAGGACCATTTGCTCATTCATATAGGAAATATTACTAAGTATAATACGCCAAGTACTTCGTTAGTTTCTGGACAACTTATGACAACATAAAAATTTATGGAATATTCCCTCAACACATTCATTCTTGCAAAGAGTTATACACACAAAAAAATTATAATACAATAAATTAAGTGCAATGATGGAATTATGTGCAAAGTGTTGAAAGGCAAAAAGCATGTCTAAATGTTCATAACTGAATAAAGGCTTCAGTTAATTCATAAAACAGGAGATAGACCTACTACACATATGCTACTGTGCTATGCAAAGAAGAGGCAGTGACTAAGGTAAGCGTGAATCTTGTCCTGATGAAAACAATGGGAAGAATGTGCGTAAGAAAAGAAACTTAAGAACATATGGCAAGTTTATGAAACCACGAGAAGGCTAAGTGGATCATAAAAATTCAGGAGTGCTTATGGCAGAGGATAGAGTCGGACAGGCAGGATAAGAAGAGAGGATGGAGCACACAATCAGAGCAGTTTGTTTGATTTTATAGATATGGAAGTGGGTTCATTGAAGGACTTTTAATAAGAACATATGGTCAGATTAGTATGTTAGTGAAAACACTCATAAATAAATATGAAAGATTCATTTAGAGAAGGTCAAGACTAGAGGCTAGACCATGAATAAGTTGTCTATATTGACAGACAAGAAGAGGGAGATTCTGAACTTAGGTAATTGAAATAGGTTGAGAAGAAGAACAGTGGCAACAAAAATAGAAGGTTTTTCGGGGCGCCTGGGTGGCTCAGTGGGTTAAGCATCTGCCTTCAGCTCAGGTCATGATCCCAGAGTCCTGGGATCAAGCCCCACATTGGGCTCTCTGCTCAGCAGGGAGCCTGCTTCCCTTCCTCTCTCTCTGCCTGCCTCTTTGCCTACTTGTGACCTCTATCTGTCAAATAAATAAATAAACTCTTTAAAAAAAATAGAAGGTTTTTCGTTGTTGTTTTTGTTTTGTTTTGTTTTGTTTTTGCTAATCAGCTCTGGGGAACAGGACTTCAATCCCTTTCAGGTTTCTGATTGAAATAAAAGGATATGTTTTGGTGTTAAGCAGAGTAAATGTTTTATGTTTTGCCTGGTGATAGATATAACACTTATCAAAAGGTTTCAGAGAAATCTTACAAAAGCAAGTTTCAAAAAGTGGTAATTAGAATAAAGGGAACTAGGAAGTACTTAGATATGAAGTCTATCCTCTATCACTTTCTTCAGCTGAATGAGTTCCCATTTATGTTTCCTTCTACAAACTTGTTATTCCCTTCACAAGGTGGCTTCTTCAGTAAGGTTAATGATGTTGTTTTCTTTTTCCCATTCTATAGCATCAGATTCGGCTTGATTTGGGTTTTGCATGAAATAAAATCGTGACCCAATACTACTCTGGAGCCAAAGGATGGACTAGATATCTGTTTTTTGTCCTATTATAAATGACTGATTGATAGAATAAAAGGACCACTTCTGGTTGACTTGGTGGTAGTTCCTGCAGTATATTGGCTTACTCCTTTGAGACTGCGGATGAAGCAAACTCTTTTCAAGAAAGGTAAAGGGGAGGGTTAACACTGGAATATATGGTGTAGAATATTCCCAAAGGTAACATAAGTAGTCCTATTGGTGGGGGGCAGATAATGAGCTTAATTTTGAGAATCTTGACTTTGAAAAGCCCTTGTTATTCAAATAGAGGGAGTCTACTTTAGCTGGATACTGTGAAAGGTCAGATCACCTCCAAAATGTTCTGAGATGGAGGTTCCTATGCGGAAGGATTATTGAGAAGTGCCCTCAGAATCAACATCTACTAGAGGGGTGAAGAAAGTAGAATTGTGCACGTGGAGTAGAACTGAGATGCATTTCCAAAACAAACTTTAACCCATCTCAGGAAAGCTCTGGATCTGGGATGTTTCTTCAGAATTGACCTACATTGACACAAAGGACAGACCTTTGTTTAACAGTTATTGGATGCAGGGTAACTCAAGAAGGGGGCATGACTCTGATTAAAGTAACTTTTTTTCACTTTTGATATGCAGTGCTACATGTGAATGAGAAGTTTAATGTATACAGCATCAGGACTTACATACTATGAAATTCTACAATTTTACTTAACATCCATCATCTCTTATAAACATAAATTATTTTTCCTTGTGATGAGAATTTTTAGGATCTTCTCTCCTAGCACAGTTTTTAAACTTCTAAAAAAAAATTTTAAAATCTTATTTAAATTCCAGTTAACATACAATGTAATAGTTTCAGGTGGAGCGTATAGTGATTCAGCACTGCCTGACAACACCTGGTGCTCATCGCAAGTGCACTGCTTAATCCCCATCCCTTATTTCCCTTACTCTCCACTCCACCTCCCCTCTGGAAGCCCTCAGTCTGTTCTCTATAATTTTAGAGTCTGTTTTGGTTTGCCTCTATCTTCCCTTTGCTCATTTTGTTTTTTTCTTAAATTCCACAAATGAGTGAAATCATATGGTATTAGTCTATCTCTCACAGATTACTTCACTTAGCACCTTATTCTCTAGCTTCTTTCACATCATTTCAATGGCATGATTTCATCCTTTTTAATGGCTGAATAATATTCCATATCATCACTTCTTTATCTGTTCATCAGTTGATAGACACTTGGGCTATTTTCATAATTTGGCTATTGTAGATAATCCAACATTTATAGTAGCATTATGTGTGTCCCTTTGAATTCCTAGTTTTGTATTCTTTGGGTAAATACTTAGTAATGCAATTGTTGGGTTGTAGGGTAGTTCCATTTTCACATTTTTAAGGAAAACTCCATACTTGTTTTCCAGAGTGGCTCTACCAGTTTATGTTCTCACCAACAAGTGCAGGAAGATTCTCCTTTCTCCACATCCTTGCCAATACTGTTTCTTGTATTGTTGGTTTTAACTATTCTGACAGGTGTGAGGTTACATCTCATTTTAGTTATATTTGTGTTTCCCTGGTGATCAGTGATACTGAGCATCTTTTAATGTGTCTATTGATCATCTGTGTCTTCTCTGGGAAAATATCTATTCATATCTTCTGCCCATGTTTATTTTAGGTACTAAGTTTTCTAAGTTCTTCATATATTCTCAATACTAACCCTTTATCAGACATGTCAATGCAAATATCTTCTCCCATTCCTTAGGTTGTTTTTTTGGTTTTGTTGATTGTTTCCTTTGCCGTGCAAAATCTTTATCTTGGTGAAGTCCCAATAGTTTATATCTGCCTTTATTTCCTTGCCTCAGAAGATATTTCTAGAAAGAACTGCTATGGCTGATATCGAAGAGGTGACTGCCTGTGTTTTCTAGGATTTTTGTGGTTTCAGGTGTCCCATTTAGGTCTTAATCCATTTTGAATTTTTTATCATGTATGGTAATAGGAACTGGTTCAGTTTTCATATTGCCATCCAGTTTTTCTAATACCATTTGTCGAGGAGACTGTCTTTTTCCCACTGGAAAATTTTTCCTGTTTTGTCAAAGATTAGTTGACCATATGGTTGTGAGTTCATGTCTTGATTTCCTATTTTGTTCCATTGATCTATGTATCTGTTTTGGTGCCAGTACTGTACTGCTTTGATTACTACATCTTGGTAGTATAACTTGAAGTCTGGGGTTGTGATGCCTCCAGCTTTGCTCGCTCTTTTCCAGAATTAGTTTGACTATTTGGAGTCCTTCGTGGTTCCATACGAATTTTAGAGTTGTTTGTTCTAGGTCTTTGAAAAAACGCTGGTGGTATTGGTAGGGATTTAATTAAATATGTAGATTGGCTTGGGTAGTATAGACATTTTAACAGTATTTGTTCATATAATCCATGAACATGGAATGTCTTTCTACTTCTTTGTGTCTTATTTTCTTCAGTGTTTTATAGTTCTCAAAGTACAGGTCTTTCACTTTTTTGGTTAGGTTTATTCCTAGGTATCTTATTATTTTTAGTGCAATTGTATATGGGATTGATTCCTTAATTTCTGCTGATTCATTATTGGTATATAGAGATGAGACATATTTCTGTACATTGATTTTTGTATCCTCCAACTTAATGTGTTTATCAGTTTGTTGCAGAGTCTTTCAGGTATTCTATATAGAGGGTATTGTGTCATCTGCAAACAGCTGAAGTTTGAATTCAGTTTGGATGTAGTTTAACTCCTTATGTTGTCTGATTGCTGTGGTTACGACTTCCAGTACTATGTTAACTAACAGTGGTGAAAGTAGACATCCTTGTCTTGTTCCTGGCTGTAGAGGAAAAGCTCTTGGTTTTTCCCCATTGAGGAGAATATTAGCTGTGGGGATTTCATGAATGGCTTTATTAGGTTGAGGTACATTCTTTCTAAACTTACTTTGTTGAGGGATTTTTTTTTTTTTTTTCATGACTGGATATTGTACTTTGTCAAATCCTTATTCTGTGCCTATTGGAGAGGTCATATGATTCTTATCCTTTTATTGTGGTGTATTACACTGACTGGCAAATATTGAACTGCCCTTGCAGCCCAGAAATAAATCCCACTTGATCATGGTGAAGGGTTTATTTATTTATTTTTTAATGTATAATTGGGTTAGGTTTACTAATATTTTGAGAACTTCTGCATCTATGTTCATCAAGGATGTTGGTGTATTCTTTGTTTAGTGGAGTCTTTATCAGGTTTGGATATCAGAATGATGCTAACCTCATAGAATGAATCTGGAAGTTTTCCCTTTCTTCTTCTTTTTTTGGGGGGGATCTTTTTTTTCCCCCCTACCCTCTCCTCCCTCCTCTCCCCCCTCTTTCTTCACCACCCCTCACTTCCTACCAACCCCCTCTTTAATTTGGAACTTCTCATTCTAAGTTGAAAGCTTTTTGAGGACATGAGGCCAATATGAATTATTACCATGATATTTGCTGTGGAGTTATAGGAACTTCTCTCATAGCTAGCAGGTACTAAATAAGTAATCATTGCAATGTGAGTGAAAGAGAGCTATAAACAGGACCTAACCTTGCAGGGAGTGTGGAGGTGGGAAATGGAAAAAGTTTAGTGCTTACCAAACTGTCTTGCTGGTGTCTGTAATGAGCTTCTGCTAGTTGTATTGATTTTTTTGTATGAGCAAATTATAAGAAAACAAAGCTTTAGCTTTAGTTTATTGATTTAAAAGTTACCAGTTAAATAACTTGGATTTCAGGGAACTCACTGGATTGTTTTAGAATAAGCTAAATGGCTAGTTTTGGCACCAGTAGATGGAGCTTCCTTTTGAGATGAAAATGTCAAGATTATTCACCAAAGTTTTTAAAATAGTTTACAAGTTTCTGTTGACAGGATGAAAAATTCAAGTTAAATCTTACATTCACTTTTAAAATGTTTTCTTTTTACTGTTTGAAGATACAGGATTTGAGAAGCTATTCTAAAATAGAAGTTTTTAAAATGGAGGAAAAACAGGGACAAAATACCATGGGAATAATGATTTCTTTTTAGTTTAACAACTTGAAAATACAGTATTTGATTCCCACTCTGGTTTTAGTTAAGTTCTTAGCATTAGCTATTTAACAGGTCTTGTTCCTTATTTTACCCGGCAAGCTAGTTTTTGATTTCTCAAATCAAATGATTTCTCAGGTAAGCAATTTTATCAGTATTTTAAAAACAATTTAACAACAAAAATACTGAAATAATATTGTGAAATATTTCAGGATAGAAATTTTTAATCTCTCTCATTGCCTCCATGCCAACTCAAGGAATATTCACAATTTTAACATTTCTTTTCAAATATTGCTTTAGTTTGGTATAGTAAGAAGAATATTTGAATTCTATTTCTTCTTGATTTGACTCAGCAACTAAGTGAATAGAACCTAAATCTTATTGTCTTGATTCTTCTGCTATAAGTAGGGAGAGTGATAATATCTGAAGACACTGTCCTATCAGTTAAAGGAAAGCAGTGTGAAAATAACTGTAAACAATGTACTAGATGTTTTAAGTAATGGTAAATTGAAACATGCTTACTATTTAAATTTGTAAAAGTAAAAAAAAATAGTAACTGTGATATACTGTAAATTAGGAGGTCTTCCTATTTCTTTAGAAATCAAATTACTCTGAAGAGATTGTTTTTAACAGTTGTGCCAAAATTTTTACTTCAAGTCAGGTTAAGATGAAAGAGACCATGTTGCTTAAGAAAAAAAATCATGAAAGAAGATAAAATGTTACTATTTTGCTTAGTAACCATAAAGGAGAAACTGTGGCAGACAGGAAAAATTAATTCAACAAAAGGAAACTTAAAATTACTTGGGAGAGAATCCAAAGGGCTCTGATCAGGGCCGTGTTTCAAATGGTCAAAAATCACTTTGAAATCAAATCAAATTGCAGCTTCTTTGGCACCATTTTCAGATATTCTGATTCAGATTTGGCAATAAAGAATCTGTATTTTAGGAAAGAAAAAAAAGAAAGGTCTCCATTTTAAATATCCCAGGTAATTTTCCTACATAAGTAGTTCATACACATCATCAATATGTATTACTTTAGACATTTTCTGTGTCATATTCAATTCTACTTAGCCATATTTTTAGGAAATACTAAAGTAAGACAGATAAAATTTTAATCATGAATTTAGGTTAATGACATCTCTAGCTAAAAGTACTTGACAAAAATATAGTTAGAAGTAACAAAAGTTTTTCTTATTTATTTTATTTTGCTGTTCTTATAAAGAACAGAGAATTGTATCGAATTTGACTTGTGTAGCAAAATGTAAAAACTGAAACTAATATGGACTTACACAAGTAGAAAATAGTGTGTAGATTCTGCGTGATGACTTAAGTTGCCATGCGGTTCTGAATAGCTCAGGAAGTCTGACTTTTCCAATGTTCATATGAATCACTAGAGGGCAACATATACTATACCTTTAAGATCACATATCATGGAATTGTTTGTAGTTACAGGGAGCAAATGCAGAGCCTCAACTGGCAGAAGTCACAAAGATCTAAGCTATAACTATAATTACTGCTCAAATAATCAGATAATTTAGTTAACTGCATACAACCACCAGTAGCAGTTATTTACCTATTGAATGAACTATTAAGGTTTTTCTCTTAATGTTTGGAGAAAATCAAATAGATATTGTCCTTATCCTCTAAAACTCATGTACAAATCTTGCAGACTAGAAGTCATGAAAAATGGAGTCCTTCTTTTCTCATACATGCGTCAATTACAGTAAAGCCCTAGCATCCCTTTTCGTTGCACAGAGTACTCTGCCTGTACAGCGATCTATCCTTTGTATTGTATTATTTGGGTTCATCTCATCATTACTTAGGTTTAAAAAAAATGAAGAAGCTTCTAATGAAGAAAGAGCCAGTAACTATTTTCAATCAAAATTAAGGAAAAAGAGAAAACCTTAGAAATCATAGTCGATTTGCACCCTTCAATTTTTTTCATATTTTTATATCTAGACAACTTTTTTTGTTGTTCTTTCATGATTAAATGTTATGAAGCCATGTTGAAGGAAAGTTGGTTACAAGAATAAATGAATAAATAAAAATACAAATTGATGGAATTTTCTGACCCTGAAAGATTAAAAAGAAGTGGGGTGGGGGTTACAGAATGGAGGTGGGGAAAACTATAGATGAGGAGAGAGAGAGACTGAATGTAGTGGGGAAAAGGACTGCATGCCTGAAGCTGGAACACTATAATCTAAAAGAAGCAAAGCCTGTCTACCAAAAATGTATAAACTAATTCTGCTTTTAAATACAGCAGGTGGAGAGTTACCAGTTAAATTTTAAGCACTTAATATATGCTAGACGAAACACTTTATATTATTTCATCTTCTCAAGGAAATTATGAAATTGAATGAGGATTCAAGAAATTTATGAAATTGAGCTATCATTATATACATTTTATGAATGGGAAAACTGACATTTTAGAAGTTAATTTATTGGAAGAGCTGAAACACCAATCCATGCAATGGGTTCAGAGCCTTTGGTCTTAACAACTCTGCCCTTGTCTTTCCATGGATAGATGTTATCTCAAAAGAAAAATAAGATTTTTGGCATCTCTGCCAAAAAATGGGCATACAAGTTTCACATTCATTCAAAAGTAAGTCTCTTCTTAGATTACCAATGTAAAAATCCACATGGAGATATTATCCAGACATTATACACATGGAGACATTGCTTGTATGTATGAAATAGTGGATGAAGTAGTGAATGTATGAAGTATTGAAACATTTGCATGTATAATATTAATTTGGCTTAAAAACCATAAGCCTGGGTTTAATTTCAATCTAAGAAGCCCAGGAGCACAATTTGGAGTTGGAGAATATATGTTAAAACGAATATTTTGTGATTTTAGGGAAACAGTGGGAGACTAAAGAAAATTTAGGCATTCATCCATTCATATAAAACTTCTTGGGACGCCTGGGTGGCTCAGTTGGTTGGACGACTGCCTTCGGCTCAGGTCATGATCCCGGAGTCCTGGGATCGAGTCCCGCATCAGGCTCCCAGCTCCATGGGGAGTCTGCTTTGCTCTCTGACCTTCTCCTCACTCATGCTCTCTCTGTCTCTCTCTCAAATAAATAAATAAAATCTTAAAAAAAAAAAAAACTTCTTAAACACTGCTTTTGGAGGAATTCGTGGATGCTAGGGGAAAAATAAGGCTTTCCTCCAGACTTAAACTAGTCTCTACTTGATCTCTGATTCAGTAATTTCATTTTCTTGAGTTAGAGCAATTTCATTTTCTTGAGTTAGAGCACTGGTCAGGTGAAGCTATATTTTGAAGAGATAAATTCACAAACAAACAAACACTATAAAGCTTTCAGATGTTAGTGGACCTTCTGAGGTATGTCTAATTTTAATATTTCATTTCTTAGTATTGACATTCTAAAAATTCAGAATTCAGCTCTTCAGTCTTATTATGCAAAGAATAAGTCAAAATCAGTCTGTAACTTACTTACAAAAAAGTGATCTTATAACTTATTCTAGATTAGAGTTATGGAGTTATATAAAATTATACCTTTCAAAGAGATTTCCAAATCATTATTCTCCTCTACCTAACAGGATAACCTAGGTAGTCACCATAGTCTAGATTATGCTGCAATAACAAACTCCAACACAGTAACTTAAAACTGAAGATTTACTTTTTTACTCATGCTGCCATTCCTTTGTGGGACACCTGTGAGCTCTGCTCCTGGAAAGACATCATCCATTTTTTTTTTTTTTTAAAGGAAAGATAGAGGGAGAAAGGGAGGGAGAAGGAAACCATGAACACAAGCAGAGGAAAGGGGCAGGGAGAAGCAAATTTCCTGCTGAGCAGAGAGCCTGATGTGGAGGCTGGATCTCAGGACCTTTGGATCATGACCTGAGCTGAAGGTAGACGCTTAACTGACTGAGCCACCCAGGTGTCCCTCATCCTCACCCATGAAGCATCATGCCTCAAGACCTACTGTCTTGACCATTGCTTTGAACATGGCAAAGGGAAAAGAGAGCTCTGAAGTGTCTCACCTCAGCTTTATAGCTTTTGGGCTGAAGATGGCTTATAACTCATTGCCCAGAATTACATAGTCCCGTTCAGATACACGGTGGGAGCTTCCTGAAAAAAGTAATTCACCATGGCTCCAGAATGAAGGAAAAACAGAAGTTATGTGAATGGCAGTAGTGACAACCATATTCCTCTAACAAAAATACTTTTCCTTTTTACCCAAATAAGATATTAAATTTTACACATGAGTTGAAAAAAAAAATTGTTAAAACTTTTGACAATATGGAAATATTTTAAGGGTAAAATTTAAGCCATTAACATCTTAGAGGTACCTTGTTTATTATTTATTATATTAGGCTCAGAAGAAAAAGGAAACAGTTTCTTTTCTGTCCAGATTAGCTTTGAAATCTTAAGTTTTTATCCCAGCTGTGATAGACTAAGATGGATATGTGTGTGTGTGTGTGTGTGTGTGTGTGTGTGTGTGTGTGTGTTTAATTAAATACATATAAAGTTTACAGGTCCAAAGACTTAACCAGCTTCAAGGTAGATCTATAGTGCTTTTGTGATGGTTCAAGATAACTTGGTAGTCTCTCAACTGCTCTATTTAGATAACTTTTATATTTAATTGTGTACATATGCCTACTTTAAAGGAAACATTTTTTTACCATATTAATGGATTAACCTGGAATTATTAATCTTTTTCTTTAGAAATACTATATACCTTCCATTTTTCATTTCCTGGTATTCAGAAACCTTTTGCTACTTGCTCCCAAATTTCATATAATAGCTAGTTACCATCTCTTCCAGTAACTCTTCTGGTATATATTATTCATTAAAAAATACTTCAGGGGCATCTGGGTGGCTCAGCCAGTTGAGAGGCCAATTCTTTCAGCTCAGGTCATGATCTCTGGGTCTTGGGATCAAGCCCCCTGCGTTGGGCTCTGTGTTCAGTAGGAATTCTGCTTGAGCATTCTCTCCATCCCTGCCTCACTGCTCCTCCCCCTGTTCACAGGTGTTTTCTCTCTCTCAAATTTAATAAATAAATAAATAAATGACTTGAGAATTTTATAAAGCATGAAAACTATTCGATGGTAAAAGCCTTTGTAAAAGGTAACTTGTTACCTCAATTAGACTAGTAGAATTCTTTTCCTTGTTACAAGTCAGTTTATAAAAATACCTAGATTTTTTTCCTTTGCTATTTTTTCTGAAAATAGTTTGAAAACGAATTGCATAGATACATAAGTAACTTTAAAATAAAACCAGTTTTAAGGAGATTGGCAGCAACAACACAATCACAATATAAACCTTAAGTGTCTCAGGATATCTGACACAGGAAAATAAAAGTTTTCATGCTCACTGAGAAATGCTTGAGGATTTCTTGCCCTCTGTTTCTCCCCCTATTTGCTCATGTTCTCTCTCTGTGTCTAAAATAAATAAATAAATCTTTATCTATTGATGATTTAAATTTGAGTTTGAGTCCTGCTTCTGTATTTAAAATATTTACTTTTTCCCCCACATTGACTTTTATTTTTTAAACGATTAAGTGTATGTTTACATCTTATTGTAATGGTTGGGCATTTGAGAGAAATGATAAATGGATGAACAGAAGCAAAAAGTAATACAATAAGTTATATATAAACTTTAACTTTTTTCATGAGTTAATATTAATGAAAGAAAAATCTATGGAAAAATAAAGGTGATAAGGAGAAGTTACAAATGAAATACAAGAAAATACTTGTCTTTAAAAAAGGAGAAAATGGAAAAGTATAAATTCAAGAAGTGTATTTCAGAGAAAATATATTAGGCTTTTTTAATCACTTAAAACTTTTTAAGCTATGAGTATTGTCAAATTCTGCTATACAGAATCTACCAATTTTTCACTTAAAATAGAATAGTCCTTGAAATATTTCTTATACCACTAGGGTGCCATTCAGTAAATTGCTTCTTCATAAGCACTAAATTGCACACTAATGTCTTGAGAAAGAAAGCTATCTACTCCCTAGGATTATAAATATTATCTCATTAGTTCTAAAAACACACCCATGAGGACAGAAAATGGAAATGGGAAATTTTTCTTTCATTTTAGGGGTTGAAACATTGAGACACTGAACATAGAATATCAGCATTATCAATACTCCAAATTCTAGAACCCTTGATGTAAAATTTAATGTTGGAACTACTAAATGAGGAATTTATAACTCAGAGGATATCTGCATGTCCATGTCTGCAAAGCTTGTGCTTGGAGCTATGAAAAATCTGACTTCTTAAACCCCAATTCAGGATTGTCAGGATAATTAAGGTGGACAAATGAAGTGGCAAATAAAAAAAAAAATGAGGCAGTAGCATGTTTAGGTAAAGTGAGCAATGGAAAATCTGAGTGGTTCAGTCTGTTAAGGATCTGCCTTTGGCTCAGATCATGATCCCGGGACCTTGGATCAAGCCCTGTATTGGGAGTACTTCTTCTTGTTCCTAACCATCCTTCCCTTTGTGCTTTCTCTTGCTCTCAAATAAAATGAATGATGAAATAAAGTAAATGGATGAAGCCTTAAATGTTCATTATATTCATCAAGGTAATATTAATCCTGATATATACATGACTGAGGAAGGGGTCAAAAAGAAATGGACTTTGGACAAGAGTATCTTCTAGAGGTTCCTTCTGCAATTTTTTTTAATTTTTTATTTTTTATAAACATATATTTTTATCCCCAGGGGTACAGGTCTGTGAATCACCAGGTTTACACACTTCACAGCACTCACCAAAGCACATACCCTCCCCAATGTCCATAATCCCATGCCCTTCTCCCAAAACCCCTCCCCCCAGCAACCCTCAGTTTGTTTTGTGAGATTAAGAGTCACTTATGGTTTGTCTCCTTCCCAATCCCATCTTGTTTCATTGATTCTTCTCCTACCCACTTAAGCCCCCATGTTGCATCACCACTTCCTCATATCAGGGAGATCATATGATAGCTGTCTTTCTCTGCTTGACTTATTTCACTAAGCATGATACGCTCTAGTTCCATCCATGTTGTCGCAAATGGCAAGATTTCATTTCTTTTGATGGCTGCATAGTATTCCATTGTGTATATATACCACTTCTTCTTGATCCATTCATCTGTTGATGGTTCTTTCTAGGTTCTTTCCATAGTTTGGCTATTGTGGACATTGCTGCTATAAACATTTGGGTGCACGTGCCCCTTTGGATCACTACGTTTGTATCTTTAGGGTAAATACCCAATAGTGCAATTGCTGGGTCATAGGGCAGTTCTATTTTCAACATTTTGAGGAACCTCCATGCTTTTTTCCAGAGTGTTGCACCAGCTTGCATTCCCAACAACAGTGTAGGAGGGTTCCCCTTTCTCCACATCTTCACCAGCATCTGTCATTTCCTGACTTGTTGATTTTAGCCATTCTGACTGGTGTGAGGTGATATCTCATTGTGGTTTTGATTTGTATTTCCCTGATGCCGAGTGATATGGAGCACTTTTTCATGTGTCTGTTGGCCATCTGGATGTCTTCTTTGCAGAAATGTCTGTTCGTGTCCTCTTCCCATTTCTTGATTGGATTATTTGTTCTTTGGGTGTTGAGTTTGCTAAATTCTTTATAGATTCTGGACACTAGTCCTTTATCTGATATGTCGTTTGCAAATATCTTTTCCCATTCTGTCAGTTGTCTTTTGATTTTGTTAACTGTTTTCCTTTGCTGTGCAAAAGCTTTTGATCTTGATGAAATCCCAATAGTTCATTTTTGCCCTTGCTTCCCTTGCCTTTGGCATTGTTCCTAGGAAGATGTTGCTGCGGCTGAGGTCTAAGAGGTTGCTGCCTGTGTTCTCCTCAAGGATTTTGATGGATTCCTTTCGTACATTGAGGTCCTTCATCCAATTTGAGTCTATTTTTGTGTGTGGTGTAAGGAAATGGTCCAATTTCATTTTTCTGCATGTGGCTGTCCAATTTTCCCAGCACCATTTATTGAAGAGGCTGTCTTTTTTCCATTGGACATTCTTTCCTGCTTTGTCGAAGATTAGTTGACCATAGAGTTGAGGGTCTATTTCTGGCCTCTCTATTGTGTTCCATTGATCTATGTGTCTGTTTTTGTGCCAGTACCATGCTGTCTTGATGATGACAGCTTTGTAATAGAGCTTGAAGTCCAGAATTGTGATGCCACCAACTTTGGCTTTCTTTATCAATATCCCTTTGGCTATTCGAGGTCTTTTCTGGTTCCATATAAATTTTAGAATTATTTGTTCCATTTCTTTGAAAAAGATGGATGGTACTTTGATAGGAATTGCATTAAATGTGTAGATTGCTTTAGGTAGCATAGACATTTTCACAATATTTATTCTTCCAATCCAGGAGCATGGAACATTTTTCCATTTCTTTATGTCTTCCTCAATTTCTTTCATGAGTACTTTATAGTTTTCTGAGTATAGATTCTGTGCCTCTTTGGTTAGGTTTATTCCTAGGTATCTTATGGTTTGGGGTGCAATTGTAAATGGTATTGACTCCTTAATTTCTCTTTCTTCTGTCTTGCTGTTGGTGTAGAGAAATGCAACTGATTTCTGTGCATTGATTTTATATCCTGACACTTTACTGAATTCCTGTATAAGTTCTAGAAGTTTTGGAGTGGAGTCTTTTGGGTTTTCCATATATAGTATCATATCATCTGTGAAGAGTGATAATTTGACTTCTTCTTTGCCGATTTGGATGCCTTTAATTTCCTTTTGTTGTCTGATTGCTGAGGCTAGGACCTCTAGTACTATGTTGAATAACAGTGGTGATAATGGACATCCCTGCCGTGTTCCTGACCTTAGCGGAAAAGCTTTCAGTTTTTCCCCATTGAAAATGATATTTGCAGTGGTTTTTTATAGATGGCTTTGATGATTTTGAGGTATGTGCCCTCTATCCCTACACTTTGAAGAGTTTTGATCAGGAATGGATGCTGGACTTTGTCAAATGCTTTTTCAGCATCTATTGAGAGTATCATATGGTTCTTGTTCTTTCTTTTATTGATGTGTTGTATCACATTGACTGATTTGCGGATGTTGAACCAACCTTGCAGCCCTGGAATAAATCCCACTTGGTCGTGGTGAATAATTCTTTTAATGTACTGTTGAATCCTATTGGCTAGTATTTTGGTGAGAATTTTCACATCTGTGTTCATCAAGGATATTGGTCTATAGCTCTCTTTTTTGATGGGATCCTTGTCTAGTTTTGGGATCAAGGTGATGCTGACCTCATAAAATGAGTTTGGAAGTTTGCCTTCCATTTCTATTTTTTGGAACAGTTTCAGGAGTATAGGAATTAGTTCTTCTTTAAATGTTTGGTAGAATTCCCCCGGGAAGCTGTCTGGCCCTGGGCTTTTGTTTGTTTGGAGATTTTTAATGACTGTTTCAATCTCCTTACTGGTTATGGGTCTGTTCAGGCTTTCTACTTCTTCCTGGTTCAGTTGTGGTAGTTTATATGTTTCTAGGAATGCATCCATTTCTTCCAGATTGTCAAATTTGTTGGCATAGAGTTGCTCATAGTATGTTCTTATAATAGTTTGTATTTCTTTGGTGTTAGTTGTGATCTCTCCTCTTTCATTCATAATTTTATTTATTTGGGTCCTTTCTCTTTTCTTTCTGATAAGTCTGGCCAGGGGTTTATCAATTTTATTAATTCTTTCAAAGAACCAGCTCCTAGTTTCGTTGATTTGCTCTATTGTCTTTTTGGTTTCTATTTCATTGATTTCTGCTCTGATCTTTATGATTTCTCTTCTCCTGCTGGGCTTAGGGTTTCTTTCTTGTTCTTTCTCCAGCTCCTTTAGGTGTAGGGTTAGGTTGTGTACCTGAGACCTTTCTTGTTTCTTGAGAAAGGCTTGTACCACTATATATTTTCCTCTTAGGACTGCCTTTGTTGTGTCCTACAGATTTTGAACCGTTGTATTTTCATTATCATTTGTTTCCATGATTTTTTTCAATTCTTCTTTAATTTCCCGGTAGACCCATTCATTCTTTAGAAGGATGCTGTTTAGTCTCCATGTATTTTGGTTCTTTTCAAACTTCCTTTTGTGGTTGAGTTCTAGCTTTAGAGCATTGTCCTCTGAAAATATGCAGGGAATGATCCCAATCTTTTGATACCAATTGAGTCCTGATTTAGGACCAAGGATGTGATCTATTCTGGAGAATGTTCCATGTGCACTAGAGAAGAATGTGTATTCTGTTGCTTTGGGATGAAATGTTCTGAATATATCTGTGATGTCCATATGGTCCAGTGTGTCGTTTAAGGCCTTTATTTCCTTGCTGATCTTTTGCTTGGATGATCTGTCCATTTCTGGGAGGGGAGTGTTAAAGTCCCCTACTATTATTGTATTATTGTTGATGTGTTTCTTTGATTTTGTTATTAATTGGTTTATATAGTTGGCTGCTCCCACGTTGGGGGCATAGATATTTAAAATTGTTAAATCTTCTTGTTGGACAGATCCTTTGAGTATGATATAGTGTCCTTCCTCATCTCTTATTATAGTCTTTGGCTTAAAATCTAATTGATCTGATATAAGGATTGCCACTCCTGCTTTCTTCTGATGTCCATTAGCATGGTAAATTCTTTTCCACCCCCTCACATTAAATCTGGAGGTGTCTTCGGGCTTAAAATGAGTTTCTTGGAGGCAACTTATAGATGGGTTTTGTTTTTTTATCCATTCTGATACCCTGTGTCTTTTGAATGGGGCATTTAGTCCATTAACATTCAGGGTAACTATTGAGAGATATGAATTTAGTGCCATTGTATTGCCTGTAAGGTGGCTGTTACTGTATATGGTCTCTGTTCCTTTCTGATCTACCACTTGTAGGCTCTCTCTTTGCTTAGAGGACCCCTTTCAATATTTCCTGTAGAGCTGGGTGGTGTTTGCAAATTCTTTCAGTTTTTGTTTGTCCTGGAAGCTTTCAATCTCTCCTTCTATTTTCAATAATAGCCTAGCTGGATATAGTATTCTTGGCTGCATGTTTTTCTCGTTTAGTGCTCTGAAAATATCATTCCAGCTATTTCTGGCCTGCCAGGTCTCTGTGGATAATATTTTTACCATTGTATGCTACAGACTTCTTTTCTCGGGCTGCTTTCAGGATTTTCTCTTTGTCACTGAGACTTGTAAATTTTACTATTAGGTGACAGGGTGTGGGCCTATTCTTATTGATTTTGAGGGGCGTTCTCTGAACCTCCTGAATTTTGATGCTCATTCCCTTTGCCATATTGGGGAAATTCTCCCCAATAATTCTCTCCAGTATACCTTCTGCTCCCCTCTCTCTTTCTTCTTCTTCTGGAATCCCAATTATTCTAATGTTGTTTCGTCTTATGGTGTCACTTATCTCTCGAATTCTCCCCTCGTGGTCCAGTAGCTGTTTGTCCCTCTTTTGCTCAGCTTCTTTATTCTCTGTCATTTGGTCTTCTATATCACTAATTCTTTCTTCTGCCTCATTTATCCTAGCAGTGAGAGCCTCCATTTTTGATTGCACCTCATTAATAGCTTTTTTGATTTCAACTTGGTTAGATTTTAGTTCTTTTATTTCTCCAGAAAGGGCTTTTATATCTCTTGAGAGGGTTTCTCTAATATCTTCCATGCCTTTTTCGAGCCCGGCTAGAACCTTGAGAATTGTCATTCTGAACTCTAGATCTGACATATTACCAATGTCTGTATTGATTAGGTCCCTAGCCTTCGGTACTGCCTCTTGTTCTTTTTTTTGTGTTGAATTTTTCCATCTTGTCATTTTGTCCAGATAAGAGTATATGAAGGAGCAAGTAAAATACTAAAAGGGTGGCAACAATCCCAGGAAAATATGCTTTAACCAAATTAGAAGAGATCCCAAATCGTGAGGGGGTAGAAAGGGGATAAAAAGAGGTTCAAAAAAGAAGAAAGAAAAAAAAAAAGAAAAAAGAAAAAAAAAGAAAAGAAAAGAATTTAAAAAAGTAAACAAATAAGAAAAATATAGAAAAAAAAATATATATATATATTGGATAAACTAGTTAAAAAATGTTAAAAAAGAAAAAGGTAAAAGTTAAAAAAAAATTTACCAGAAGGCAAGAAAAAAAGAAAAAAAAAAACAAAAAATGATAAAGAAAAAAATCAAATTAACTGCAAGACTAAAAAAAAATCACAGGGAGAAAGCCATGAGTTCCGTGCTTTGCTTTCTCCTCCTCTGGAATTCTGCTGCTCTCCTTGGTATTGAAACTGCACTTCTTCGTAGGTGAACTTGGTCTTGGCTGGATTTCTTGTTGATCTTCTGGAGGAGGGGCCGGGTGTAGTGATTCTCAAGTGTCTTTACCCCAGGTGGAATTGCACCGCCATTACCAGGGACCAGGCTGAGTAATCCGCTCGGGTTTGCTTTCAGGAGCTTTTGTTCCCTGAGCGCTTTCCGTAGAGTTCCAGAGGATGGGAATACAAATGGCGGCCTCCTGGTCTCCAGCCCGGCGGAGCCGAGAGCCCAGGGCCCCACTGCTCAGTGCGCCCTCAGAGAACAGCGCCCAGTTACTCCCGTCTGCCTGACCTCCGGCCCCGCTCCGAGCTCACCGAGCCTGCGACCGGTTCAAGGTCACCCCGAGCTGCGAACTTACTGTCGGCTCTGTCTCTGTAGCCGGCTTTCCCGTTCCAATACCCGCAAGCTCTGCGACACTCAGACACCCCCGATCCTTCTGTGACCCTGCGGGACCTGAGGCCACGCTGACCCCGCGTGTGCTTCGCCCCGGTTTAGCCTCTGGAGCGATGTCCCTCAGCGGAACAGACTTTTAAAAGTCCTGATTTTGTGCGCCGTTGCTCCGCCGCTTGCCGGGAGCCGGCCCCTCCCCCCGGGTCTATCTTCCCGTCGCTTTGGATTCACTTCTCCGCCGGTCCTACCTTTCAGAAAGTGGTTGTTTTTCTGTTTCCAGAATTGCTGTTCTTCTTCTCTTCCATCTGCCGATGGATTTTTAGGTGTTTGCAATCTTTAGATAAGCTATCTAGCTGATCTCCGGCTAGCTGAAGTAGTCTCAGCCTGCTACTTCTCCGCCATCTTGACTCCGCCCCCCCTTCTGCATTTTTACTATAAAATTCCTTCCATTACAACCTTCTGGTTTTTATTTTCTGCAATTTTTCTTAATTTCAGGGGATTTATATATATATATATTTTTGTGACTTATTTTTTCTTTTGTTGTTGTTGTTGTTACTCTCTAGAGGGGATAAAATGGAGTTCTCTGGGAGGTGGGTAAGATGGAGCTTTGGCAGTTCAACCCTTAAGGGCATGTATCCTTCCACTCAAGTCTGTGGTGCCTTGAGTATCCATAGAGCAGCTTCCTCATGACTACTGCAGGGGCTGTGATGATACTGAGAGCCATGCTGAAGACCCTGAGTCCTTACTGGGTCACCTTATTCTGTTAGCACTAATGCCTTGGCTCCTGCTGACATAGCTTTGCTCCATGTCAAGGTTAGCAGTTACTGAAAAATTTCCAACACCAATTTTCTAATGTGTTTCAGCTGTTTATATTCACACACATGCTTACTTTCCCCAGGCCTCTATATTCTTCTTATCAAAGTCTAATTCTTCTTCCCTGCTATTAGAACCATGAGCCTCAACAGTCTACCTAATGTGTCTGGAATGTCAAATCCAGAATTTAAATCCCAGTCTCAACTATGTGCAACTAAGTTCCTACATAAGAAATTGAATGCAAACAGATGTGTCTAGGGAAATAATGCTTAGCTTCACTCACTAACATCTAAGCCTAAATACTCAACTTACACTACCAATGTGTGTTTTCCCGAGTAATATGTGCCTGCTTAACCTATAACTAAAGATAAATGGGACTGTGAGTTCACTTAAAATTATATTCCAGTCTCTTGGTTTTATTTACTTTTCAAAAATAGTACAATTTTGTCCTCCCCTGCAAGTCTCCTCTCTACAGTGATAATGGTGTCACAGACTCAAGATATGTCTTTTTCCAGTGTACTTGTTTCACTTCTTTCTTTTTCTTTTCTTTTTTCTTTTTTTGAATTTTGTTTTATTTTACATCTTTTCAGTGTTCCAAAATTCATTGTTTATGCACCACACCCAGTGCTCCATGCAATACATGCCCTCTGTAATACCCACCACCAGGCTCTTCCAACCCCCCAGTTTGTTTTTCAGAGTCCACAATCTCTCATGGTTTCTCTCCTGTCAGATTTCCCCCAACTCACTTCTCTTCTCCATTCCCAATGCCTTCTGTGTTATTCCTTATGCTTCACAAGTAAGTGAAACCATATGATAATTCAGTCTCTCTGCTCGTCTTATCTCACTCAGCATACTCTCTTCCAGTCCCGTCCATGTTGATGCAAAAGTTGGGTATTCATCCTTTCTGATGGAGGCATAATACTCCATTGTATATATGGACCATATCTTCTTAATCCATTCATCTGTTGAAGGGCATCTTGGTTCTTTCCACAGTTTGGTACTGTGGCCATTGCTGCTATGAACATTGAGGGTACAGATGGCCCTTCTTTTCACTACATCTGTTTCATTGGAGTAAATACCCAGTAGTACAATTGCAGGATCATTATGTAGCTCTATTTTTAATTTCTTCAGGAATCTCCATACTGTTTTCCAAAGCAGCTGTCTCAATTTGCATTCCCACCAACAGTGTAAGAGGGTTCCCCTTTCTCTACATCCTCTCTGACACTTGTTGTTTACTGTCTTGTTGATTTTGGTCATTCTAACTGGTGTAAGGTGGTATCTCAATGTGATTTTGATTTGAATCTCTCTGATGGCTAATGATGATGAACGTTTTTTCATGTGCTATTAGCCATTTGTATGTCTTCTTTGGAGAAGTGTCTGTTCATGTCTTCTGCCCATTTTTAGATGTGATTATCTGTTTTGTGTGTATCAAGTTTGAGGAGTTCTTTATAGATCTTAGATATCAGCCCTTTGTCTGTAGTGTCATTTGCGAATATCTTCTCCCATTCTGTGGGTTACCTCTTTGGTTTGTTGACTGCTTCCTTTGCTGTGCAGAAGCTTTTGATAATGATGAAGTACCAAAAGTTTATTTTCTCTTTTTTTTTTCCTTTGTCTTTGGGGACATATCTTGAAAGCTGGGGTAGCGATTCTCATATCAGATAAATTAGATTTTAAATCTAATAAATAGTCAGAGATAAAGAAGGACACTATATCATTCTTAAAGGGTCTATCCACCAAGAAGATCTAACAATTGCAAATATTTATGTCCCCAATACGGGAGCAGCCAACTACCTAAGACAACTGTTAATCAAGATAAAGAGTCATATTGATATGAATACATTAAGAATAAGGGATCTTAACATGCCACTCTCAGTAATAGATAGATCCTCCAAGCAGAAAATCAATTTAAAAAAAAAAAAGCATTGAGTGACACATTGATCCCGACGGACCTCATAGCTATATATACAGAACATTCCACCCCAAAACTATGGAATACTCATTCTTCTTGAGCGCACATGGAACTTTCTCCAAAATAGACCACATACTGGGTCACAAATCAGTGCTCAACAGATACCAGAAGACTGAGATTATTCCCTGCATATTCTCAGACCACGATACTTTGAAACTAGAACTCAATCACAAGAAAAAGTTTGGAAGGAATTCAAACACTTGGAAGCTAAAGACCACCCTGCTTATTAAGAAAGAAAATTTAATTTTACTATGAAATAAATTTGAACTCTAGCTTCCTAGTACTTTTTTTTTAAGATTTTATTTATTTATTTGACAGGCAGAGATCACAAGTAGGTAGAGAGGCAAGCAGAGAGAGTAGGGGAAGCAGGCTCTCTGCTGAGCAGAGCCTGATGTGAGGCTCGATCCCAGGACCCTGAGATCATGACCTGAGCCAAAGGCAGAAGCTTAACCCACTGAGCCACCCAGGCACTCCCCTAGTACTTTTTACTTTGAGACCTTAAAGTGAGCACTGAGGGTCATATTAGCTGCAACATTGCTTCCCTTACCTAAGTGATCAATTTCAGTCACATCATTGCCTGTTAGAGATGGCCTTGTACTGCTAAAATATTTTCAGTGGTTGATGATGCCAGAGATTTCTGTTTATAGCACTATGCTTTACTCCCTGTGACTTAAGTTGATCCCTTTGCAATCCTTTGTCAATCCTGACCTATTCTCTTCTTTGCAATCAGTTGAAAGCAAGGTGTTATTACCTGTTTTCCTCTTACTCAGCTCAAGCTACTGAATGACTCTTGAACATGGAATATGTGAAAAGGAGTAAGACAGCTAAGTATCAACAACCCTAACTAAATATATTAAGATGGTCAGTTTTGTGAGTAAATAACAACATCATACCAGCCTTGCAGCAGTCCATATCAGAAAAAGGTCTTCAAGGGTCTTCAATCCACCCTTCATTGGATAAAGGGTGATCTTTATCCAAAGATCATGACAAATATCTGGCTTAGAAATTGTTCTTGAAACCAAAATTTCATCAACATTGACCAAATTAAAATGATATATTTTATTTCTTTTTAAGATCTGGCTCATTTCTTCATAAATTAATGGAGTACTAAATCATAACACTACTGCCTTTGAGGAAGGTATAATTGCATAGTGCTTTGTGATCATTAATTTTATGTGCCACCTTGACAGGGGGCCATAATAGGATGTCCAGATAGCTGCTTAAACATAATTTCTCAGTGTGTCTGTGAGGGTGCTTCTGGAAGAGAATTGGTGGATTGACTAAAGCAGATGGCCTTCCCCAGTGTGGGTAGGCATTATCTAATCCTTGAGAGCCTGCATGGAACAAAAAGTCAGAGGGAGGTTCAATTAGCTTTGTCTACTGAGCTGAGACATTGATCTCTTCCTGCCTTCCTCCTTCCAGGTTCTCACTCAAACTCTACTATCAACTTTCCTGGATCCCCAGTGTATAGAGAGTGGATGATAGAAATACTCAGCCTCCATAAAAGTATTAGCCAACACCTTATTAAAAACATCTCTTTATATCTTTATGAGATATAAAGAGATTATATCTTAATTTCTTTATATCTCCATCTATATAGAGTTATTGATGGAGAAAGGGCTATTGATAGAGATTGAGCTATTAATAGAAAGGTCTGTATATATATAATAAAATCTCAGTTCTGTTTTTCTGAGGAACCTTGAATAATACATGATAAAAACAAACCTTTGGAGTCAGACAAATTTGAGCACAGTTTCTAATGCTCTTATGGGACATACTGGCAATGCTCCTTTAAATCACTAACTTCCTATCCTTAACATCTTTTTTTTTTTTTTTTTCCTCTCCTCTGCATGGTGTTTCTTATTCTTCACCTGCTCCATGTCTCAGGGGGCTGTTCTATATGGGCTGCATCAAATGGGTTCTCTAGAACTCCAGCTTCTGATTAGGGTCAACGAACAGAGTACATAACAGGAAGTGGGAGAGCAGAGAGAGATAGAGCAAGAGTTCTGTTTAGTTATTCCTATTTTCTCTCCTTGATAACTTTGTATTCTCCCACATAAGGAAAAACCCATATTACATGGTGGCAGTTTCTTCATTCCCTCAATTACAAGCTTCCCCCTCCCTTGACATGCTCAGGGCTGGGGCTAATGAGTCTTTTACAGGCTTTAGCTCTAGGATGTCCCACCTTGTATGTGTGTGTGTGTGTGTTGGGGGAGTTCTTTTCTTCAAATGGCTAACACATTGTATATTATCCAGCCATTAAACTTTCTTCAATTGCCCATTTTAAGGATGTCTTCTGTTTTTTGCCGGAAACATAACCTGCCCTACAATTATTCTCATGTCTCTATAATGGAGTTTGTAATAATCTCAGAATTATTATGAGAATTGTATAGGATAATACATCTTGAGTGCTTAGGGCTATACCTGCTTCATAGTAACTAAAATATATAACTAAAAAAATTTGCTAATGTTGTTTTTTCATAATAGAAAAGGTAAAACTTTTATTTTGAAGATCTAAAACAGTTTAACATTATCTATACCATTCTGAACACTCCAAGAAACCAAGCCAAGAGAGCATTAGACGTGTGAAAGATTTGTTGGAGGAAACTCCTGTGAAAGATAATTTCACAAGGATGATCTTCATATTTCAGGCCTTCCTATCCACCATCTACTATTAGGAAGTGTTAACTGTGGTAGTATTCCAAATACTGTTTTGGTAAGGATACTGGGGAGTCCTTGAACCACTATAGGATTCACATTTACTGCAGGGATAAGCCTACAGTAATGTCTTCAAGCATATTTAATTATTGACTAGGAGGGACCTAGAGGAAGTGACGCATTGGAAAAAAGATGTGGTGGGTGCAGTGGGACAGTTGGCCAATGGTGATTCTTGCTATAAGAGATTTGGGTGGTATATTTCCACAGTTCCAAATTATATGTTTATGTGCAATATCAAAGTTGGGTTGACTATAAATAAGCAATGGTGCTTTAAATATCTTATTGATATTACAGATCTTTGTACCTCTTCATGTGTCTACTTTTGAGAAATGCCTGTGCAATTCCTTTGCCCATATTTAAGTCAGATTTTTTTTCAGCTGTAACCGTTTCTTTTATTTTAGGTATTAACTCCTTATAAGATAAATGGTTTGCAGATATTTTTTTCTATTCTGTAGTTTGCTTTTTCATTCTGTTGATGTTTTCTTTTCCTTGGCAGAAGCTTTAGGGTATTATTGCTGTTAAATTTTAGTTTTCATGCAATCTCATTTTATTTTTGTTGCCTGTGCATTTGATGTCATTCAAGAATATTGCCAAGACCAAAGTCAGGAAGGTTTTCCCTTTACCTTTCTTTCTACGAGTTTTATTGTTTCATGTCTTACATTTATCTTTAACTCACTTTGAGTGGAATTTTGTATACGGTTTGAGAAAAGGATCAACTTTCTTCTGTATGTGGATATCTAGTTTTCCCAGCGCTTACCTAAGAGATCATCTTTTCCCCCATAGTGTGTTCTTGGCACCCTGTGAGCCATTGACTGTAAATGTAAGAATGCATTTTGTTCCACTGGTCTATTTGTTCCATTTGTTCCATTTGTTCTGTATTTTGTTCCATTGGTCTATAAATCTGTTTTTATGGAGTACTTCCCTATTTTGATTACTATAACTTTTTATTAGAGTTTGAAGTCAAGAAGTGTGATACTTCCAGCTTTGTTCTTAGTCAAGATGCTTTGGGTTTTTGAGGTTTTCCATTTTTCCTTAAGAATTTTAGGAACACTTTATAGTTTCTGTGAAAAATGCCATTGGAATATTGACAGGCATAACACTGAATCTGTAGAGGAATTTTTATAGCACAGATTTAACAATATTATACAGAATATTTTCCTATTCATTGGCCTTTATTGTGCTGAAGTACATTCTTTTCATACTTGATTTTTTTCTTCATGAAAGGATGCTGAATTTTGTAAATACATTTTCCTATTAAGATGACCACTTAAATTTTTTTTAAATTTTTATAAACATATAATGTATTATTTGCCCCAGGGGTACAGGTCTGTGAATCGCCAGGTTTACACACTTCACAACACTCACCATAGCACATACCCTCCCAATGTCCATAACCTCACCACCCTCTCCCTAAACCCCTCCCCCTGTCCCCCCTCAGTTTGTTTTGTGACATTAAAAGTCTCTTATGGTTTGAAGATGACCATATTTTTAAAAAATCTTTAATATGAAAAAAAGTTTATTTTACCTGATAATGTGGTATATGACAGTTTTGTCTATGTTGAACCATCCTTACATTACAAGGATAAATTGCACTTGGTCATGGTGTATAATCTTTTTAATGTCCTAGTATTTTAGCTAGTGTTTTTTGGGAGACTTTTGCATATGTAACTGTTTTGTTTGTGGGTGGAGGATGAAGCTGGAGTTTCCTGTTCTGCTGTCTTGCTGACTCACAGGCCATTATTATTCAGGAATTTTTTGTGTTAGACTCAGCTATTTGGAAGAGCTCTGCAACTGAACTAAGTTCTAAAGAAATTGAAAAAATGAAGATGACTCAAAATACATTTTGTAGACATTTGGATTGAAAGTGATCTCTTTGACCTCATAGTTGAGGGTACTAAGGGAAACCATAAGGATATTTTAATATGACTCTTACTTTAATAGATATTTCTATGATCATCTCAATAGGTACAAAAAAAAAATTCCACAAAATTCAACATCCATTTTTGATAAATCCCAATAAAGTGGATATGTAAGGAATGTATCTCAATGTAATAAATGTCATATATGACAAGCCCACAGCTAATATCATACTCAATGTTGAAAAGCTTTTCCATTAAGATCAGGAATAAGACAAATATATGAATTCTCACCACTTTTATTCAGCAAAGTATTTGAAATCCTAGACAGCACAATTAGGCAAGAAAGTGAATTGGAAAGAAATGTGACTGTTATTATTTACTGATGAAATATTATATAAAGCAAATCCCAATTGGTAAAGTCAATAAAGTTGAAGAATCAATATATAAAAATCTGTATTTTTATATGCTGATAACTATCAGAAAGAAAAATTAAAATCTCATAACCATGTCAAAAGAATTCAAAGCCTTGGGGCACATGTAATGAAGAAAAAGAAAAACTTGTATTTTAAAATCTATAGCATGTTGATGAAAGAAATTAAAGTTACAAATACATGGATAGATATACCATGCTCAAGGATTTTTAGAATTAATATTGTTAAATTGTTTGTTCTACTCAAAGTAATCAACAGACTCAATCCAATTTCTACTACAATTCCAATGACATTCTTTCATAGAAAAATAACAAACAATCCTAAAATATGTATAGAACCATAAAAAACCCCAAATAGCCAAAGCATTGTGAGAAAGACCAACAAAGCTGGAGCTGTTGTGCTCCCTGACTTTACAAAGAGTGGTTAAAACATATGATACTGCAGATACATCAACCAATGGAACATAACGGAGAGCCCAGAAATAAATGAATTTATTTATAATTTACAAAGAGGAAACCAAGACTGCACAATGGGAAAAGGTCATTCTCTTTAATAAATATTGAGAAAACTGGACAGCCATATACGAAAGAATGAAACTGGACCACTATCTTAAACCATACACAAATATTAACTCTAAATCAATTAAAAACTTGAGCATAAGACCTAAAACCATAAAACCCTTAGAAGAAAATCCAGGTACTAAGTTCTTTGATAGAGGTCTTGTTATTGATTTTTTTTTTTTTTTAGTTGATTTATTTTCAAGAGAGCATATGCAGGTGAGAGGGGGAGAGGGAAAGAGATAATCTCAAGCAGATATCCCACTGAGTGCAGATCTTAACACAGGGCTGGATCCCAGAACCCTGAAATGATGACAGGAGCCAAAATCAAGATTTGGATACTCAACTCACTGAGCCACCCAGGCACCTGTTTTGTTTTTGTTTTTGTTTTAATCTGACACTGAAAGCAAGAATGTTCAGAACAAAAATAAGTGGAACTACATCAGACTGAAACTTCTGCACAGCAAAGGAAATCATCAACAAAATGAAAAAATAACCTACTGAAGGGGAGAAAATATTTACGAATTATATATCTGGTAAAAGTTAATATTTAAAATATAAAGAATTCCTACAGATCAAGAGTAAACAAAACAATCTGTTTAAAAGGCGGTCAGAGGGTCTGAATAGGCACTTTCCCAGAGAAGAGCAACAGATAGCTAACAGGTACATGAAAAGGAGTTCAGCATCACTAGGATAAGGAAATACAAACCAAAATCAAAATGATATGGCTGTTCTAATGGGTATGAGGTGATATTATCAAAATACTAGATTAAATGTTGACAGGATGTAGAGCAAAGAGAACCCTGTGCCCTGTTGGTGGGAATGTAAATTGGTATGAGCCAGTAAGGAATGTAGTATGGAGATTTCTCAAATAAGCACTACCATATAATTTGGCAATTCTACTCCTGGATGCCTGAAGAAAAAAAAAATACTAATTTGAAAAGATACATGAACTATGTTTATTGCAGCATTATTTACACACAAAAATATGGAGACAACCTTAAGTATCTGTCAATAGATGACTCGATAAAGGTGATATCACGCGCACACACATAAACAATTATATATAATGGAATATTATGCAGCCATGAAAATGAAATCTTGCCACTTTTAGCAACCTAAATGGACTTTGAAGATTGCTTCAGGAAATAAGTTAGGTAGAAAAAACAGATAGAATGTGATCTCTTTTGTATGTGGAATCTAAAAATATACATATTAAAAAAAATAGACACAGAAAACAAATTGGTGGTTGCCAGTGGGAGATAGTGGAAAGCAGGAGAAATGGTTGAACTGTTTTTTACTGTTTATTTGTTTAAACACATTAAAATTTTAAAAAGCAACCTCAACTTTTTCATTAAGTATTAGAAAGTACAATAAAGTGGTTAGCTCAGTATTTTCAAAGTCCTGCTTTAGAAAAACTTTAGAACAAACTCAAAATATACCAGTATGAAAGGATTTCTATTTTGTTGAAAAATTTAGAGAAAAGCTCTAAAAGTTTTTCAACGTATATGAAGACCTTAGAGGAAACTGTTAAGTTCCTCAGAATTTTCAGGCCTTTACTTTGATTAAAAACACATTTCTTTATCAGCCCACTTATATATGTGGGCCATTGGGAAAAGAGGAGATATGGAAACATAGGAGCTGATTAAATTTTTTAAAATTTTCTTTTAGGACATGGTTAATTTTTAAAAAAATGTATGATGTTCTCTGGGGTACCTAGGTGGCACAATTGGTTAAGTGACTGACTCTTGGTTTCAGCTCAGATCATGATCTCAGGGTTGTGAGATCAAGCCCTGCATTGGGCTCACACTCAGTTCAGAGTCTGCTTAATCCACTCTCTCACTCTCCCTCTGCCCTCTGCTGCTCTCCTGATCAAATCTTGATTTGAAAAAAGAAAAGAAAAATAAAACCTATTTGCAATATTCTCATTCTAAGTTACTAAAGTGGCTTATGAATTTTTTTAAAAAGATTTTTTGAGAGAATGGGGGAGCACACATAAACAGGAGAGAGAGAGAAAATCTCAAGCATCCTCTGTGCTGAGCATAGAGCCCAAAATGGGCTTGATCCCATGACCCTGAGATCATGACCTGAGCTGAAACCAAGAGTTGGAAGCTCAGCCAACTGCGTCACCCAGGCGCCCTGGGCTTATGAAAATTTTGCTGACTTAGGTCCTATATGCAAGGGATACATTTACATGTACTTTTATTTTGGAGCAATGCATTTATCTATAATTATGATATTTTGCATTACAATTCGTTATATGGCCTGTGGATTCATGAGTTAGGACTGTGTTCTGGTATTTATCAAGACTCTCCTGTGGACTTTGTATGAGCTATGAAATTTATTCCTCTAATGCAATCTGTGGAAAAATACAATAAAGTGTTGGGGAGGGGTGTGAGGAAGAAAGGCAGATGGCATGAATGATGTCTCATTTTTCTGACAAAGAATATAACAAGGATGGAAAATGATACACCGTGAATCCGTGGCAGTGACAAAGATTGTAATGAGAATTGGTAGGAACATTGCCGACTGCGTTCTCATTACACTCTGTGGATTGTAATCTTCTCATCCTCCTCAGAGGCTGCACCCATCTTTCACTGACTGATGAGTCTTCCACATAGCTCTGCTTCAATTTGCTTTAAAAATATTTTTGATATAAATGGACCATTAGGAAGAGCAAGGAATAAAAAAAAAATCTCAAAATTGATGCTGGAGCTTTAATTCTTGTGACTGGTCAAGAAGAGATCTTTTATTTGCTAGTGTAAAAGGATATTAGTTGGCACTTCAATGAAAAGCAGCATTTCAATCAAAAATTGTCTTTACTCTGGGCGGGTAAAGCCTGATGGTTGTGGTGTTTGCAGCACGAGACATAGGTAGGAGGTTGGATGAAATGATAAAGAGAAAAGTTCATATAAAGTAAGTCTCAGGAGTTTGAGTTCTTAAAAGTGCATTATGATATCTTATTTTAATAACAGTATTTAACATTATCTGGTGATACTTTAAAACTTTAAATGCAGTTACAAATTTGTGAGAATTTTAACTATGGGCTTATGTAGCAATATATACCATCAGCTACTCTTAGAATGAACTGAACATGGTAAAGCTATTGTCTACAAAGATATGTGACAGTTTTATTACTGACTCCTAACAAACTTTAAAGTTATCTACAATAGCAATAAAACCATAAAACACCTAAAAAGAAATGACAAACTCTATAAAAATAGTTATAAACTGTCACTGAATACAAAACAAGGCTCAAAAAGTGAAATATACTGTATTTTTAGCTGAAAATTCTGATTAATTTGATATGGAAATACATGACAATTCTATCTTACATGGTTGAATAATTGCTGTAAATTAACTAATAAAATCTTAGAAGTCATTTATTATACTATATAAGAAATTATACACTCAAACTATGACTAAAATGAATTCATATCTAGTATGGAAATAAACAGACTTAATTAGATCTAGATACAGGTTGTGGATATATCAATGTTATATCATAAAATTGTGCACTTCAAAGCTGGAGACAAACAAAAAAATTCAATAAATTGCTTTAATTCAATTTTGTATCATAGTGACTCAAAATCATATTTTAAATTTAAATATTTCAGATATAGGCTCAGTCTCTGTAAGTTCTAAATTTATGAATGAACTAATATAAAATGTAGAAGTAGATGCTTTACAATCCTGAGATAGGATATTAAGGTTGAAATTTCTATATGGTATAGGGTGGCAAATGTAGGGAAAACAAATTATATGACTCATTTTATCACTTACAGATTTGTCAGAATCTTAAAAGATAATTTGGTTGGTGAGATCCATGGAAATAGGAAAAGTGCTTACAGGGGAATTTCAAACTCATTTTTGGAGTATAAATCAACAATATCTACCAATACTTAATATTTTCAATTTTCGACCCAGCGATATTATTTGAAGGAATCTTTTTTCTTTAAAGATTTTGTTTATTTATTAGAGAGAAATCACAAGCAGGGAGGGGAAGGGTAGGAGAGAGAAGCAGCAAGGTAGGAGAGAGAAGCTCCTCGCTCAGCAAGGAGCCCAAGGACTGGATCCCAGGAGCCTGGGATCATGACTTGAGTCAAAGGCAGCTGTTTCACTGAGTGAGCCAACCAGGTGTTCCTGTAGGAATATTTCTTAATGGGTATATTATCACAGAGCATTCAGATGAAGAATGGGGAGGTTCATGGTAAGCGATACCAGGAAGCAATTTTAAAGCAGAAGAGTAAATGTTTGAGCACTGACATTTTGAAAATTCTAAAATACATTCCCAAGTGAGTAGGAGAAAGTTAAAAAGTTATAGACCATGTATAAAAAATTAACCCACTTTTGTGAAATATGTAGTCAAATATGCAACTGCTATGTAAACAATGAACATATTTTATATACTATTTTGGGGAGCAAGTATTTTAGAACTTAAAATTTAAAATATGTAAAGTAATATACATACTATTTATATATTGATACCTTGGGTCTCATCTCATCATGCTACATCCCAGCTTAAAGTTCTTTGATTCTTTTTTCTAGTTTTTCTTTGTTTTACCATTTGCTTATAAGATAGATTCCAAATCTTTTTAACTTGCAAGACCTTTCATCTTTCACCAAGGCTAGATTTGTTTCTGTTACTGTCAATTATTATCTCATGATCCTTCAGCATGGGACTATTCTGTTGGATAAACACATCACAGAAATTCATCCTCCAGGACTCTGCTCATGTTATTTCCTCTGCCTAGATTTACTTCTGCCTTACCTTCAGAAATCCTCAGAACCAGGGTCATTTTTAATGTCATTACTGCTTTTGAACCTTTTTCTAAGATCCCTAAGGAATAACAGAATCTTTGGGTAAAGTATCAATGCCTTGGTTTCTACATTTGTAAAAAGGGAGTGATGTATAAGACTATCTGTAAAAGACTTCTAGTTTCTGACACATGGCAGGCACTCAATAAATGTTAGCTATTACCATCTCTTTTTATTTACACTCTTATAATTAGATATTTTCATAGTGGAAATTATTACCTTATGTCTTATTTATGTCTTTTATTGTAACATAAACCTATTTTGTGACTAATACACATCCTTATTTATTATTTGCCTTTAGTAAATGTTGAATGAATAAACAAATAACTTGAATATTCATGTTGAAAAAATTCAGATGAGATCATTGTAAATAATAAAAATTAAAAATCTGTATTTAAATAAGGTACTAGAGGAAAATCCAAGAAATGCATTTCTTCTTGGGAAAAGTAAATAGTTGATTAATTTGTTATTGTTGAGCTACTTTAGAGTAGAAATCAACTTTTTTTTTTTTTTTTAATGCCAGGCCAGTCCCTGTGTAGTAGTAGTTATAGTCATCTTTGTCATCTCTCAAGCATATATCCTGATCAGGTTCCTGGTCTTTCAATAAAAGATATAAAACATAATCCTTCCTAACCTGACAGTGAAAGCATATTACCCTGAATCTGACAAATAATATAAAATACCTACTCAATTAATATTGGATATAATCTCAAACTTATGCATCACACTTAAGAGTAAAAGGTAGTAACTGAGTTATAGCATATTGTCAGGGGTTATGCAGTCAGTTCTTTTATTTTTTATTTTTAATTTTTTTTATTAGAGAGATAGAGAGAGACCACAAGGAGGCTGAGCAGCAGGCAGAGGAAGAGGGAGAAGCAGGCTCTCTGCTAAGCAGGGATCCTGATGTGGGGCTCGATCCCAGGACTCTGGGATCATGACCTGAGCTGAAGGCAGCGGCTTAACCAACTGAGCCACCCAGGTGCCCCGCAGTCAGTTCTTTAATTCAACATATACTTGGATTTGTTCTGACCGTCACATAGCTGTAGGAATGGATCCTAATCCTTTATTCTCGGATCTTTACTCCTCTGTGTTCCCCCAGAATATGATTGCTTTTAATAAGTTGCACTTTGGTATAATGTATCAGCTTACACTGAGGTATGATGAAAGCAGCAGCCCCATGTCTTGTCTTACTGTACTCACTATGAAGATCTTTTTTAAGGTTATTCATTATATTAACTATATATTGTCTTTTGAGATCACAAGGGAGTAATTTCTTAGTACCCTGGGCCTGGGAATAGTCATGCTTCCCTTAAGTAACTAACATATTTGTAATTTTGTAAATAGTCTAAATTAGAGTGTATCTGCCTTTATTAGTTACAATAAGCTTGGTGCCAAATTATTGATCCTTATGAAAGATTTAAAAAATACTTTGCTACTAAACCTTACTTGATATTTTAACATATTTGCTATAGTTATTATATCCTTTAACATATTTGCTTATTATGGGTATCTGAGGGGAGTTGAATCATTTTGGAGGCCACATTTATACACTTAATATTTCCATGTTAATCTATATATTATATATTTACATTTTAGCATTCATTACATTTTGGTAGGTATCATACCTCTCGAGAAGGTAATGGACTTGGAATTTTAGAGAAAGTCAGTGTCTGTATCGTCAAAATCCACTTAGCAAAACAAATTGGTATCATAAGTTACAATCTTACATTTCTAACAAGAATTCTTCCATTACTTGCTTCATTTTCTCTCTAAAAAGGAAATTTAAAGTTAATGACCAATCATTCCTTAATATAAAATGGAATACTGAAAACCCTGTCATAAATGTTGTAAATTCTACTTTTTATATGTAATACCTATGTCCTTGTTAAACTAAGAATCTTATTGGATAGATTCATATTTTATATCTTCTATAACACATTTCACAGTGCCATATGGAATATTGATACTTATCTGGACTGAAGTTTCTAATAAACATTCTTGATATCCCAAGTTCACAAAATGGCCAAGCCAATTTGATGAGAGCTAATGGACGGCATATTCTTTTTCTTCTTCCTTCCTCCCCTCCACTCTCTCCTCCCTTCTTTCCTTCATTACTTGGTCACCCTTGGAGGATCCAGTGTTTTTTGACTGAAACAGATTATCATTTCTGGAAGTTTCTTAACAGAACACAAATTTGTTTACATACGGTAGCTGAACTTTAAGATGATAAAAACTTAAATGTTAAGAACACATTTTAGGGGGAATTATGGGTAAGTTTAAGCTGCGTTTAGAAAAGGAAAAAAAAAAACAAAAATAGAGAAAAACAACAAGACCCCATTTGGCATATAAACTAATAAGTATGTAAAACAAGGTTACCCAGATTTCCAGTGATGTTCTCTTCCCAGTTTCTATCCTTCTTGAACTTTCCGGTGAATTCCTATATCTGCTCCATCTATTATGACTTGTTTATGGGAAGGCTACTAAGGACCTAAATGAAGTGAAGCCATTCAGAAAATACTGTTGAGGGTCCTCTGGGGCAGGTCTTTTTAGAACTAAACTCTCAGTTCATTTATGAATGACAACATGAACCTATGTGCAAAGAATGGAATGAAATAGGTTACTTTTGATCAAGTCTTTTATTTAAAACAAGTCCATTAGATGAAATAAGTCATATTAATGTTAATTTGAGTAGCCTAATTATTGCTTGAAACACAAAAGAAAGGGGGAATGGTATTTTTTAATTTATTTCCACTTGATGAAGCATTGAGTTGATATAACATGATTGTTAAGGTACTAATAAGTACCTCTATACCATGGATTTTTTGGGAAAAATGTTGCTCAGTGAGGTTTGACTCACCTTATCTGCAGGAGTAGCTAAACATTCAAAGTATCCAAAAGGGCTTAAGTATCAATAATTAAGTCAAGAAATACAAGAAACAAATAGTCTTATCAGCTTCACTAGGGCTAGATTTAGGATTTAAAAAGTTTGAACTTCAGTACTGGCTGTGGTTTCATTTCTTGTTTTCTCTGGAACAAAAGCATTTAGTCCAGTACTCCTGTGATAAGAATTTGATATACTAAATGAATGCAGTAACTCCATTCACACTGGTGGCACACAAGGTAAAGAATTGATTTTATTTATTGGCAAAAGCAAAGTCACTCTTGCATGAAGAGTAGACAGAGATTTTCAAGAAGTACCTTTTGTTTTTAACTTCCTCCTTTGCTTTTAGCCACTGGCTGGCAAGCCGATGACTCACTGATAAAGGATAAAAATTGAGTTGGGGGAAGTCATGGATTTACTCTTAAAGAAACTGCCTTATTGTTTTTAGAGAAGGCTTCCTGATCATTAAAAATTTTACACACACACACACACATTCAACTTCATTAACATTTTTGTTTAAAGAGTCAGAATAGTGAATCTTGGAGCTGTGATTAAATGAGGGAAAATGACTATTGATTTCATTGCATTCAGAAACTGCAAACACACTTCAAAAAGCTGTAGTCTATTGTCTTTTGTATGGTCCCATCACCACCTCAGCTTTGCATGGCTAATTTGTATCTGAAATTATTTTATTGCCCAGAATAGAACAGCCCAGAGAAATCTTTCATAGAAAAACTGCCAATGAAGTTCCCCAGAGACCTTTAAACCTGTGAAGTAAGTAAGTATAACATAGGGAAATATACTGATGTTATTCAGGGTGTGTAGTTCTTAATGACCTACATATAATTTTATAGTAAGATTAACTATGAACAGACTCAAATTATGAAAACAATATTTTAAGTCTTTTCCAGAAAAACCCATAAGATATGCACATAAATGTATTTTATATTTATATACAAAGGCAATTTCAACATTCCTGCTTGCACTTCTATAAGGTTTATGGAATTTGATTGTACATTTTTGATCATATTGTAACAAACTGCTACAAAACAAAGTTTTGAAACACATTTATTCTGTAATTTTGGAATTAGTATGGTGCATATTCAGAGTAAAATATAAGAAATGATATTAAAACTCATAATTGGAAGTCAAGTATATATATATATATATATACATATAATCAAGCAAGATGTTTAATATTTTGTTAGAAAATAAGTTTCATTTAGAGTGTTAATGAGTGAAGAAGTTTATTAAACAGGAAAAAACCTATGAATGTAAAAATTCAGATGCTGTTTGACATAAGATTTATCTACACACATAGGTGGGCCTTATTGTTTTTAGAGAAGGCTTCCTGATCATTAAAAATTTTACACACACACACACACACACACACACACACACACACACAGTTCATGAAAGAAGTACTGGCATAACAACACCTGGGTTTAAGGACTGACTTTACCACTTACTGGCTTTTTGACTTTGGGCAAGTTATAAAGCACTTTGGGACCTTACTTTACTCATGTGCAATACGTGAATGGTAATATCTTTCTAATGTTAATTTCTTTATTTTTAGAATCAAAATAGAACGTAAATACCTGAACTTTGTCAGCCTTTATCATTATTGTTATTCCAATTTTTCTTAGGGTGTTTAAAAAATCAAAGAATTATTGACATTTTTGGTTTTTCCTTGAGTGTTCTTTACCATGTTGATTATCACTTTTCCTGCTTTTTAAACATTATTTAAAGGCTCTAAGTAGTTTGTTCACTGATTTATTAATCTAAGAAATACTTACCAAATGCCTAATGTGTATGGTGAGGATGGCTTAGTCTGGGGGTTTGCAACAGAAGTACAGAAAAGTAGATGGATTAAAAGTACTCACTTGGAAGTAGGATAGATAGGACTTGTTTGATTGTAGGGTGTGGAAAAGGAAGAACTAAAAAAATGCCTCTAGTCCCGGAGTGTCCTTTAGCTGTAATTTTACTGAATGTTACCTTTTTATACAGTTAAAAGTATATGTAACAGTTTATATATGTTAAAAGTGGAATAGCTACATAAGTACCATATTATTGTTGATATAAATGAACATCCACTGAGATGTATGTTGTTCCCTTACTTTAGCTTCTTTAAAGATTCTCTAAAAAGAAAAACATTCATGTAACAGATTCTGCCATTATGATATCATTGACTATATGTTCCTTATACTGTCATTCTCAATGGGACCTCTGGAGCTTGAGTAAACATGGGTGGTAGAGCCTGTCTTGGGTGGGGGGGAATGGCTGAATGGGGAAAAGAATGGGTGACCATACTCTGTTCTCATCTGTGCTACCAAACTGGAGGAGAAATGCAAAGTGTGGCACTTGCCAGTCTCTCCCTACTCTCAAGAACATTTCTGCAGCTTCCTTGTAATTTGGCAGATGCTTCAAGGCTATTTCTTTGAAGTTTTAGTTTCCCCTTTAAATCGTGTGTGTGTGCACGCGCGCGCGCGTGTGTGTGTGTGTGTGCGCGTGCGCTTTTCCCTGTGCCTCAGAGTAAATGAGTCTACTCCCAGTGCCTCAATACTACCCCTCCCCACTCCAGTTTTGCAGCATCAGGGGTAGGGTTCCCATGGTTTCTGTGTCTCCATTTCTCCTGTCTTTTTCTTTATCCTTGGCTGTGCAGAGTTTGTTCAGTCAGCCTTCTGTCCTTCTTCAAGAGGAATTGTGCTATTTATAAGTGTAGATTTGGTGTGTCCATGGAGGAGGTTAAGTTCAGGGTCTTCCTTTGTTTGGCATCTTTGACCTTTCCTCTTCTATAATGTTGTGTTTTAAAATTTTCAGACTATATTGCCTTCAGACTCTTCTCAAAATGGTGTCCTATTTTGATCCTTAAGAATTTGTAGAAGTTTGGGGATGCCAGGGTGGCTCAATTGGTTAAGTGTCTGACTCTTGATCTCAGCTCTGATCTTGATCTCAGTGTTGTGAGTTCAAACTCTGTGTTAGTATCCATGCAGGGCATGGAGCCTACTTAAAAAAAGAGAGAGAGAGAATGAGAATTTGTAGAAGTTTTTATTTTTGCTTAGGAAACCATGGTGGGAAAAATAGTAACAGACATGGTTGGTGCTTCAGATCAGGAGTGTTTTCAGGAGCAATTAAGGTATTTAACTTACTTCAGTAGGTTTATAAACACTATGTGCTCCTAAATACTTGAAAACTGTAAAGGTTAAAAAAAAAATCTGGCATCATTTCAGAAAAGTGCATGCTTCCACTCACAATCCCCTTGTCATTTGAATAGCACTCAAAGTATTCAAAATTATAGCTATTACAGAAGAAATTGCAAGTTAAATACAGGGAAGTATATGAACTATATTTATCACCAACACAGTGCTAAACACTATCCATCTAAGTAAGACACTATGAGCAAAAGTCATAGAAACTATGTAACACCTGTGTCTTATTTGGTATTTCTCTCAACTTTTATGTCATGATCATAACATTAATCTCTTAAGTGAATAGAGTCCTCTCCCTGCTCCCAGATTGCTGGGTACCTACTAAACACCTATTAGTCTCTATCACCAGAGTTTTGCTGAATGAATATAATACATAGTATTGTATGGTGATTCAAGATTGGCTTGTTTATATTTACTGACATTCTTTGCACTCTTTTTTATTCCCCAAATATTTTATACAGATTGAAATTAGATCCTAATCTTTGGATTTACTGATTATCACACAATTGGACATTACCTTTTATCTTGGATAGGGAATACCTGTCTTTATCCAAAACTTTAATAGTGGCAAGAGAAATGAGGATGACATGGATAATTATGATTTATAAAAACATTAAGAATTCTCAAACTCTTGCAAACAATATTTTAAATTCTTTTTTCATCAGTGTTTCACAAGATCTGTCAAAAAAGTAAACCATTTTGTTGATTGACCTTCAACTTCATTTTTGTTGTAGACAAACATTATCAGGAAATGACTTGAAGATGTACTTGCAAAGTGAAGAATAAATTGGTCCTCATTATGCATGAATTGGAAAATTGGTCCTGTATTCCCAGGGAATTCACTGAAACTTAGGCAGTTAGTGATCAATAACAACCATGCATACAAACGTACATGGTTCCAGGAAACTAGCAAACCAGACAACATAGAAACTTGCCTCTTCCACTAATCCACAGGCAGCTTGTTTCTAATTCTTCTTATACATATTATGCCATATTAAGAATTTCTCTGGATAGTAAATTCTACAAATACTAAAATCCTATTTTGCTTAGCAGTATATTCTTACCAGTAACAACATGATTGGCACAGCATAAATATCTTCTATTAATATATTCCAATCCATAACTATAGCTTTATCATCTATTAGATGAGTACTGTAACTTGTTTAACACTGTAGCATGGAATTATCACTTTAAAAGTATATCCTTACCTTTATCACTTTATGGTAGAGCCTAACCATTGAATTCCTATTGATCCACTACAAAATGGACTGGTTCAGTGTAAATTCATAGACACTAGTGTATTTTCTTATGAAAACTTGTACACGGAGTTTAAACTCTAAGTCTCTTTTTTTTTCTTTGTAATTTTTTAAGAAGGTAATCATAATTTTATTTCTATAATTAACTATGTTAGGAATTAAATAGGCTTTATCTTGCAGAACTTTCCATTTTAAAATGGCCAGTACATTTTAAGCTCTAAATGTCGTTAACAATAGTGTTTTAGAATAAAAACATATCTGGTTCTTAATTTTAGGATTCTGAATACTGAAGTACTTTAAACTCACCTCTTTGGATTCTTGCTGGCTGCAGAACATACTGTCATAAAACTATAGATAATTGTGCTCAAGAGACAAAGAATAGACCATAATATGACATTTTAGTCACAGAGAGGGAGGAGCGAAAAGGTAACTGCCACAGTGCAACATTTGCATCTGCTTTTTCTAATGTGATTCAAGGAATTAAATACCTCAAGTTTTAACATTCTTGATAAGATTCCTTACACCACTTCTCATAATCCAAAACTATCTTCAGGAAAAGTCACCTTGAGTGTTGTTACCAATACTCTACAAATTGCTGTGTGTGGAAAATTGTGTAGAAGACTGTTGAATGAGTTTTCTGCTGTTGAGACACTTGTAACTGTGTACTTTACACATCACTACTGACCTAGTTAAAGTAAAAATGAGCCTTGGCTTCAATATCTTCTGAAAAGAAACTTTAAGCATGTTTTCCTTAGGGATAGGTTATGTGAGGCTAAATTTTAATCTTGACTTAGGAAACAGAAACTTTCAATTACGGGAATACCTGATTCTATTAATCCTCAGCATACAAAAGATTGAATCTATATTACAATAGAAAATGTCATGTCATTTTTGACTAAACATCATAAGAGATGAAGGTGGTAAAAGTGCTGTTTTAAAGAATATTTGTAGGAAACTTTCAGCCAATTAAATTTCACAGGGAGGAGATATATAGAAATGTAAATTAATACAAGAAATGTTCAGGGGTACATTTAGCAGTTAACCTTTCTCTTCTGGTGTACCATACTTAGAACATTCTCTATCAAAAATATTAAAAACCTGGGATGCCTGGGGGTTAAGCCTCTGTCTTTGGCCCAGGTCCTAATCTCAGGGTCCTGGGATCCAGCCCCACATTGGACTCTCTGCTCAGTGGGGAGCCTGTTTCTTCCTCTCTCTCTGCCTGCCTTTCTGCCTACTTGTCATCTCTCTCTGTCTAATAAATAAGTAAAATCTTTAAAAAAATATTAAAAATGGTCTTTTTAGAGTTTCACCCTTCCTATAGTCATAATCTTACTAACTGATCCTGTTTATGGTACTGGTCCCACAATATTAAATAATTGTGAAATGTATACTTTTTAAACTGGAATATACTAATTTAATTATATTTTTCATATTTGAGCTATTATAAGGACATTAAATTGGAGATTTCAACATGATTTATATTAACATCCTAAATCTTAGTAATGCTTAACAGTTCACCTTTAATTTAAATTACATTGACAAGGACTGGGCAATTTAATAAGTTTTCCTTGTAGAAATTGAAGGAGGATACATAAAAATCCAGTGATAACTCAGAAGGTAGATTCAATTAAGATAGTATAAAAGAGACCATTGAGATCTAAACCAAATGGAAACAGTATTTGTTGTTTGATAATTTGCACTTAGATCTCAGTTTCAAGAGTTATGAAATTCAATCTGGTCTCTAATTGTGACTTTTAGTGGTAGGTAATTTCATTGGCCTGTTTTTACATCTCTCAGATTCTTAATCTAACATCATTTTTCAGCTATTTTTCATTAAATTGATTTGAGAAAGCACAAAGGTATTTTAAATGACTGTTTATAATATTTATAATACTTTATAAACATGTTTTTGTAATTTACATTTTAATATTATCTATAATTCATTTAAAAGTACTGAAACAACTCCATATAATAAAGAGCTAAGAAATAGTCTAATTTCCTTCTGCCAATGTTCAATTCTGTGCTCTATATGTTTAAATCCATACCAAGCAAAACACTAACTTTTGAAAATATTTTCTTTCTCAAAACTTTCTCAGAGAAGTGAAATAGCATTGACAGTGAAGTATTCAGAGTTCAAAAAGAAATTTCCTAGAGTTACAGGCTATGTAGGGAACGAATAGATTGAAAGATGAGATTTCAAATATGCCTCAGTTATTTACAATGAGTTTATTGTAATGAATTTCTCTTAGACTATTTCCTTTAATTTCAAAGATATTGAATAAAATTATTTTTAGTGCAATTAATAACATCTAGTACTTTTGTCAAGGTATCCAGAGTTGTACCATGTGGTGTAGAATGTTTCTGTCACCCAAATACTGTTCTAATTTTCCTTTAAAATTTTTTAAATTTTTATTCTCAAACACAGATCTGACTTCTTTAACTACAGATTAGTTTTCTTGTTCTAAAACTCTATAAATGCATATTATGTATTTTTTTAAACCTCGTTTCTTTTGCTTAGGAGTATGTTTGCATGTTGTAGAGTTGGTCTATACTTCTATTACATTGTATGAATATACAAAATATGTTTATTAATTCATCAGTTGATCTTTGGGGTGTTTCTAGTTTGGGGCTGATATAAATATACTTATTTAAAAGTCAAAAAAAGAAAAAAGATTTTTCTGTTAAAATAATTCTCCAAAGGGATGCCTGGGTGGCTCAGTGGGTGAAAGCCTCATCTTCGGCTCAGGTCATGATCCCAGCGTTCTGGGATAGAGCCCCGGCATTAGGCTCTCTGCTCAGCGGGAAGCCTGCTTCCTCTTCTCTCTCTGCCGACTTGTGATCTCTGTCAGGTAAATAAATAAAATCTTTAAAAAAAAATCCTCCAAAGTTATTAACCAGTACTAAACCTGGTAGACTACTAGCTATACTTTTAAAGTTCTATATTTTCTAGAATTTACTCTATCCTGTTTTTAGATTTATCAATATTTCATCATTTTGTCAGTTTCCTTCTCTAGCAGCTAATTTTTCAATTCTAATTTGACATTTTGTTAATTTTCCCCATACATTCAAGAATTCATCAACTTAGTAGTATGTGGAAGATAGAGTTCACTGCCTAAAATGGGTTGTAAGGGGGCTCCTCTGAGTAAAGAGCTTACTTTAACATCAGTTTGGGGGGCTGAGAAGACACAGGTACTTGTGTCTTGATAGAAAAAGTAGCTACAGAGGGACTCTTTACATAAGAGAGATGTTTTAATGTTCTCTTTAATGGTACTGTTAAAATTCGATAATTCAAGTTGAATGAACTCATGTGCTAAACCATTGGTTCAGTAATCCTAGGGGATCTCCAAAACCATTTCAGTGGGTCTAAACTATACTAATAGTTACTGTATTCTTCACAGCCACACACACACTTATAGGGGGAAAAAAGAAGCCAATTCTCTTAAAATTCTTGGTGAAGTACTAAAATTTTTACTAAGTCTCAACCCTTATTAATATTTCTTATAAAAAAGAATCAAAGATTCTACATTATGAAATGGGAAAAACAGAATGCATTTTGCTGAAAAGCAAAGTATAAGGTTTGCCTGGAAGAAAAGTACATTCTTTAATTTGCAAGCTTAATGAGCCACTAGCCTGGCAATTAATCTTTTTTTTTTTTTTTTTTTTTTTTGGGTAAAGATTTTATTCATTCAAGACAGATGGGGGGAGTGCGGAGAGAAGGAACAGGAGGAGGGGGAGAGGGAGAGAGAGAAGCAGACTCCATGCTGAGCTGGGAATGTGATGTGGGGCTCAATCCCAGGACCCAATCATGACCTGAGCTGAAGGCAGACTCAACCATCTGAGACACCAAGGTACTCCCTGGGAATTAATCTTTAAGAAATTCTCACTTGCATATTTTTGTGTACTACCAAAAACTTCCACAGACACCTGGAATTTAGTATCTGTATGGATATTCATATTCTTCAACAAGAAACTCAGCAGATGAAGTGCTGAAGCAGACAGGAGGAGTTAACCATCTTATGCTATAAATTAAAGAGATTTAGTCTTCCTACTAAGTTATTTTGTTTGAGAGAATATTCCTTTTTACACAAATTTATGTTAATATGTAATGGGTTTATTTTTGTTTAAAATGAGTAAATTGTTTTTTTTTTTTTTTTAGAGTTCTTAATTTAAATCTAATTGAGTGAATACTAATAGCAATAAACCACAAACAAAAACTCTTCTGGGTTCTGAATATTTTAAGCATATGAAGGTACCCTAATTATATCTTCTTCAATTTGAATCAACAAACTATTTATTTTTGACTTTGCCAGTGTTTTTCCTTTTCCTGGGAATTCTATCATGAACTTAACAGTAAAGTAAAATTATACCCCTTTAAGAAAATTAGAAAAGTCTTCTTGTGAGAATTATCCATTCATTTGCCCAATATATTTGTTTTTCTACAAAGTGTCAGGCCTGGTATCAAACATGTTGTTAAACTTATGTGAGCCTCTTTCAGCTTCACCCAGATGTTCCTCATTACATTATAGCTTGCATACCTGTTTCCATGTTTCTCACTCCATTGAACACTAACTCACTAGTCATCTTTAATGTCATGAGCACTGATTTTGATACAGAGTATGTACACAATAAAGGTTTCTTGAAATACTGTAATTATTATAATTTTGTTTCACTCTTCCATGAAGGTCTTATAGTAATTTCCGAAGACAATAATTTACATTAAATGTAGTAGGAAGTTTGTTGAGACTAAGAAAACCAGATCACAGAAATATGAAATGATTTATCACTACAGTTTAGGCAAAGTTTAAAACACACAATTTTTATCTCTAAGTACAAATAGTATATCCGAATTACTACTCTATAGTAAATAGTTATATTTGGCTGCAAATGCAAAGATGGTAGTGATGTAGCCACAGTGCAAAGTATGCTGGCGACCACCAGATACGGGATGAGGCAAGGAGAGGGCCGGGGGGTTATGAAGCCCTGCCGACACCTTGATTTCCATCCAGTGAAACTATTAGACTCTGGGCATCAGAACTGTAAGAGAATAAATTGTGTTTTAAGCCCCAAAGTTTGATAATTGCTTAGAGCAGCCATAGGAAACTAATACAAATAAGGATAAATAAAACTCTATATAACCTACCAAGTGCTGACATAGTGGTTAAAAGTGCTTCATCAAATACACTTTCCATTTGTTTGTAACCTCTTCAACTTCTTTCAGCAATATCTTATAGTTTGCAGAGTATAAATCTTTCACATCCTTAGTTAAATTTCTTGTGTATTTTATTCTTCTTGATGCGATTGTTAATTTTTCTTTCTGATACCTTGTTAGTGTATAGAAAAGCAACATAATTCTATAAGTTCACTTATTCTAATAGTTTTGTGGGGAAGTATTTTTTAGGGTTTTCTATATATAGTAATATGCCACTGGTAAATATTGACAGTCTTCTTTTCTACCAACTTGCATCTTTCATGTTTGATTGCTGCAGCTAGTACTTCTAGTAACCTTGAACAAAAGTGTTGAGTGGACAATTTTACCTTCTTGATCATAGAGGACAAGTTTTTCAGCTGTCACTATTGAGTATAATATTAATTGTAGGGTTTTCACATATAGCCTTTACTATGTTGAGATATGTTCCCTGTAAACCCACTTTGTTAACCGTTTTTATCATGAATGGATGTTGAATTTTGTCAAGTGCTTTTTTGCATCTTTTGAAATTATCATATGTTTGTTATCCTTCATTTTGTTAATGTGCTATATCACATTGATTTGTGGATATTGAACCAACCTTACCTCCTGGAAATAAATCCCATTTGACTATGGTGAATGATCCTTTTAATGTCTTGTTGAATGCAGTTTGACAGCATTTTGTTGAAGATTTTTGCATCGATATTTATCAAGGGTATAGGCCTGTAATTCTTTTGTACAGCCTCTGTCTGCTTTTGGTATCAGGGTAATATCTAGCCCCATAGAATGAATCTGAAGAATTTTTTTTCTCCTTTGGTTTTGTTTTTGTGTTTGAGTTTTGGTTTTGGGGTTTGTTTTAATTTGTTTTTGTTTTGTTTTTGCTTTATTTTGTTTTGTTTTGGAGTAGTGTGAAAAGGATAGGTATTAACTCTTTAAATGTTTGGTAGCATTTACCCGTGAACCCATATGGTCCTGGATTTTTGTTTTTTGGGAGAGGTTTTTTGTTTTTTTCTTTTTTTAATTACCCATTCAATTCCTGATTTAGTCTTAGAAGATTATGTTTCTGGGAATTTATTTTTTCTAGACTCCACAATTTGTTGACAAAAATTTTCTGGTAGTTTCCTACAATTCTTTGTATGTTTGTGGTGTCAGTTGTTTTTCATTTCTGATTTTATTTGGGTTTTCTCTTTTCCTTGATGATCCTGGCTAAAGATTTACCAATTTTATCTTTGCAATGAAACAGTTCTTGTTTTCATTGACTTTTATTTTTTAATTTTTATTTCAGTGATTTCCACTATGATTTTTATTGCCTTTCTTCTAACTTTGGGCTGTGTTCTTTCTTTCTGTTCCTTTAGATAGAAAGTTACATTATTTAGTATTTTCCTAGTTTCTTGATGTAGGCCTGTATCACTATAAACTTTCCTCTAAGAATTGCTTCTACTGTGTCCCAAAGATTTTGAAGTGCTGTGTTCCTGTTTTCATTATTTTCCTTTTTTTTTTTTTTTCATTTTCTCTTTAATTTCTTTGACCCATTGGTTGTTTAGTAGCATGTTATTTAGCCAACATATATTTGTAGTCTCTCCAGATTTTTTTCTTATGGTTTACTTATAGTTTCATAGCATTGTGGTCAGAAGATAAGCATGCTATGACTTCAGTCTTCTTGAATTTGTTGAGGCTCTTTGTGGCCTAATATGTGATCTATTCTGGAGAATGTCCCATGTGCAATTGAAAAGAATATGTATTCTACTCTTTTAATATGGAATGTTCTGAATATATCTGTTAAACCTATCTGGTCCAGTGTATCATTCAAACCATTGTTTCCCTGTTTATATTTTATTTAGATAATCTGTCCACTGATGTAAGTGGAAAGTGTTAATGTATCCTACTATTAATGTGTTATTATCAATTAGTTCCTTTATGTTTGTTATTAAGTGTTCTATGAATTTGAGTGCTTCTATGTTGGGTGCATGAATATTTACAGTTTTGTTATGTCTTATTGGATTGTCCCCTTTATTATTATATAATAATAATATATTATTTTTATACAAAGATATATTTGTATCTTGTTACAGTCTTTGTTTTAAAATCTATTTTTTTCTGTAATTGCTATTTTCTGTAAATTGCTATTATGGTTTTCTCCTGATATCTATTTGTATATATTTCTCCATCCTCTCACTTTCAATCTTTCAGATATGTTTAGGTTTAAAATGAATTTCATGTGAGTGGCATATAGACTGTTTTCATTTTGTTTTGCTTTTTTTTTTAATCCATTCTCTCACCCTATATCTTTTGATCAGAGCATTTAGTCCACTAACAATCAAAGTAATTATTGGTAGTCATGTATTTATTGTCATTCTGTTTGTTTTGTGGTTGTTTCTGAAGAATTTGTCTGACCCTTTCTCTTTAATGGTTTGCTGATTTTCTTTAGTGTTATATTTGGATTTCTTTCTCTGGGTTCTTTACATATTAGTTACTTTTGATATATAGTTACCGTTTGGTTTGTATACAAACTCTCCTGCAATTAGAAATCTATGTTAAATTGATGGTCATCTAAGTTTGAACCCATTCTTATGCCTCTCTTCCCCACATTTTAGATATACATTATTATATTTTATATCCTTTTATCTTATGAGTTTCTTGACTTATTTTTTTCAAAGGTTTTATTCATTTGAGAGAGGTGGTGAGAGATAACAGAGGGAGAGTAAGAGGGAGACAGATACTTCCTGCTGAACAGAGAGCCTGATGACCTGAGCTGAAATCAACAGTCAGATGCTTTACCAACTGAACCACCCAGGCGTCCCTGCTTGATTTAGTTTTTACAGAAATACTCATTTTTTTTTTTTTTTACTGCTTTTGTGTTTCCTACCTTCGTACTGTCACTTTTGGTGTCTCCTTTTCACTCAGATTCCTCTTCAATATTTCTTGTACAGCTAGTTTAGTGGTCATGAACTCCTTTAGTTTTTGTTTGTCTGGGAAACTCCATCACTATTTCTATTCAGAATGTTAGCCTTGGTGGATAGAGTATTCTTGGCCTCAGATTTTTCCCATTCAGCACTTTGACTATATCATGCCACTACCTTCCAGCTTAAAGAATTTCTGCTGAAAAACCTGCCAGCCTTAGCAGTTTTTCCTTGTAAGTTACTGTCATCCTTTGTCTTGCTGCTTTAAAAGTTTTCTTCCTCTCTGATGACTTCCCATTTATTTTTCCCTCCATTCCCTAACAGTCCTCGGCCCTTTTTCTTATATTCCACATATGGGTGAAACCATATGATGACTGTCTTGCTCTGATTGACTTTATTCACTCAGCATAATACCCTCCCATCCACATTAATGTAAATGATAGGTAGTCAAACCTTCTGATGGCTGAGAGACTCTTACCTATAGGAAACAAAGTGAGGGTTGCTGGAGAGGAGATGGGTGGAAGGATGGGGTAATTGCGTGATGGACGGTAAGGAGGGCATATGATATGATGATCACTGGGTGTCGTACACAACTGATGAATTATTGAACACTACTTCTGAAACTAATGATGTTAGTGTAAGTTGGCTAATTGAATTTAAATTAAAAATAAAAGTATATGACTTTAAAATAATATATATATATATATATATATATATATGCGCTGTCAAAAATTAAATAAATAAAATTTTTTCTTTATCACTATATTTTGCCAATTTAGTCACACTATGTCTTGGTGTGAATTTGCCTTTGTTGATTTTGATGGGAGTTCTCTGGGCCTCCTAAATCTGGATATGTTTCCTTTCCTAGATTAGAGACATCTTCAGCTATTTCTTTGATGAATTTTCTGGCTTCCTATCTTTCTCATATTAAAGGAGTTCCGGAAGAAGAATGTTACTACATTTGATGGAATCACTGAGTTCCCTAAGGCTATTCTCTATTTTTGCTTAATTCTTTTTTCTCTCTTTTGTTTAGTTTGTTTACTTTCCATCACTTTGTCTTCCCGGTCACTAATTCCTTCTTTTGCTTCTTCCATCTTGGTGTTCATTCCATCAGGTTTATTTCTCATTTCATTTATTGTGCCCTTTATCTCTACTATTCCTTCCTTTTCTCAAGTCCAGTGAGTATTCTTGTTATCATTACTATACATTTTCTACCCATACTTACTACCTTGCTTATACCTATTTCACTTAGATCTCTAGCGATGACCTTGTCCTATTTAATTTGGGACTTATTCCTTTGTCTCATTTTGTCTAGATCTCTGTGCCTATTTCTTTGTGAGGAAAGTCTTCCAAATCTCCTATTTTTCAGGGTAACAGCCTTATGAGAAGAGGTTCTGAAGTGCCTTGCCATGTGGTATTCCCTGGTCCCAAGGGGTTGGCACTCTGGGAGTATCTCCAAGTTGTGCTGCACATGATCTGCTGTTTTGTCCTGGTCACTTTATCCTTTGGCCATTCACCTTCTCTCTTTATCTATTGTGGACAGTATTTGGTCTCTGGCCTGAACATGGTGCTGGTTACCTAGGTGTGTTCTGATTTGCCTATCAAATGAGACCTGTTGCGACTGTTGCAAGAACTGAGGCATTGCAAAACTCCCACATCTGGAGACAGTTAGAGCAGGCATTTGGGCTGGCCATCTGGGGGAGTGGCCTTCTATGCTGGTACTGAGGAAAGAGTGGCTGGGATGGGGCACTCCATCAGAGAGTGGGAGGGTGGGGCTCGGTGTAAACAAGTCTGTGGTAAATATAGATGCTGGGCATTTCCTACAGGTAGGCTTGTGTTTATGCTAAAGGGTAGGGAAGGGAAACAGTTCCTTCCAGTTCCTTTGTTCCCAGAGTGGTCTCTCTGTTGATGCTGACTCACTTCAGATCACGGTTTCCATGCTGGGTGAACATGGGCTATTTGTCCTGTCTTTTCTCAAAGAACAACACAATGCCCTCAAATCTCTACCACAGCCAAGTCTTCTGACCTTTAATGGTCCAGGCTTTAAGCCCCACTGGGTGCTGGAAGTCATGAAATTGGGCCCCTCTTGCTCTGCAAGCCAATTGTGATGGGAGTTCCCCTGAGTTCTAGTCTATCTTTTGCCCTTCTCGGTGACCATGGTTCTCTCACCACCACAGTGACCACGATCCATTTCCCTCCCAAACATGTCTTTGGACTTCTTACCTTCTTTTTTGTCACATTTTCTCTACTTCTTATTGTGGAGTTTGTTCTGCCAATCTTCAGGTCAATTTCTGGGGTATTTAGAATGATCTGATAGTTACCTAGTTGTATTCATGGGATGAGGCATGCCTACTCTATCTCTCCTACTCTGCCACCACCCTTCTCAGAATTTTAACACATTCTAGATTATTCATCAGAAAAAACAATATGTTAATTGCTAGTAATTGATAAGTCTTTTAATTCCTTTGTTTTCTCATTCTATATTATAGCTGCATTATTTGATAACCTCCTCCAAAAAAATTTTATTTTCAGTTCTATCTGAATAGTCTGAAACTACAATTAGATAACCACTTCAAGCCCACCAGAATGACTAAAGATAGATACAAGTGTTAGAAAATGTGGACATTGGAAATTTCATAAAAAAATTTCCTAAAAAAAAAAAATGGTTTGTTTGGTGGTCAAATTTTTTATTTAATTGGTCTTATTAAACATACACTGAAAAGTTCCGAAAATATTTGTCATTCTGTTGGGCCATAAGATCTTGATTCTGAGTAATATGAAATAATATTATATATTCATCTGACAAGACAGGCATAAATTTTACTGAAGGCTGAGTATATTAAGGAAGAACAAACTTTTACTTTTATGGGGAGAAATGCTTCTGTTTTAAAGGGAATTGAGTAGGAAAATCAGAGGTAATCAGCATGAGGAAGTCATTATCACCACCCACCCCCAATACACACACATACACACACACACATCATAGATGAAGAAAAAAACAAAGCTCAGATAAATTAAATAACTTTCTCAAAGAACAGCTTGCAAATACTTAAACTATGATTACAGTCTGTAAGAATGTATAGGAATGTTTAATAAATTATGAGTTTATAATCTAAAGGTAATGTTTTTATTATAAAATGGTGACTATTACATTAGCAAGTTCATATATATTACTATGTGGATAAGTTATTTAAAGAACTTCACATTTATTCAGGTGTTTAGTTGTCTTAGCACTATGTGATATAAACTCTATTATATCATCATTTCCCTTACTGATTAGGAAACTAAGACACAAAAAGAATAAATGATTTGATTGTAAGTAACTGGCCTGGAAGATACACCCAAAGTTTGACTCCAGACCTTAATTTTTTTTCCATGCTATGCTCTGATGCATCTGTGATATGAAGCATAATGTTTTTCCTAGGCATTCAATCCATGTTGTTTTCTGTTTGTTTGTTTGTTTTTGTTTGTTTTCAATTAAATTGAACTTCAAATGAATATTTCTAATATCCTTTGCTTTCATCTTGAGTTGACTAAATCTAATTTTAGGACTTAGCACTAAAAATGGGTGAATTATTCACTAAGATTGTTTTTAGAAGAGTGCATTATCCTATAGTTTGTGAAAAAAATATTGTATTCTAGGAACCACGTGGGAAATTCACACTGCTCTTTAAAATATGTAAGACATTAAGAACTAATACCTTCAACAAGGAAGTGTGCTTAACTTTGTTTTAATCCAAACATATTTGACCATATAATCCTTGGGGGCTGACTGTCAAACTTGCTAAAATCCTCCAGAAGTAAAGTTTTCCAGAATACAAAGCAAATGTTAAAATACTAAAGTGGAAGTAATTCTGAAAGTTTTCAACATAGATACCATTTGCAAATGGGAAATGTTTTAAATTCATTAATACAAATTTTCAATTGTTTCTTTTTTAAGTTCAATTAAATACATATAGTGTATTATTAGTTTGAGAGGTGGAATTCAGTGATTTATCAGGCTTACATAAAATTCAGTTCTCATAACATTGCATGCCTCCTTTAATGTCCATCATCCAGATACCTTATCCCTCTCACCCCTCCCCTCTATCAATCCTCAGTTTGTTTCCTATGATTAAGAGTCTCTTTTGGTTTGCATTCTTCTCTGATTTTGTCTTGTTTTATTTTTTTCCTCTTTTCCGCTATGATCCTCTTTTATTTCTTAAATTCCACAAAAAAAGTGATTTCCTATAATTAGCTTTCTCTGATTGACTTATTTTGCTTAACATAATACCCTCTAGTTCCACCCATGTCATTGCAAATGGCAAGATTTCATTTTTGATGACTATGTAATATTCCATTTAATATATGTGCCACATCTTCTTTATCTGTGCATCTGTCAATGGACAGCTGAGACCTTTCCATAGTTTGGCTACTGTGGATGTTGTTGCTATAATCATTGGGATGCACTTCGATCACTACATTTGTATCTTTGGGGTAAATACCCAGAAGTGCTATTGCCAGGTCATTGGGTAACTCTATTTTCAACTTTTTGAGGAATGTCCATGCTGTTTTCAGCATGGCTATACCATATTTTCAGACTGGCTATACCAGCTTGCAGTCTCACCAAAAATGTAAGAGATTCCCCTTTCTCCACATTGTTGCCAACATCTGTCATTTCCTGACATTAATTTTAACCATTCTGACTGATATGGTGTGGTATCTCATTGTGGCTTTGATTTGCATTTCACTGATGCCGAGTGATGTTGAACATTTTATCATGTGTCTGTTGGCCATTGGATGTCATTTTTGGAGAACTGTCTGTTGGTGTCTTATTCCATTTCTTGACTAGATTATTTGTTCTTTGGGTGCTGAGTTTGATAAGTTCTTTACAGATTTTGGATACTAGCTCTTTAACTGATAAGACATTTACAGATATCTTCTCCATTCTGTTGGTTTTCTTTTGGTTTTGTTGACTGTTTCCTTTGCTGTGCAAAAGCTTTTTATATTGACGAAGTCCCAGTACTTCAGTTTTGACTCTGTTTCCCTTGCTTTGGGATGTGGCTAAGAAGAAGTTGCTGTGGCTGAAGCTGAAGAGGTTGCTGCCTGCATTCTTCCTTAGGATTTTAATCGATCTCTGTCTTAATTTTAGCTCTTTCATTCATTTTGAGTTTATTTTTGTGTGTGGTATGAGGAAATGTTCCAGTTTCATTCTTCTGCATGTGGCTATCCAATTTTCCCAATACAATTTATTGAAGAGACTCTCTTTTTTACCATTGCATATTCTTTTCTGCTTTGTCAAAGATCAGTTGACCATAGAGTAAAGGGTTCATTTCTGGGCTCTCTATTCTGTTCCATTGATCTATGTATCTGTTTTTGTGTCAGTACTAAGCTGTCTTGATGATTACAGCTTTGTAATAGAACTCAAGGTCAGGAATTGTGATGCCATGAGGTTTGGTTTTCCTTTTCAACATTCCTTTGGCTATTTGGGGTTTTTTCTGGTTCCACATAAAATTGAGGATTGTTTTTTCTAGTTCTGTGAAAAATGCTGGTATTATTTTGATAAGGATTACATTTTAACAATATTTGTTCTTCCAAACCATGAGCATGGAACATTTTTCACTTTTTTGTGTCTTCCTCAATTTCTCTCATGAGTGCCCTATAGTTTTCAGAGTACAGATCCTTTGCCACTTTAGTTAGGTTTATTCCTAGTTATATTATGGTTTTTAGTGCAATTGTAAATGGGATTGACTCCTTAATCTCTCTTTCTTCTGTGTTGTTTTTGGTGTATAGAAATGCAACTGATTTCTGTGTACTGGTTTTTTATCTTGCCACTTTACTGAATTCCTGTATGAGTTCTAGTAATTTTGGAGTAGACTCTTTTGGGTTTTCCACAAAAAGTATTTTATCAGCTGCAAAGAGTGAGAGTTTGACTTCCTCTTTGCTGATTTAGATGCCTTTAATTTCTTTTCGTTGTCTGATTGCTGAGGCTAGGACCTCTAGTACTATGCTGAATAGCAGTGGTGATAGTGGGCAGCCCTGCCATGTTCCTGACCTTCAGGGAAAAGCTCTGTTTTACCCCATTGAGAATGATATTTGCTATGGGTTTTTCATATATGATTTTTATGATATTGAGGTATGTAACTTCTATGTCTACACTGTGAAGAGTTTTAACCAAGAAAGGATACTGTACTTTGTCAAATGCTTCTTCTGTATTCATTGAGAGTATCATATGATTCTTGTTCTTTCTTTTATTAATGAATTCTATCACATTGATTGATTTATGGATGTTGAACCAACATTGCAGCTGAGGAATAAATTCCACTTGATCCTGGTGAATAATCCTTTTAATTTACTGTTGGAGCCTATTGGCTAGTATTTTGGTGAGCTTTTTTGTATCCATGTTCATCAAGGATATTGGTCTGTAATTTTCCTTTTTGGTGGCATCTTTGTCTGTTTTTGGGATAAAGGTATACTGACCTCATAAAATGAATCTGGAACTTTTCTTTCCATTTCTATTTTTTTTTTTTTTTTTGAGTAGTTTCAGAAGAATGGGTATTCTTATTTAAATGTTTAGTAGAATTCCTCTAGGAAGCCATCCAGCCCTGGATTATTCTTTGTTGGGTGATTTTTGATTACTGCTTCAATTTCCTTACGGGCTATGGGTCTGTTCAGGTTTTATATTTCGTTCTTGTTCAGTTTTGGTAGTTTATATATCTATGGGAATGTATCTATTTCTTCCAAACTGCCTAATTTGTTGGCATATAGTTGTTCATAATGTGTTCTTGTAATTGTTTGTGTGTGTGGTGTTAGTTGTGATCTTTCCTCTTTAATTCATGATTTTATTTAGTTCTTTTTGAAAGTCTGGCCAGGGGGTTAACAATCTTAGTCTTTTAAAGTACCAACTCCTAATTTCATTGATCTGTTCTGTTCTTTTTTTCTTCATTGATTTCTGCTCCGATCTTTATTAGTTCTCTTCTCCTGCTGGGTTTAGGTTTTATCTGCTGTTCTTTTTTCAGCTCCTTTATGTGTAAGGTTGGGTTGTGTATTGAGATCTTTGTTTTTTTGAGAAAAGCTTATATTGCTATATACTTCCCTCCCAGGACAGTCTTTGCTGCATCCCCCAAATTTTGAACAGTTGTTTTTTTATTTTTCTTTGTTTCCATTACTTTTTTAAATACTTCTTTAATTTCTTGGTTCACTCATTCATTCTTTAGTAGGATGCTCTTTAGCTTCCATGTATTTGAATGCTTTTCAACTTTCTTCTTGTGAATGAGCTCTGGCTTCAAAATGCTGTAGTCTGAAAATATGCAGGGAATGATTCCAATCTTTTGGTACCAGTTGAGACCTGCTTTGTGACCCGTGATGTGATCTATTCTGGAGAATGTTCCATGTGCACTAGAGAAGAATGGTATTCTGCTGCTTTGGAATGGAATGTTCTACATATATCTGTGAAGTCCATCTGGTCCAGTGTGTCACTTAAACCCTTATTTCCTTGTTGATCTTTTGGTTAGATGATCTGTCCATTTCAGTGAGGTGATGTTAAAGTCCCCTACTATTATTGTTTTATTGTTGATGTGTTTCTTTGATTTTTCTTTTGTTTCTTTGATTTGTTATTAATTGTCTTATGTACTTGGCTGCTCCCATCTTAGAGGCATAAGTATTTACAATTGTTACATCTTCTTGTTAGATAGACCCTTTAATTATGACATAGTGTCCTTCCTCATCTCTTATTATAGTCTTTGGCTTAAAATCTAATTTGTCTGATATAAGTACTTCCACTTCAGCTTTCTTTTGGCTTCCATTAGCATGGTAAATGGCTTTCCACTCTCTCACTGGAGAATGTCTTTGGGTGTCTTTGGGTCTAAATCTGGAGGTGTCTTTGGGTCTAAAATGAGTCTCTTGCAGACAGCGTATCAATGGGTCTTACTTTTTTATCCAACCTGATACCATGTGTCTTTTGATCGAATGTAAATCTCTTGCAGACAGCGTATCAATGGGTCTTACTTTTTTATCCAACCTGATACCCTGTGTCTTTTGATCGAATGTAAATGGGCTGAATGCCCCTGAATAACTATGTATTTATTGCAATATATGAATTTAGTGTCATTGTACTGCCTGTAAAATCACTGTTTCTGTATATTGTCTCCATTCCTTTCTGGTCTATGTTATTTTGGGGCTCTCTCTTTACTTAAAGGATTCCATTAAATATTTCTTGCAGGGTTGGTTTGGTGATCACAAATTCTTTAAGTTTCTATTTATCCTGGAAGCTTTTTATCCTTCTATTTTGAATGACAGCCTTACTAGTTTAAATATTCTTGGCTGCATGTTTTTCTCATTTAGTGCCCTGAATATATTATGCCAGTTCTTTCTTGTCTGCCAGGTCTTCATGGATAGGTTTGGTGCCAGTCTAATGATTCTACCCTTATAGACTATGGACCTCTTGCCTTGAGTGGCTTTCAGAATTCTCTCTTTGTATCTGAGATTTGCAATTTCACTTTACATGTCAGGGTTTTGACCTATTTTTATCGATTTTGAGGGGGAATTCTCTGTACCTCCTGGACTTGAATTCCTGTTTCCTTTCCCAGAATAGGAATGTTCTCTCCTATAATTTGTTTCAATATACCTCCTGCCTCCCTCCTTCCACTTCTTCTTAGATCCCAATTATTTTAATATTGTTTTACATTATGGCATCACTTATCTCTCAAATTCTCCCCTCTTGGTCCAATAGTTGTTCATCTCTTTTTTTCTCAGCTTCTTTATTCTCCATCGTTTTATCTTCTATCTCACTAATTCTGTCTTCTGCCTCATTTATCCTAGCAGAATCTCCATTTTTTATTGTATTTCATTAATAGACTTTTTTTAATTTTTATTTAATTAGATTTTAGTTCTTTTATTTTTCAAGAAAGGGATTGTCTTGTGTCTTCTATGGTTTTTTCAAGCCCAACTACTATCTTTATAATCATTATTCTGAACTCTTGTTCTGACATCTTACTTACTATATCCATACAGTTTAGGTACCTGGAAGTTAGTACTGTCTCTTGTTCTCTTTTCTAAGTTGAGTTTTTCCATCTTGTCCTTCTGTCCAGAAAAGAACAGATGAATGAGGGAACAAAATACTAAATGGCAATGATGCCCCCAGAGGTATATACACTAAGCAAATCAAAAGATACCAGAGATGCTCCCCCCAAAAAAAGAAAAGAAAAAAATCTAATCTATCTATCTATATATAGATTTAATTGGACAGGTGTACAGAACAGAAGAATACACTAGATCCTTTGTGTAAGAAGGGGAAACTTACATGTGTATAAAAATAAAATTAAATACAATGAAAGAATAAGATGTAACTGTAAAAAAAAAAAGAAAAAAAGAAGGAAAATAAACCTATAGATGAACAGAACAGAGGAATACACTATATTTTAAGTGTATTTTGGTGGGGAGAATGATACCTTAGCTTCCTCTCATTATTGGAATTCAGCTATAGCTATCAAATCATTCTGAACACTAGCAAACTCTAGAAATTAGAACTCTATCCTAAGAAAAGAATAGCTGCAACTCTACAAATCGAAAAGCAACCACTTTCATCAAGGTAGGAGGTGTGGAGAAGTGAATCCAAGTCTATATATTGGAAGATGAACTGCAGAGGAAAGAAGCCTCCATAAGCTGGCACTGGAAAATGATACAGCAGCAGAGCATAAACTCAGATCTTTTAGAAGTCTGCTCTGGTTAGGGATATCCCTTCCTGAAATGTGCTCAGGTCCTAGGTGGGCCAGTGTGGTCTCAGGATCCCTGAGGTCACAGAAAGACCTGGGGTGCCCAAGTGTGGCAGAGTTCCCAGGCATTGGAGTGGAGAAGCAGCTACAATCACTGAACACAGGAGTGGACTCTCAACTCAGGGTTGCCATAACCTGGGAACCATGGCATGTTCTGGCAACTTCTCTCTGTGCAGAGGCACAGCGAGTAGCAGAACTGCAGTGACACCACTACTCCCAAACTGGGGAGGTGTATCAGGGGTGCATACCACAGGAAACTGCAATACTTGAAATGGGGGTGGTGTGTGTGAGATAGAAATGCTCAGTTACAGTCTGAGTGAGCTGGAGACTGGGAAGCTGCATTTTCATTCTCCTTTAAAGTGGCCCAGAAAGCCTTCAAAGAACAAAAACCACATAGAGCAATCAAGAACAGCTTCCTTAGCCTCTTCCTCTGGCAAGAGGGGTTCATTTCTGCCTGGGGCAAAGACACTTCAAAATCAAGGGAACAGGCTCCTACCACAGAAAATCAGCAAGAACATCCTGCTAAGACCCAGTTTACCCATCATAGAGAAGTGAAAAACTCCAGTGCTGGGGAGAATATTATATTTTCTAAATATATAAATACTGACTATATTATTTCAAATAATTGTTTCATACTGTAATCAGATGTCACATAAAAGTTGTTGGAATTTTATCCATTCATACTGAATATGCAGGAGAGCTAAATTTCAGCATAAAACACCTACAATGTTGTAATCTCTTGAGTGTACTGTTTCTCTTTGACAGAAGACACATAAATGTTTCTTTGCAGGGTGGAAGGATCAAATCATTTCTCAAAATTAACTTGGAACTGATTGAAATGTTTGGGAAATACATTCCAATCTTGTATGTGATATTCAAATTACGCTTTGTTAGAAACGTCTAGTTAAATGATTTACTGTCTATACCTAATAATTCTCTCTTATCATTCTATTTTAAAAGCTTAAAATCTATTATAAAAAGTTAAAAATATGCAGTTTCTACTTTATACAGATTTATCCATTTTTTGAAGTTCCAAATCTAGTGCACAAATCTTCTATAAAACCTTTTATGATTTCCAAAGCAGGTGTATATTCTCTCTAAGACATATCTTAATATACTTATGACACTTGCCTATTTCAACATAGAAATTAATTTTTTTAGGTTCATAATTAACTTTCTTTGATAGGTTGTAAGCTCCCCAAGAGAAGGATCTATGTAATATAACCTTATAGGTAGCAAAGTATCTGTACATCATATTTGAGAAATGAATCAATGAATAATTACATGACTGAATAACATTGATAATCATGGTAAGACAAAACAATTGCTTTCTCTATTGTCTTCTAAATGAATGTATTTCATTCCTTCCTGTGAACAAGAAAAGGAAACTTTCCAGTATTAATACTATATTCTCTAGAACCAGCTTTAATCATAGATTTATACACTGAGCTGACTAGTAAATCCCTTTTAGTATTGATCCTGGTTAGAAGAGTGAATCTCTTCAGGCAATCTCAATCTTGCAAAGTACAACATTCAGCAATGATCTTTCAAAAAGTCCTATCCTCTATTAAAAATAGCAGCAGATTTATTTCAGCATTTATCTAGTTTATGCAGATTGCTAGTCTCTTTAGTTCAATATATGACAATCTAATGTCTCAACATGCTTAAGATTATATCTAGATGAAGGAATCTTCTGAGGTCAATTTTAAGATTGTTTAAGAAGTTGGTGAGTTATCCTGATGAATGGTTGGGGTATCATAGCACTATCTCAAAATGCATCCTTTTTTTTTCTACCATCAGCGCATTTTAAAAATGAAAAATGAACCTCTTTGAAGTGGATAGATTCAGAAGTAAACTCAGTATAGCATATTATGACCAGGCTACTTGCATAGGTCCAATTCCCTTATAAGTAAATGGGTTCTTAAAAAATCAGCAATCTTAATTGATTTAAAGTCAGCTGGAGTAAAAGTACCCTTTTTACTATTTATTTGGTGACTGTTATTTCCAGACACTACTCTGGGTGGTTTATCTTAATTTTTGCAACATTCTATAAGAAAGATAATAGGAACATTTGGAAATTAGAAAAGTGAGGTTCAATACTGTGTGTTTACTTGGCCAAAGAGGTAAAAGTCAAAGGTAGAATTCCAGCCTATGTTGTCCTTAATCCTGTGTTTAACATCACCTCTTTTTAATCTCACATTTTTATTATAAATATGCATTTATTTATCATGACCATAAGTGTAAGTTATTTATTTTGACCATAAGGATTTATTTTGAAATAATTATTGGTGGGAATTATAATATATATTTTATATTCTGTCACCCAGTTCCTGACTACATATTGTCTAATTACTGGTGTTCGGTTAAATGTATTTTTATTCTCAAGATTCTAGGTATGATAGAACCATGATTTCCTTTTACTCTTACCTGCTTTTACTTCCAACACTGAAGGTTGACTAAGGATTAGCAATAACACTATATAGATTTGGCAACCAAGAAGAGTTAAATTCAATCAATTTACAGAAAATATTAATTCACTCCATAATTATTGAATATCTATAGAGTGTCTATGTCTCAGGGACTCTTCTTATATCCATCATTTATGTACTCACTGTTTCTTTTTATAGGAGCTCAGTAAATCATAGCAAGAGGGAGCGGATACTAAGAAAATTATACAGAGTGTATCAGTAGTCACAAAACTATGTTTTAACTATGCCTTAATTTGTGAGCCCAAGTGTATTCTAAGTAAGAAAAATTTTAAAGGGCTCTTAATATAAAAGACAACAATATAGCATATCTTGGTAGTTAAGATAGTCAAGATCTGTGGCTCCAATCTGGTTTGGGGACCATGGATCTCTTACTTGACATTTACAAGCTTCAGCTTCCTCATCTGTTAAATAATTTTTTTAAAGATTTTTTTAAAATTTATTTATTTGACAGAGATCACAGGTAGGCAGAGAGGCAGGCAGAGAGAGAGAGAGGAGGAGGAAGCAGGCTCCCCATGGAGGAGAGAGCCTGATATGGGACTCGATTCCAGGACCCTGAGATCATGAGCCAAGCTGAAGGCAGAAGCTTTAACCCATTGAGCCACCCAGGTGCCCCTGTTAAATAATTATAATGAACAAGACACAAGAGTCTGGGAATTAAGTGAAGTAATTCTTATATCTTAAACCTGATAAATGGGCAATAACAATTGGCAAACATTTGTTTCCTTTCCCTTTCTGGGAAATCAAAACACATATTACGATCTGAAAACTGAATTCTCTAGTAAGGTAGCTCTACTTACACTTGTCTAGCCTCTGATCATTTAAGTAAGTTATAAGGTTTTCATGTAATATTTATTAATCTGCATAATTTTATCTAATGGAGCATACTTTGGAAAATGCTGATCTAAATTATATTCAAATGTCTGAATATAAAATGAAAGTGAATGTCCATATTACACAAATATGTTGGTAGGTTTATAATTTTTACAAATCTTATTGTATTTTAATTTTTAAACACTTTGGTATTTTACCACATTTAATTTAGTGTAGTAGCCAAGAAATAAAGATTTGGTGGCAAAAAGTCTTGGGTTTAAGTGCTGATGACACTTATTTACTAAACCTAAGATTCTGAGAAAAGTACTAAGTCTCTCTGAACTCTGGTTTCCTCAGTTATATAATTGAGGAGGAATGTTATCTATTTCTGGCGCAGGGGTTCTAAAGTAAGTAAGACAAAGGAATAAATATGTATCAGATAATGTGTGACATAAAGCTCTCCAAGAAAATTTAGCTGTTACTACTAGTGATTTCAACATTGTTATAATAATTATATAGTATTGACATAGTCTATTAAAAGTATTGACACTTGCTTATTTTATGTAGTGTTCCTTCCTATTATATAGAAAACATATACATATATGTAATTTCTTAGATATATTTACAGTTGAGCTAAATAGCCCATTTGAAATTATCAGTGTTGAACTACGGAACAGAAAAGAAAATGGGAATCATCTCTGCTATTCTCTCTGTGTGCAGTTCTACAGATTCCTTTCTGCTCTGTGTTGTTGTCGGAGACTGATCTTTACCCGGGGTGGTTTTCTACCACATGGAGCTAACATCTGCTGATGCTTATAATCTGGAATGGTACTAAGGACTGTTCTTTTCAGTTAAAAAAGAAACAAAAAAGGCAAGCCTCTAGAAAAAAAATTGTTTTTTCCCTCTATAATTATATCAACCAAATATCAGCACTCTTGGCCCAAATTTAAAAGTCTGTTCTTCACATAAAAGCAATGCACAAGAGTTTTTTGTTTTGTTTTGTTTTTGTTTGTTTGTTTGTTTTTTAGTCTATTAATTTTAATTATGGAAAATCTTAAATTTTAACACTACTGTTCTTTCTATGCAAAAATGGTGTTATAGAACACTATTAGAGATGCATATACATTTGAATATTTTTTCCAGTTTTGTAAGTAGTTTTGTGCTGATTCAGCTTAGTTCATTTCCTTTGTCAGCAAGGACTGTGTCATGTACATGGCTTCCAAAGGTTAAGGGTTCTATGTGGTCATGGAACAGCACAGAGGAGGGCTCTCAAAAAGACTTGACCACTGTGCTTTTGTCACACTCCTGAACGCTGGAGCTAACCAAGTTCATTTTAAGAAAAAGAGCCAGCTGCTTCCAAATGGAAAGTCAGTGACACCTGCTCTTCTGTCCAGTGAGTCAGTTGGCTGACTCAAAAAAATTTTTTCTTCTTTTTTTTTTTTTTTAAAGAAATGAGGTCATTGGAAGTTACAAAAATCTTTATTCATGAAAAAAGTAAATTAGGTTATTTATTTTGTAACTTTGGAACTACTGAATTTGAGCTGCCTCAGGTAGTTTCTCAAATATGAATGAAAATATTCAAGTTTTGGGGGGACCAGCTGTTTTCATTAAATTCTGAGGTTGTCTACATGTATCCTAGTGGCAAACAAAGCAAAATTAGTGTTGGGAATCCTTACCTATGTTTTCATACCAAGAAAGTGTGGCCCAGTAGGCTGTTAATAAGGCAATTTTATCATGCAAATGCATTTCCCATCTCCTATAAAGTAACGTTTAAGTAAGCACTTCTACAGAACAAGTTTTTCCAAGTGCTGTTTTCTCTCCCACTGACCTTTAAGGATACTCGTTATAAAAACCACATTGGTTTACATGATTTCTTTAGAAAAATACCTGAAACTCAAAGCAATTTTAACATTTTGTCCTCAATTTATTGCCATCTTAAGTGTCATTAAAAGCAGGCCCGTGACCCATTCGTCATTTAGTTTACTCATATTCGATCATGAAGTGACAATAAGTGGGACAGATTTTTCTTTTTCAAAGACCTTTTCAATAACTCTCTGATAAAAGTTATCAGATTTAATGGGGAAAAAATGGAAGAATTGTGGAAACTAGAGAGCAGTAAAATGTTCAGTTATTTATCAGTTTACTTAACATTTATTTACTGTGCCCCTTTCATTTCCCACACATTAAAGGAGGAAATATCAAATAAATATGAACAAGATGTTATAAAGAAAAAATGTTATAAAGAATGTATAGACCTTAGGAGAATACAGAGAAGAGTGGAATTATTTTTTAGTTTTGAAAAATAAGGCTTGTGTCCTGCAGTAGGAGAATGGATAAACTGGCCCATCTAGAACATAGAATATTATTTAGTGCTAGAAAGATATGAGCTACGAAGTCATGAAAAAAAGCATGGAGGAACCTTAAATGAATATTACAAAGTGGAAAAAATACCTGAAAATCTGCATCAACTGTATGACCTGCTGGAAAGGCAAACTGGACATGGTGAAATGATCTATGGCAGCCAGGGCTGGGAGTAGAGAGATGAATAGGTAAAGCAGAGGAATTTTAGGGCAGTGAAACTACTCTATATGACACTACAATGATAGATACTTATCATTATACACTGTCCAAACCATTAGAATGTACAACATCAAGATTGAACCTTAAAGTACATTATGGTTCTTGAGTGGGTATGAAGTGTCAGTGAAGGGCTGAAGTTGTAGCAAATGTACCACTCTGATAGGGGATGTTGATAAAAGCAGAGTTTCTGCATGTGTGGGGGTAGGAAGTATAGAATAAATCTCTGTACTTTCCTCTAGATTTTGCTGTGAACCAGCCGCTTTATTATGTTTTTAATAATAAGTCATTGGAAGGAGATGGTATTGTATTCTGGCCTGGAAGGATAGTTACTGCATTTTATTTATTTATTTATTTATTTATTTCCTGTTTCTTAAAATAACTATTGAAAAAGAAAATCCACCTCCCAAAATATTGCCATCCTATCAAGAGTCATGATATTTCACCTGTTCAAAATGGGAAAGAAGTTCATCACAGGATAATTGAAGAGGCTATGCTTAGAACAGATATAGGTATTATCAAATGTACATAATAAACAGTGATAGTGGAATTTGGAATAGAACCTGTGGTATGCAGATAAATATTTTAAGGATAATCTCTCTGGTAAAAGAAAACCTGATTTGTGGAATTTGCCAATTTCCTTGGTGTAAATATTCCTGTTATGACCAATAACAAGCTGTCAGAGATATGACTGAGCGTGGAAGAAGAAAGAGATGCACATAAAAATTAGCTCAACTTCCTGTACCATTGTTTCTAGAGCCTTACCAAACCAAAGCCTGAGATTTTTTTACATATGCTTAAATTTCTTTATTTAGGAGATTGAACTCTGTTCTTTAGTTAAGAGAGCTACATTGCAATTTAAGAACAGATAAATAATAGAGTTGTAATAGTGTTCAGATTTTAATATGAGTTGTAATTGTGGGAATGGCCTAAAAGAATATTTGGCATTTGGAAGGATATGCCATTTGGAAGGATAGGCATTTGGAAGGCATTTGGAAGGATAATACACAGGAAAAGTTACCTCATGAGGTATGTGCATTGAGAAAATGGAAGAAATCAAAGATAAATAATTTTGTGTTATTAAAGCATTCCAGTGTTAAATTACGTATGTATTTACTATCTTTTTCTATGTTTCAATCTGTTCCTAAAAACTGCCTCTTTTTTTTTTTTTTCTCATTTTCTGCTTTGTATGTCTGCATGAGACTTGGAATTCTGGAGTAGGTATGTCAGTTATTTGACACATTGAATCCACATTCTTAGAAACTAGTGAGAGAACAACAAATGTTAACAAGTGAGAAAATGAAGATTCATCTAAAAAGTGGAGGGAACAGAGAGCTTCACCATACTGTGTTTCTGAGTGTTGCTTAGAGAACTGCATGTAAAAGCACCTTATGAATTACCATACAAATCTTAACAATGTAAACAATAATTGTTAAGAGGCAAATAAGGAAAAGTAGAGATGTTTTCTTGGCAGTGCTGCAAGAGCAGGATGGTAAAAGCAGGGATTCAATGCATAATTTGATTTGATTTTAGCACTCATCTCCAATGGAAAGCTAAGAGACCTGACTCCTAGAACATAATGGTGTTTCTACTAAAGTCACAGAAGTTAGTTCCCAAGATTTGATTAGAATTAGCTCGGGTAATGTATAATTACGTGTCCTGTTCTACATTCCAAAAATTTTAAAAAACACAATAAATAAAACAAAACAGCCTAAAGAGACAAGCAAGACTAGCATGGTATCCTATTCCTATCTAAGCTCTATCTCCCTTTGACCCAAATTACTATAATCACATCATGGATACCATTCTTGAGTTCACCTGTCATATTTTGGGAAGACTCAGCTTAATAAATACAGATTCCAACTTGATTAGCCTGTACCTACATTTTCTGCTTTATAATATGAAAGTTCTTTCATTTTTCAAATTCCTCCCTTCATACCTTCTATTTTAGAGATTGATGTGTTTACCATATCTTCATATCTTATTACTATATTTGTATTTAATGCTAATGATGCAAACGGTGTTCAAATTTTTTAATAGATTGGTTCAGAGTAATTCCTCCATTTTGCATTAATAAAATCTTTCCAGCAATGGCTAAGATCCAAAACAGCTATGGAAATTATAAATTTAATCTAAAGACTAATAAAGCCTCAGTTTTTGTTTTGTTTTGCTTGGAATTTCATTTTGGTCTAACTGAATTTTGAAGGAAACAATAATTTGCTTTGTTAGTACATGAAGTTACAAGACTGATAGGTTTGAATTTATTGGCTACTTTCTGTAAGCATTAAGGAAAATAACAAATGTAATTGCTCATTTTACTCTTTTCTGGATCTGATTTGAATGAAATGCCTCTGCCAACCAGACTTGCAGGTTCTGTGTCAATTTAGCATGGTGAGGAAGAGCACAGCTCTAGATTCAGACAGCCAGATCTGAAATCACCAGGCAATTTTTCTAATCTATTAAGCTAATATAAAAAATATGGACATAGTAACTTTACCTTCAGGACTGTCTATTTTAATCTTTCTCAACATCCAAAGAATTGTAGATAAATATAAGCAAGTTATTGTATCAAGATATAGTATGCAAAAACAAAGTGTTATTATACATGAACTCAGAAACAACATTTTTAATTACTTTTCCCCAAGTTAAAATTTATTGTTGACAGACCAAAATTGGCAACACACACACACATGTAACCTATATATGTTATATCTTTTTTATATATCCTACAAAAAAGATTAATCTCCAAGAAATATATACATAGTTCCCCAATATATTTATAAATATGTTTACCCTATATATATACATTTCCCCTATATATATATTCCCCTAATATATATATATATATATATCTCCCCAAGAAATATAATATATAAAAACAAAGTGTTATTATACATGAACTCAGAAACATTTTAAATTCCTTTTCCCCAAGTTAAAATCTATTGTTGACACAGCAAAATTGATAAAACACACATATATATCCTCCATATATATGGAGGATATATCTTATTTATATATCCTACAAAAAAAGATTAATCCCCAAGAAAAATGTTCACACTATTGCTTTAAAATGAAATGAAACAACAAAAGCTTACATTGGTTTAGTAAGTTCAAAAGCAAAATGGACTATTGGGTGTGGTACATAAAACAAATAAATTCTGGAACACTGTAAAGAAATAAAATGAAATTAAAAAAAATAAAATGGGCTTTCTAACATGGGAGGCTCTTTTGGAAAACTTTTATTTTATATATTTTTTCAAGCTGATATTTCAAGATGCTTTTCAGTTCATGATTCTGATAATCTTTCCACATTCTTGCCCCTGATTAACTTGCCAAGAAGCAGCAGGGAAAACATAGGCCATTATAGCCAAAAACGTAAGACCAAGTGGATTGTAGGGGGATCAAGCCAATCAGAGGGTGTTAGCATTAAATTGTCTAGTGGAAGTTATTTTAGAACACTGAACTGCAGTATAGACAAAGCATTTACCCCAATAAAAACGTACATGCCATTATGGATGTGACTATAGATTATAGAGTTGGGGAAGCAGATATATATGGAAGTTTCTATGATTCCCATTTTTGTCAGCATCCCTTTGAGAGCCATTTGTCTTGGTCTGCAACTTGATTGTGGTTTTTATCAGCCAGGATGAGCTCCTGCAGCAATGAACCCAACCCACAGTGGACAGATAAAAGCAACAGAACAATATCCAGGCTGATTTACGAAGCACTTCTCATTTACATCCTTTACTTCAGCTCCGATTACCAGTGCCACTAATGTCACCATTCATGAGTGTTTTGGAGGCTTGCAGATATGAAATGGGTTCTGGAAATCTTCAGCAATATATTTTAATAAGCTAAGGGAGAAAATAGTTATTAAAATAATGATTTTTTTTCTTCTCTGACAATTAAAAGCCACATTTTTTAAGCTGCTGGGGATAATAGCTATTCCTACTCATATAACTGTTTTTAAAAAACAAACTTTGGCTTTTACCTACAACAACAAAAAAAGATTGTCTTATGCATGGGTGTGGAGGTCGCAAGGGTAAACGTATGTATGTTTATATCCACACTTTCCCAGACTATTAAGCATCAACTAAACTATAACATTAAACTAAAATCTAAGAAAAAATATTTGATTCATAGAGGTATCTACTTATAGTAAGTTTCAAATGAGAAGGTGTTTGATAAATAGCCATTCAGAAGTTGGAAAACCTTACCATTAAGTTCTATGTGACTCTACCCTGTTAAGGAAAATATTTTGTCTATGTATTTATTCTTTGACTACTAGAAATAAGTGAAGGGAGGGGTTGTAAAATGGGATATTAGATATGTTTAAACATATGCTAAATTAGTACATAAACATTTTCCAGAAGTCCATAGACTAGTACTTTACTCTCCTAGAAGCTAAGCGGGTAAACATATTTAATGAAAGAATTATAGTGTTAAAACATGCTTCTGTTTGTGGGTCATCATTCTTTTTACTTTAAAATTTCTATTTGTTCTTTATCCCTTAGGGATTCATTCCAAAAGACCAATTCTCTCTTGGAATTAAAGACATTCTCTGGGAGAAATGCAATGCTGAGGAGAACCCATTAACATTTCGTTTCCTACTAGTCTAGTTCAGCAGTTAAGAGCATAGGCTGTGGAGCCAGAGTGCCTGGATTTGAATTTCAACTTTACAATTTAATAAGTGGGTGATTTAAAGCAAATTACTTAAACTCTCTCTAGCATTCATTTTCTCTTTGGGGAGAAAAGGGGAAAATACTTTCCTTACAGAAAAGGTATGTAGTGAGGATTAAAACCCTGAGTACACTACCTCTCTCAAACTAAAAACTAAATAAATGTGAGCCCTTACTATTACCAAAATATAATGGTATTCAACAAACCCATGAGCCACAGCTGACCAAGTATTAACGGTCTTAGTGACATTTAAAGGGTGTGTGAGGTCGACAGGCGTGTCACTGCAACAAGAACTATGGCTATAACCCATTTGTCTTCTCATCTAGAAGCTGATTTTGTTTTTGCCCATTGCTGAATTCAGCCCCTTTACTCAAAGTTTAAAAGCTAACTAAGCATATTGTGGTTTTTGTAATTGTATTGACAATTTTAAAGATTCTGTGGAGAAACCCCATTTAAAAGTTCAACCTTACTCTTACCCAAGTCCATCTTTTAACTTTTCCTCCAGGAAAGATTATATAACCCTCATCATTGGCAAATGTGCCCTTTCCCTTAAGCTTCCTCCAGAGAACCAGAATCTTCTCACTGTCCTCATTACACTGAATAATTAAGACTAGATACAATTTCTGCCTTTAACTTTTCATCTTTTTTTTTTTTTTAACCAATCATCTCACCCCAAACAAAATAAACTTCCAATGGCAGATTCCTTTAGAATTTACTGACGGCAACTATAAAAAGCTTTCTCTCTCCCCTTCTTCTTTCCACTCTTTCTCCCTCCCTCTCCTTGTCTCCCTTTCTCTGTCCCTTCCATTTATTTCAATTTCTATTTAATTACTTGAGGCAAGTATTTCCTGGGAATGCCATGTTGCCAACCTTTAATTCATAGTCTTCTTGTTAAAGGAACAATTAAACAAGTCAGGGTGGGAATTTGTTTCATAAACAAATTGAGAATGGAAACTTTACCTCAGTAAACAATCTTTATAATCTGACACATACTGTTTGTCAAATATAAGCCAATTATTGCTCCTGGCCATGTGTATCATTCCCTATGTCCTAAGATTACATGTCATAGATTTGAATACCTAGCATCCACAACCTCAAAAAATCTACGGCATCCATTCATCTAGATTGTATTAACATCAAAAATATATATCTTATTAGGTCACTTATCTACAAATAAATCTCATCATCTTTAGTAAGAGAAAATAACTATAATTAATTATCTTAAGCTACAAGGAACATTAACACATTTACACACTTACACGCAAAATCAGTGTTTAGTGCTTTATGCCTTCAGTAAAGATGACTCTATTAAGAATTTACAGATATTTTTTATCAGAATGTGGCATTTTACAGTTAGGTATCAGAGTTGTTATTATGATAAGGCATTAAAACATAATATTAAATGGCCCGAATCCAATAAGAGACAATTCTGTTTCTGAGAATTAAATAAAGCCATGTGTATTTTGAAGTTTGTAAATACATATATAGGGTGATACCTTGGAAGAATCACTGGCAGATTTTGCTAACAGATCATTTACTCTGGTTTGTGTGGGCAGTTTGAAATACCTATGTTGGTAAGAATTTAAAATTAAAACACCTAAATTTAAAAATAAGACAGTCTTTCTATAAAGCATATGAGGAAGTAATTAGAAGATGAATGATGGCCAATGTACACAGGCAATGCCTTATGAAACAGTCATCTGTAGAAGATGAAACCTTAACTCCTGAGGAAAGAAAGGAACGTGGATTGAATCCTACACATCCAGAAAATGCAAGAACAAGACTTGAGTGACCTATGTTAGAGCCATATTAAAAGATCTATAAGGACTGCAGTTGTACTGTCAGTACTTTCTCTCTGACTTATGGGACTGACCTTTTGGTTGGAGTAGAGGATGTTCTGTGAGGTCTACCTGCCACACAGCCTGAGGTAACCGGCATTCCATTATCAATCAGGCTAGAACAAAGGTGATGCATATGTTTTCTTTACTTTACTACAGTGATTCATTATTTTCACTGTGCCTTGGTTAATTTGCTCTGAATTATTGTAGGTGTTCTCTTTTCACCAAGCTTATTTGCCTTCCTTCCTGAGTACAGCACATAGACAATAACGCTACGGTCCCATTAGTTCAGATGGCAGGTGGGCTTTAGAATGGAATCCAAATAGTAATACACAGTACAATTGAAAAAGATCGGCAGGGGCACAAGAAGAGGGGAAGAGGAAGAAGGAGAGGGACATTTGTCCTTTTTCAAGGAAGCTTCGTGGTTAAAGAAAAAAACATAATGAGACAATTTTATACATGTCATTTTTCATAGGTAGAAACAACAGAAAACTACTGAAAAATAGAATAGATTATTCTCTGAGACTTAAAAGAACTTGGTAAAAAAAAAAAATAAGGGTTTGCATCCTTATGGAAAAACAAGGCTCTTCTGTTACTGTGCCTTAAACTTACTAGTGACTAGAGGAAATTGGCATGGAGATATTGGCTGTTAGCATTAGGATTTGATATTTGCAAAGGATGAACAAGGACTTTTTATTTTATCTTTGCTTAATGAGCAAACTGGCCCCAAAGACATGCAAAACCCTTTAGGCATTGTGCCTACAACTTATGTCACAGCTTCAGGGAACAAGGTGTCAGCCCTGATGGCACTCACACTAGGGATTTTATAGCTCATTCATTTCTGCCATGCTTCCCCCTCACCCAGGGTTACGTGGTCACAAGGGACAAAGCACCCTTTGGACCATTTGTGGTTTATGAATTGTAAATCCAAAGAGAGGGAGAGACAGCTTGACTGAACCCAAATTATGTTACAATAGATGGTAATGAATGTCCTGTTTGAGCAGGATAATAGAACCCCTGCTTATTGGCAGTCATTCAGACTCTATCTCTCTCATCCATTTTCTTTCTTGGCCTTGACCCTAATCCAGCAATTGCACTTCCCCAGCTGCTCTTTAAGCTGCCTCATTAGCAGCGCACCATTGGGCAGCTCCCATGACAGTCATCCAATGGGATGAAAGTGACATGGGGCCAAAGACTGTAACTGATTGGCAAGCATTGCAATGAAATATGAGACAGGGTTCGATGAAGAAGGCTTTGGAGAGTATTTGTAGAGGCTGAACAGTTAAGGAATTTTGGTCACATGTTAATTTCACTCTTCAGATCTTTGGTTTCCTAAACTTTAGGGAGAAAAAAAGCCCCACAAAATTCTCTATATAAAGAATACATTTGGCATTAAATACATGTTTTACTAAAACGTTAAAACAGTTTATTTCACTATATAAAATAGATACATTAGCCACAGAAATCACTTAAATCCCATTGATATTTTCATAAAATTCTTATAGATGGAATAGTTTAAGATTGTAATTCAGAAATATGCTATTTTGAGAACCATTTAGAAATGGGAAAAAAATATATCATCTGAGAATCTAGTGAATTTCTTCCCCTTTTCTTATTACAAATCCAGTTGATACTTTTATAAATTCAAACAGAATGTAAATTTGTAGTAATAACTTGGCACTAAATTAACACAACTGAAAATAACTTTTTCAAAATAAAACTCAAAATAACCTTCATCATATATTATGTCTACATTAACTGTATCACTGAGTTTATTCTAGTTATTTCAACATTCATATAACCCCCCCACTTTAACTTAGAACCTCCCTGATATGAATTATGTTAATTTTTATTTATGTTGATATTAATTCTTTTCATTGTCAAACTCCTCTACATCAAAGTCAGTAATTCTTTCCTCTAGAGTCATAAAAAACATTTGTCATGTCTTGATACTTCTTAGCTTTCAAACATTTAAATGCTTAAAGGCATTGCCATTTTATCCACCGGATAATATTTGAGTTTATAATGAGCCAGACACTGTTTTATAAGTTCCAGAGCTATACAAGTCAATCCAATAGTGTACTTAGTCTCAAATCTTACGGTTTGGTAGATAAAGCTATTTATTGGACTACAGAATAGAGTGATAAATGCAATACAATGGACCTGACCTCAAGTGAACTGAAGTCTATAAGAAGGCATGTTAAGCATCTTTGGAGTGGTTAGAAAAGCTTCACCAAGAATGCACATCTGAACAAACCCTTAAATATATATGTCTTCCTTAATTGAAGCTAGGATTAGGAGAGTAATATTTCAGGCAGAGAGAAAACTACATATAAAGGGCCTCTAGAGCATGCTTTTGTAAAATCTTTGAATGTAATGAACAAGCACCATAAAGCTAGCTTAAGTTAAGGGGTCAGGATATACTTCTACAAAGGGAAGTAAAGGAAGTACAACTTTATGGAATGACATGTACGGAAACCTTCATATGGGAAGATCTCATTGTGGAACAGGAAGCATTAACAACCTAAGTCAGATCCAGAGGACCCAGCAACAGCAGAAATACATGGTGATTCAATCAGATGCTCTGCAGTGATTCAACTCAACTACATTCCCTAGTTCTCTCTGTTTAATACGTTATTTATACTGACCAATTCTTACGTCGTTCAAGAGAAGAAACATTATGGTTGCAGTACAACCAAAACCTCAGTTTTAGCTTTTTATAGTAATCCAAGTCTTAAATTTGTATTAGCTGCCTTTGAATCAGATGCCCAACTTCTGACATGAATGGTAATTAGGGAGAAAGTAGAAGAGAGATAAAGACTCAGTGGATTTTCCGAGTCTAGCTGCTTAAGGCTGAATTCTGCAGAAAGGCTGTGAGAGAGACGGTTTTCCTTAGGAGAGCTTGTTGGTATGACAAGCAAGTTGACCATGCTAGAATTCTGGTAATAAAAACCATGGAAGTTTTCTATGATATTTCGATCAAATGGGATTTTTTTTTAAACAACAAAGTTAATATAAACAGCTTTTACATTGCCAAGAGTTAAAATTCTACTAGTTACCTATATTATATTTCACTCTTCTAGTGGCAAGTTAGTTTTCCTCTGAAAATGCACTCCAGACATTAGATAATTAAAATATTATTTTGTGGTTATGTACAAGGTATCTCTAATCCTCCCCTATTCTTTTATTTAAATTATTCTTTCAGTTTCTAGTGAAGCTTGCCTTCAAATATTGAATTCTTCTTTTACTACTCCACCTCATGTTGAATCTCTTTATACCTATAACTTTTCCATTTATTTAGCTCTTAATCATCTGTTTCATTTTTCTTTAATTATTTTGTGTATTCCCGTATTTTTTCATCTCAGTATTTCTTAATAGGAAAGATTTATTTTATACTTCACCTTACTGTCTCTACAATGCATTGCAAATTTGTTTTTCATATGGCAGGGATATAATAAAGACTACTTTATTGAAGGAGTTGAATCTGATATAAAGAATCTGTGGACTATAGGATTGTTTCAGAAGCAATGTGAGGGCAAATAGTAACCTAAATTTTTGTGGTCTTTCAGAAATATATGGTTTTATAAATCATAAGCAGAAATGTATTATTTTTTCTAGATTTGCCTTCTGATTTGACTTTTAAAACTTTTTACCAAACACTAACATCTGACTTGAACTTTCTTAAGTAGAATGTCTCATTCAACATAATGGCTGTTTTCAATAAAACATGCTCATTAATGACCATAGTCTTTCTTTAGTAAACTAGAACCATTTGCAATCAAGAGTCCCCTACAGCTTATTTCTTCTGTAATAGGAATGAGTGCATTTGGGAATATTTGTCTGCTGACTCAAGGTCTCCAGAGCATAATGAACTGCCAATATTGATAGTGTGCCTTAGCCATTGTCAGTCTACTTTAGGAAAAGAACTGGCTTTGGATAATTTTTTTTTTTTCCTAATACACTTTAAAGACTTAGAGTGAGCATCATGAGTGGTTAGCATGAGGTCATCTGTTGAACTGAAAAGACCAATGAAAGGCAAAAGATCCTATTTCAAATATAACAAGCTTAATTATATCCAAGTTATTTTTGAGTACTCATCTCGCTGTATTAAATTATCATTACATTTTAGAGGGAAACGTAGCAAATCACACAATATTGTTATACATATTTTCAAGAAATTAAATGACTTAAACATCCGCATTTCCCGAGAAACATTTGTGACATGCTAGCCAATGTGACAAGGAATGGGAGAAGAAATAGGTATTATATATCCACCTGCAACCTCAAGAATCTGTAAGGGAAAGATTAGTTAAACAACTATAATACAAGAGTAACATGTGATTAAGGTAAATATTGAGAAAAAGTTATTGGATACATGTTAAAGAGAAAGGGTTTTTTTGTTTGTCTTAGAAAAATACATTTTTTTCCCTGAGTCTCAAAGAATGAGTGGGGTTGCTCCAGTCAGAATGGCAGAAGTTTCCAAAGAACGCAGTAAACAAAGGCTCAGATAAATGAGAGTTCTCACTGTAATAGCAGAATGGCTTGGTACGGGATAGCTGAAATAAACAAGCTGTGCTTTCTTGCAAGTGAATAATCTGTTTTGGATATTCCCTTCTACTTCTTCTTTCATAAAAAGTCTAGTGTACTAAAAATATATATATGTTGCCTTTCTTTTTAAAAGTTAGTTGGAAGCTAGAGGGGGTCCTGGATCTAAGGCAAGAAAAAGATTGCTTGGCTAGCCTTAGCAATTGTTCTTAGAGGATTCAATAGTTTTTTATGTTGTCCAATCAGTATGCTATATATAATTGTATATTATATATATATATACATATATATATATATATAATAGTTTGTAGGGATTTTTGACAAAACTCTGGCTAAGTTAACAAGATGTTAAAAAGAGAACTATTTTTAATGTCTTCAGAGTCTTAAAAATCAGGAATCAATCAGTCCCATATTTGAAAATGTGTGCTGAGTGCCATCAGATGATGGAACTCAGTCACTCAAAAATATATAGTGGTAAAGTTAAAGAAGTCAGTAGGCAATTAGGGAAATAGATTTTTTGAGATAATTTTTGGTATGATGTGAGTACCACCTTTGTATCTTTCATACTTATCCCCACAAGGATGCAAACTCCTACCTCAAAGTTTTAGAGAAAACAAACTGTACCTGGAGTATCCTACCAGACAAATAAACAGAAGATTTCATTTGATTATTGATTGATTTCTACAAATGGTGAGACAAGGCTGCTTTTTCTGTGCATTGTATATGGAATGAGAGTTGGAAGTTGACATTTTAAAGCTCTGTCCTAGGACCCCATTTAGATTTTGGAGTATTCAGCTGAAAAGCATCCACTAGTATTCCCAAATACCCAGGGGCTATGTGAGAAATGAAGAGTATCCAGAAGTGATGAATTCTCCTGAATCAAAGGAATCATGAATGAATGATTTATCTTGAAGTGGGTCTCCGAAGAATCAATTAAAATAAACACAGAACAGGAACCTTTTTTTTTTTTTTTCCAACAACTGTCTAGCCTAAGGATCTTTATAGCCAGCTCATGAAGGTGCATGCCAAGAAATATACTTCCCATGCCTATAACATTCCTACTTCTCTCGTTTTAAATTCTGGAGGTGTTTGTGGTACAACTAGCCAGAAGTGATGTAAGTACTAATGGAATAAAGAGTTAAAAAAAGCTAACAAACCCAATACTCTTTTCTGGCTACAGGCTTCCAAAAGTCAAGGAAGGAAGTTTAACTTCAAATAAAATTTGGACTTCTTTGCCAATTTGAATACATTTTATTGCTTTTTGTTGTCTGATTGCTGTATGCTAGGACTTCTAGTACTGTATTGAACAACAGTGGTGAGAGTGGGCATCCTTGTGTTCCGGATCTCAAAGGGAAGGTTGTCAGCTTTTCCCCATTGAGAATTATATTCACTGTGGGTTTTTAATAGATGGATTTTATGATGTTGAGGAATGTTCCCTCTATCCCTATAATTTGAAGCATTTTAATCAGGAATGGATGCTTTTTCTGCATCAATTGAAAGGACCATGTGGTTCTTCTCTGTTCTCTTATTTATTTGTTCTACCACATTGATTGATTTGTGAATGTTGAAACACCATTGTATCCCATAGATAAACCACCTGGTATGGTGGATAATCTTTTTTTTTTTTTTTTTTTTTTTTTTTTTAAAGATTTTATTTATTTATTTGACAGACAGAGATCACAAGTAGGCAGAGAGGCAGACAGAAAGAGAGGAGGAAGCAGGCTCCCTGCTGAGCAGAGAGCCCGATGTGGGACTCGATCCCAGGACCCTGAGATCATGACCTGAGCCAAAGGCAGCGGCTTAACCCACTGAGCCACCCAGGCGCCCCCTGGTGGATAATCTTTTAAATGTACTGTTGGATCCTATTAGCTAGGATCTTTTTGAGAATCTTGGCATCCATATTCATCAGGGATATTGGTCTGAAATTTTTCTTTTTGGTAAGGTCTTTGCTTGGTTTAGGGGTCAGGGTAATGCTGGCTTTGTAAAAAGAGTCCAGAAGTTTTCCTTCTGTTTCTATTTTTTTAAGTATTTTTTTTTATTATTAGTTAATTTTTTGTGTTTCTATTTTTTGAAACAGCTTCAGAAGAGGTATTATTTCTTCTTTGAATGTTTGGTAGAATTCCCCAGGGAATACGTAAGGTCCTGGGCTCTTGTTTTTTGAGAGGTTTTTGATCACTGCTTCAATATCGTTACTAGATATTGCTCTATTCAGGTTGTCAATTTCTTCCTGACTCAGTTTTGGAAGTTTATAGGTTTCCAGGAATCCATTTCATCTAGGTTGCTTAACAGTTATTGGCATAACTGTTGATAATAATTTCTGATGATTGTTTCTATTTCCTTGGTGTTAGTCATGATCTTTCCCTTTTCATTCATAATTTTATTAGTTTGGATTCTCTCTCTTTTCTTTTGGGTTAGTTTGGCCAATGGTTTATTGATATCATTGATTCTTAAAAAGAAAAAAAAAACAGCTTCTTGTTTCATTGATGCGTTCTACTGTATCCCTAGTTTCTATCTCATTGATCTCTGCTCTAATCTTGATTATTTCCCTTCTTGTGTGGGGGGTTTCGCTTAATTTGTTGTTGATTTTCCAGTTCTTTAAAGTATAAAGGGAGCTGGTATATTCTGCATTTTTCATTTAAAAAAATTAAAAATTTTTATGATTTTTCAATTTTTTTGAATGAGGCTTGGATGGCTATGTAATTCCCCATTAGGACCACTTTTGCTATATCCCATAGGTTTTGGACCATTGTGTCTTCATTCTCATTGGTTTCTATGAATTGTTTAAGTTTGTCTTTGATTTCCTGGTTGATCCAAACATTCTTGAGCAGGCTGGTCTTTAGCTTCCAAGTGTTTGAATTCCTTCCAAACTTTTTCTTGTGGTTGAGTTCCAATAACAAAAAGTGTTGTAGTTAGAGAATATGCAGGGAATAATCTCAGTCTTTTGGTATCAGTTGAGCCCTGATTTGTGACCCATTAGGACTATGAAATAGTCCTAATGATCTATGTGTCCTATAAGATATGAGAACATAGTTAATACTTTTCTCATTTATTAGTATTTACTATATAATATGATACTCTATTCTTTCTATTTAAAACTATTATCTGTTCAAATCATTGTAAAATTCCTATAATGTAAAAACCATTGTCTCTTTTTTAATAGATAAGAAACCTAAGAGAATACTTCTTCCCTATAGTTAATAGAAGACAAGGCATAGGTTTGAAAGAAGTAGTATTTTACTTCAAATCTAAATCTTCTAATCAAAATGCTAAGATAACCTCTAGGTAGCACTGATAGCAGATATAGACTAAAGGTTCTAGGACAAAAGGAAGGTTATTCAACTGTGTGTAACTGACCTCCAATTGAAGCAGAAAAATTTAACTAGGACTGGGCCTTGACAGATAACTGAATGATTTGATAGGATAAATGAGAAATATTGCTCCTCAGAGATTTTGTGAGGTCTAATGGACACTACACATTGGGCTTAATGTTACATGATTAGCTAGAAATTACCTATTTGTCAACATGGTCTTCTCACACATTGCCCACCTGGTCAGACATTGCCTACACATTGTCCACCTGCCTCAATTTTGGGCTGTATCCAAAGCCTGTGGGTGACTGGCCTAGGTAATTGACTAATGTCTACCCTTACTTTTAAATTTATCTTGTAGTGTTGGTGTGGCCCAGGGAGCTATGGATCACATCTTTACAAGATAATTTTTAGCTTGTCTTTCAAATACACACACACACCATTATTTGTTACTGAGAAGCCTCCTTTGTTGAGTTGCTCTGTTCTGGATACCATGCAAGACAATATTATTTGCTGAAGCATAAAACTTATAAAATGATTTTACTCAAAATTTAATATAAGGATATTGTAGCCTGTAGTTGAAAAGAATTACATAGAAGCATCAACCTACTGAATGAGAGGGTTCACATATTTCTATTTCTTACTATTTCAGTGCTATTGTAGTCTTTTTGTCTGTTCAGTTTTGCTTTCTAGTGGATTGGAAGGGTCAACATTTATTGATAGATAATAGATGGATCTGAGAATATACTTCATCTCAGAGCTAGGGATAAAGGCAGTTACATGTTCTTTCTGAGCTTCCCAAACTCTTGCATATTTTTCCTTTACATTCACATATATAGTCAACCCGTAGTAATCTCAAGTAGATAACAAACTTAAAGGTGAATAGATTAAAATGCCAAAAGTCCTGAAATTGCAATGTGTTGAGTCATTTTGTACAGAGTTGAGAAACAGTAGCAGCACCAACCTTTTCTTTATTATCATTTTCTTTCTTTGAATAGAGTTTCCACTGAATTGAAAAGAAACCCCATGTACCAAATGATACAGGGCACAAAAAGGAGACTTGTGCCTAACGATCTATACAGACATATAATCAAGTAGTAATTGTAAACCTAGCTGATATGCGAGTGGAGTACAGTGTTAATGAAATTTCACAGCGGTTCTGGTAAGATGGTGATGGTTATTAAAGCTGACCCCCTTCAGCAAAGTAAATTGCCTTAGGTTTTAATTTTATTTTGACAGGATCCTTTATTACTTTTTCTGAAATCAATATTGACACACACAGCCCACTGTAGAAAAAGCTAAACAATGCAGTACTCTCAACAGTGAAAATCTGAACAACAGGTGGTTTATATTTTCAGTTGCTACATATATCATGCACTGCACAAAAATTATATGTGACACATTGAAAAACTGCTATGCATGCATTAATGCCATTAAGTGCATTTACTGTAGGCTCTAACTTTATATTCAATAAATAAAAAAAGGCAGTACGAGCTGTCACCACTTTTGAAGGCTTCTTTATAATGGATGACTAAGAAGAGTTACTATAAGTTAAAAAATATTCATATATACTGATTCTGCTTTCAAGTACAAAGAAAACTTTGAATATAAACCTTAATTTTTTGAGATTTTTTAAAAAGTAGAACTCAGGGAACAGAATACAATATGATAAAAATGGATCTTAATTCAGGTAGAAATCTAAAGATTCTTTATTTAAATAAAGGTTACATAGTCAAGTGACAACACACCCAGAACTAATGTCTCGGGCAGGTTTATCACTCTTGAAACCTGGGTTCAACATTTCAACAGGCAAAACTGGCAATGACTCAAATGAGAAAATATATATATATATATATATATATATATATATATATATATATATATTTGTGTATTTCTATGTATGTGTGCACCATTAATTTAGCCACGTGCCTTCTCTTATCACATTTCAAATAGGACTTCTTATTGATAGCTCTAAGAAGATTCACATTTTTGTACTCAGAATAAAGTATTTATAAATTAAGAAATGTTTTTGCAATATTATTTGCTGAAAAAATGTTGCTTTTACCACTGTCAAAGGACAAAAGCTCTCTAATAAGCAGATGAAATTTCCCACCTATTTTTCCTCTGATGCATTCTGCTTTCCCAGTGCCTCTCTACTATTGTCACCGTCGCTGTCTTCAACTTTTCTTTGCAGTCTCCATTTGTCTAGGACTGTTACTTGCAGGGCTTTTCCAACAACTCTAATACTTTTTACTTTGAACTCACTGACCTATCAACTGTTCTCATTTACCCAAAGCACTTTGAAAAGGCTCGCCAATAATTTAACTCATATTAGTTTTTGTGTGTTCTGCTCTGCTCCATTCTAAACCTGTCTAAATTCTGTACATCATAACCACATTCATTCTCTGAAGACTTAATCTGTGCAGCAATATTCAATTTTTCTCTGTATCTTTCTCTCTTCATTCATTTTCTTTAATACTGCTGCTTCGTAGCCTAGAGGCCCAGACCTTTCCTAGATATTTTGTCATTTCTTTTATGCTTCCACATTTTTGCATCTTGCCTTCTAATGGTTTTTTCTTCCTCTTCCTGGTTCTTTATTATTTGTATAGTTATCACTCTAAAACAAACAAAACAAAACAAAACAAAAACCTCCATTTTGGTCTCCTCTTCAGTTATACACTAGCGATTTTTTTTCTCATTAATGCCATTACAAAGCTTCTGGAATAAAAACACACATGGTGATTAGAAACAACCACCAAAGAACAAGCTTGCTTCTTTGTTTGAGAATGCTAGCAAGTATTCAGGGATCACTTGTGAATAATTGTGTAGATTTCAATTAATGTAACTCATACATTAAAATAAGTTCTGGAAAAAAGATTATACAAGAATATGGAAAATAGATTATATTGTCAAAAGCAAAATTGATTAGCTTGATTTTATGGCAGTAGGCAAATATATAAATTAAATGGTGAATTATCCTAAACAATACATAATATTCTCCTATATTCTCCTTCATTTTGTGTAAAAGCCTGACAAAAAATCTTTAGAAGCTGTGAAGCACTGCCATTATATTTATGCTCACTAAGCAGTATACCATAATTATTTAACTACAGTTTCAATGTTTTCATGTATGCAGCAATGCTGAGTCATTAAAAACTCAGTATTATTGTGTTCTTTTTCAATTACCTGAACATCCCCTGGGTCCAAGAGGATGAATAAGTTTCCAAAGATTGCTGACTTTCTTATCCTATTAGGAATGATTGTATCTACTCTTTCCTCTTATATGAACCTATTTTTATTGGTGTTTGTTTAGCGACTTTGGAGTTTTTATGAATTCAATTAATAAAAGCCTTTTAAAAATTTAAATATAATGGGCAGATAGCGATTGTCTTCTTTACTAATATGTTATTCAACTCTTTATATATAAAATTAAGGTCACTCTCATACAGATATTTCTTGTTTTATCCAAACAGTGTTTTTGTTTTTTCTCTCTATGAAAGCCCCTATTTAGTCACTCCTCTGAGAATACAGAAAGAACAAATAAGTTTAAATTGCAGCATGTAGGATTTAAATTAGAGATAAATAAAAAATGTTTTCACAGTAGACACTTTTAAATAAGAAACCTTATTTGTGGATATTTTGTTAACTGATAGAGTATATATACTATATATTTTCCTTTCTGTTGCTGGTATTTAATTGCCTTCTGTTAGGAGGAAAAATATGAACAAAATGACTTCCAGGGTTTGTCTTCATTCAAAGACAAGTGTAAAAACTTTATGAGAAAATATCAAGAATGAAAAATGTCTTTTTTACTCACCTATTTTTTTACAATAATAATAAAGTAATTTTTTTTTATCTTAGTCAAAATATTTGAATCAAAAATGAGTAGAAAAAAATGAAATATCTTGTGCTCTTTGACATGGGAATAATGCTTAAAATAAATACTACCTATTATATATATAGCATTACCATGTGTTAGGCATTTTTTTTTCTTTTCTATTTTCTTTTTTTAATTAACATATTAATGTATTATTTGAAAGTAAGAGAATCATCAGGCTTACACAATTCACATCATTCACCATAGCAAACACCCTTCCCAATGTCTATAACCCAGCCACCCTATCCCTCTCACCACCACCCCAGTACCCTCAATTTGTTTCATGAGATTAAGAATCTATTATTTGACTCCCTCCTAATCCCATCTTGTTTCATTTTTCCCTCCCTAACCCCCACAACCACCAGCCCTGCCTCACAAATTCCTCATATCAGAGAGATCATATGATAATTACCTTTCTCTGATTGACTTATTTCACTCAGCATAATACCCTCTAGTTCCATCCAAGTTGTTGCAAATGGAAATATTTCATTTCTTTTGATGGTTGAGTAGTATTCATTGTGTATATATACCACATCTTCTTTATCCATTCATTTGTTGATGGACATTTAGGTTCTTTACATAGTTTGGCTATTGTGAACATAAACATCCAGGTGCCCCTTTGAATCTCTACATTTGTATCTTTAGGGTAAATACCCAGTAGTGCAATTGCTGGGTCATAGGGTAGCTCTGTTTTCAACTTTTTGAGGAACCTCCATACGGTTTTCCAGAGTAGTTGCACCAGCTAGCATTTCCACCAAAACTCTGTGAGGGGTCTCCTTTCTCCACAACCTCAACAGCATCTGTTGTTTCCTGATGTGTTAATTTTAGCCATTCTGACTCGTGTGAGGTGATATGTCACTGTGGTATTGATTTGTATTTCCCTGATGCTGAGTGATGTGGAGCACTTTTTCATGTGTCTGTTGGCCATCTGGAGGTCTTCTTTGCATAAATGTCTGTTCATGTCCTCTGCCCATTTCTTGATTGGAGTATTTGTTCTTTGGGTGTTGAGTTTGATAAGTTCCTTATAGATTTTGGATAGTAGCCCTTTATCTGATATGTCATATGTGAGTATCTTCTCCCATTCTGTCAGTTGTATTTTGGTTTTGCTGATGTTTCCTTTGCTGTGCAAAAGGTTTTGATTTTGATGAAGTCCTAAGTTCATTTTTGCCCTTGCTTCCCTTGCCTTCGATGATGTTTCTAAGAAGAAATTGCTGTGGTTGAGGTTGAGGAGGTTGCTGCCTGTGTTCTCCTCAAGGATTTTGATGGATTACTGTCTCACATTGAGTTTGTTCATCCATTTTGAGTCTATTTTTGTGCATGGTGCAAGGAAAAGGTCTAGTTTCTTTCTTTCTTTTCTTTTTTCTTTTTTTTTGTTCTTTTTTTTTTTTTGCATTAGGCTGTCCAATTTTCCCAACACCATTTGTTGAAGAGACTGTCTTTTTTCCACTGGACATTCTTTCTTGCTTTGTCAAAGATTAGTTGATCATAGAGTTGAGGATCCATTTCTGGGCTCTCTATTCTGTTCCACTGATCTATGTGTCTGTTTTTGTGCCAGTACATACTGTCTTGATGATTAGAGCTTTGCAAAAGAGCTTGAAGTATGGAATTGTGATGCTACCAACTTTTGCATTCTTTTTCAACATTCCTCTGGCTATTTGGGGTCTTTTCTGATTCCATATAAATTTTAGGATTATGTGTTCCATTTCTTGAAAAAAAAAAAAAGAAGGTTTTTTGATATGAATTGCGTTACATGGGTAGATTGCCTTAGGTAGCATAGACATTTTCACAATATTTGTTCTTCCAATCCATGAGCATGGAATGTTTTTCCATTTCTTTGTGTCTTCCTCAATTTCTTTCATGAATATTTTATAGTTTTCTGAGTACAGATTCTTTGCCTCTTTGGTTAGGTTTATTCCTAGGTCTCTTGTAGTTTTGGGTGCAATTGTAAATGAGATTGACTCCTTAGTTTCTCTTTTTTTCTGTCCTGTTGTTGGTATATAAAAATACAACTGATTTCTGTGCATTAATTTTATATCCTGACACTTCACTGAATTCCTGTATGAGTTCTAGCAGTTTTGAAGTGGAGTCTTGCGTTTTCCACATAAAGTGTCATGTCATCTACAAAGAGTGAGAGTTTGACTTCTTCTTTGCCAATTTTATTTAAGTTGTTTTTGTTGTCTGATTGCTGAGGCTAGGAATTACAGTACTATATTGAATATCAGGGAGTATAGTGGACATCCCTTCTGTGCACCTGACCTTAGGGGAAAAGCTCTCAGTTTTTCCCCATCAAGAATGATATTTGCTGTGGGTTTTTCATAGATGGCTTTGATGATATTGAGGTATGTAACTTCTGTGCTTACACTGTGAAGAGTTTTGATCAAGAGAGGATGCTGTATTTTGTCAAATTTTTTCAGCATCTATTGAGAGTATCATATGGTTCTTGTTCTACCTTTTATTAATGAATTGTATCATATTGGTTGATTTGTGGATGTTGAACCAACCTTGCAGCCCTGGAATAAATCCCTCTTGGTCGTGGTGAATAATTCTTTTCATGTAGTGTAGGATCCTGTTGGCTAGTACTTTGGTGAGAATTTTTGCATCCATGTTCATCAAGGATATTGGTCTATAATTCCATTTTTTGATGGGATCTTTGTCTGCTTTTGGGATCAAGGTAATGCTGGTCTCATAAAATGAGGTTGAAAGTTTTCCTTCCATTTCTATTTTTTGGAGCAGTTTCAGGAGAATAGGAATTAATTGTTCTTTAAATGTTTGGTAGAATTCTCCTGGGAAGACATCTGTCTCCAGGCTCTTGTTTGTTGGGAGATTTTTGATGATTTCTTCAATCTCCTTACTGGTTATGGGTCTGTTCAGGTTTTCTGTTTCTTCCTGGTTCAGTTTTGGTAGTTTATATGTTTCTAGGAATGCATCCATTTCTTCCAGATTGTGAAACTTGCTGGCATATAGTTGCTCATAGTATGTTCTTATATTTGTATGTATTTCTTTGGTGTTGGTTGTGATCTATCCTCTGTCATTTATGATTTTATTTATTTGGGTCTTTTTTCTTTTGGTAAGTCTGGCCAGAGGTTTATCAATCTTATTCATTCTTTCAAAGAACCAGCTCCCAGTTTTGTTGATTTGTTTTACTGTTCTTTAGGTTTCTACTTCATTGATTTCTGCTCTGGTCTTTATTATTTCTCTGGATTTAGGCTATATTTGCTGTTCTTTCTCCAGCTCCCTTAAGAATAGGGTTAGGTTGTATATTTGCAAAATTTTTTTTAATGGCTTATATTGCTATATACTTTCCTCTTAGGGCTGCCTTTGTTGCATCCCAAAGATTTTTAACAGTTGTTTTTACACTTTCATTTGTTTCCATGAATTTTTTTTAATGGTTGACCCATTCATTCTTTACTAGGATTCTCTTTAGCCTTATGTATTTGGGGTTTTTTTTCTACTTTCCTCTTGTGTTTGAGTTCTAGCTTCAGAGCATTGTGGTCTGAAAATATATAGGGAATGATACCAATCTTTTGGAAATAGTTGAGACCTGATATTTGCCCCAAGATGTGATCTATTCCTGGAGAATGCTCCATGAGCACTAGAGAAGAATGTGCATTTTGTTGCTCCAGGATGGAATGTTCTGAATATATATATGATGTCCATCTGGTCCAGTGTGTCCAGTTTATTTCCTTGTTGGTCTTTTGCTTAGATGATCTGTCCTTTTCAGTGAGGGGGGTGTTAAAGTCCCCTACTATTTTTGTATTATTGTCAATATATTTCTTTTATTTTGTTATTAATTGGCTTATATAATTGGCTGCTTCCATGTTAGGGCCATAGGTATTTAAAATTGTTAGATTTTCTTGTTGGACAGAACCTTTAAGTATGAAATAATGTCCTTCCTCATCTCTTATTACAGTTTTTGGCTTAAAATCTAATTTACCTTATAGAATGATTGCCACGCCAGTTTTCTTTCAATGTCCATTAGCATGGTAAACTGTTTTCCACCCTCTCACTTTAAATCTGGAGGTGTCTTTGGGTATAAAATTAGTTTCTCATAAATAGCATATAGATGGGTCTTGTTTTTTTTATCCATTCTGATACCCTGTGTCTTTTGATTGGGATATTTAGCCCATTTACATTCAGGGTAACTCTTGAAAAATATGAATTTAGTGCCATTTTATTGCCTGTAAGGTGACTGTTACTGTATATTGTCTCTGTTCCTTTCTGGTCTACTACTTTTAAGCTTACTCTTTTCTTGGAGGACCCTTTGCAATATTTCCTATAGGGTTGGTTTGGTGTTTGCAAATTCTTTTAATTATTTTTGTTGTAAGCTTTTTTTTTTTTTTCCATTTTCCTGAACTTTATTAAAGAAAAAGCAATGATGGTAAATCTCAAGAACATAGTCAAATTTCTAGGATTCTTCCCCTGAAAATGTGACATTTGATTTTCAAACACATGGTTCCCAATTGTACTAAGTAGATGAGAAGCTGAAATCCTAAAACGTTCATCTTCCAACTTTCCCCAGTCTGTGGTCTGTCTTTGGATCAGCAATAATTGCCTGAACAGCTACTATGGCTTCATTAATTTTTGTCTGTAGCTCTCTGAGCTCTTCTATATGCAGCAATCGCAGAATTTGAGCAGCTTCATTAAGAACTGCATCTCCTGTGTCAAAACCAAGAATATGTTTGTCTAAAGCAACAGGCAAGCCCTCTTTCGTTTGATTTGCTTTAGCAACTGCATCCTGTGTCAGGCGCTCCTGGACGAAAATGCGAATTGCCTTAAGCATTACCAAGTAATCATTATGACGCTGAATCTGAAGAAGGTTAGCCAAAGCCATTACACCAGCCTTAAAATCAGGATTATTTACATCCAAATTGATCAATGGCTCTGCATTTTTAGCTGCATTGTCAGCATTTTTTGTGTTATCAGGTACCAAGTCCTTGTATTTTTCAGCATTATCTCCATATTCAAGTCTAACAGCTAAACCAAGAAGCCAGTCAACTGCTTCTTGTCGATCTTGAATCTTGAAAGGACAGTTAACATCTTTGAGATACTTTTCAAAGAACTTGGGCCAGTCACTGCTGTGGATGTTTCTTAAATTACCTCTGTCTTCAATCTTGTAGTGTCTGATTTTCTGGTCTTCAAGCCAAACAATAAAGTTTCTAAATTCTGTTTTATCTTTGCAGTTGAAGCCAGCCGGGTTGTGGTAGTCAAGGGCCGTCAGCTTGCGTCGGAACATGGTCCCCGCGTCTCGCTCTGGTCTCCCGGGTTTCAGCCGGGAGAGGCTGTTGTAAGCTTTTTTTAATCTCTTCTATTTTCAATGACAGCCTAGCTGGATATAGTATTCTTGGCTGCATATTTTTCTCATTTAGTGTTCTGAATATATCATGCCAGTTCTTTCTGGCCTGCCAAGTGTCTATGGATAGCTCTGACAGTCTAATATTTCTACCATTGTATATTATTGACCTCTTGTCCGAGCTGGTTTCAGGATTTTCTCTTTGTCGCTGAGACTTGTAATTTCTACTATTAGATGACGGGTTGTGGGCCTACTTTTATTGGTTTTGAGGGGTGTTTTCTGTGATCCCTAGATTTTGATGTTTGTTCCCTTAGCCAAATTAGGGAAAGTCTCTGCTATAATTTGCTCCACTATACCTTCTGCCCCTGTCTTTCTTCTTTTTCTGGGATCCCAATTATTCTGATATTGTTTTGTCTTGTGGTGTCACTTATCTCTCGAATTCTCCCCTCATGGCCCAGTAGTTTTTTGTCTCTCTTTTGTTCAGCTTCTTTATTCTCATCATTTGGTCTTCTATATCACTAATTCTGTCTTCTACCTCTTTTATCTTGCAGTAAGAGCCTCCATTTTTTATTGTACCTCATTAATAGCTTTTTAAATTTCAATTGGTTAGATTTTATTTCTTTTATTTCTCCATAAAAGGAGTTTATTTCTCCAGGAAGAGATTCTCTAATATCTTCCATGCTTTTTTTGGGCCCAGCTAGCACCTTGATAATTGTCATTCTGAACTCTAGTTCTGACATACTACTAATGTCATTATTGACTAGGTCCCTAGCTGTTGGTACTGCCTCTTGTTCTTTTTATTTGTGGTGAGTTTTTCCACCTCGTCATTTTATCCAGATAAGAATAGATGAATGGGGAATAAAATACTAAAAGGGTTACAATGGCCCCTGAAAAATATACACTAACCAAATCAGAAGAAACCTGGAACTAGGTGGAGATGAAAGGGGAAAAAAGAAAAAAGTATATACATATATATATATATATAATTTAAATATATATATTTAAGTTTAATATACATATATTTTAGACTGGTGAATAGAATAGAACCACATTTTTTATTCTGGGTGTATTTTGGTCTGTTAGAAAAAACTATCTCCCAAAATTTTAATGAAAGGTAAACATATATACAAAAATAAGGGTAAACATGATGAAGGGATGTAATATGACTGTAAAGATGAAAATTTTAAAAAAAAGATTCTAAAGAAGGAATTGATGATATTAGAAGTTTTTTTGAAAAAAAAATAAAGGAGGAAAGAATGTGATCTGGGTGGATACTAGAAGAAATCCATGCAGTGGATTTAGGGTGTATTTTGATCTGTTAGAAGAAGTTGTATCACAAAATTTTAAAGAAAAAGAACCTATGTGTATACAAAAAATAAGGTTAAATACAATGAAGGGATAAAATATGACTATAACAATGAAAATTTTAAAAGATTTTTAAAGAAGTATTGATAAGAAAAAAATTGTTAAAAAATGTTAAAATAAGAAAGAGGAACAATTTTAAAAATAGAATAAGAAAAAGAATTGGTCTTTCAAAGTTAATTAAAAAAAAAAAATGATCATGGGGAAAAAAGCCATGAATTCTATGTGTTGCTTTCCCCCAGCTCTGGAGTTCTGAAGTTCTCATTGATTGGTGAACTTGGTTTTGGCTGGATGTTCTTGCTAATCTTCTGGGAGAGGGGCCTGTTGCAGTGATTATCAAATGTCTTTGCCCCAGCCAGAATTGCACCACCCTTGTCAGGGGCCAGGCTAAGTAATCTGCTCACGTTCACTCTTGGTAGTTTTTGTTACCTGAACACTTTCCATATAGCTTTGGAGGGTGGGAATGAAAATGGTGGCCTCTCAATATCTGTAGCCAAGAGCTCATAGCCCCACTCCTCAGTGCACCCTCAGAGAAAAGCAGTCAATCCCTCCCATTTCTCTGGTCACACTCTGAGCTCACCCAACCTGTGACCAAGCATTCCTATCTCTGGTGGACACCCCATTTGGATTCTCCAAACCCAGCAGATTCCTGCATCATCCTCTTGTGCTGCTCCCCCCAGAGGAGGAAGGAGGGGATATCTCCAGATCTGCCACTTATAGTGTCCATGCTTGAAGGGCAGTGGCCTGACAGTGCCTTGGATCATGGTTTAAGGTAATCCCAAACTGGGAACCCATTCCTTGGTTCCATCTTTGCATCTGGCTTTTTTTTTTTTTTTTTAAAGATTTTATTTATTTATTTGACAGAGAGAAATCACAAGTAGATGAAGAGGCAGGCAGAGAGAGAGAGAGAGGGAGGCAGGCTCCCTGCTGAGCAGAGAGCCCGATGCGGGACTCGATCCCAGGACCCTGAGATCATGACCTGAGCCGAAGGCAGCGGCTTAACCCACTGAGCCACCCAGGCGCCCCTGCATCTGGCTTTTTTGCTCTGATATCTGGGAGCTCTACCACACTCAGACACCCTTGTTCTTTTTGTGACCCCACGGGTCCTGAGACCACACTGTCCCTGGGACGGTTCCATCCCCACTTAGCCTCTAGAGTGATGTCCCTCTGGAGCAGACTTCTAAATATCCCAATTTTGTCCTCCACTACTCTCTCACTTCCCAGGAGCCAGCACCTCCCCCTGCAGTCTATCTTTCCATTGCTTCAGATTCATTTCTCTTCGCATCCTACCTTCTGGACATTGGTCAATTTTCTGTTCTTAGAATTGCTGTTATTCTCTTCTATCTACTGTTGAGTTTGTAGGTGTTCAGAATGGTATGATAACTATCTAGTTGAATTACTGGGACCTGATGATATTTTGGTCTCCTACTCCTCTGGCGTCTTGCTTCTTCCCCCCATGTCAGGCATTTTAAAGCATTTTACATATATTTTCATACTTAATCATGTCAATAGTCCCTTTAGGTGTGTCTTACTCTAGCTTGTGGGTGAGAAAAATAAGCCTCAGAGAGGTTCTTTAACCCACTTTATATTGTTCAGATAAGAATAAATATGAAAAAATAATTACAATCCAGATTTAAAAGTAGGTTTTTCTGGTATCATCTTTGACATTTTAAAGCATTTTACATATAGTTTCATACTTAATCATGTCAATAGTCCCTTTAGGTGTGTCTTGTACTAGCTTGTAAGTGAGAAAAATAAGCCTCAGAGAGGTTCTTTAGTCCACTTTATGTTGTTCAGATAAGAATAAATATGAAAAAATAATTACAATCCAGATTTAAAAGTAGGTTTTTCTGTTATCATCTTTGACAGTAAGAGCAAATTAGTAATAGACAATAAAGAAATATGAGTTGATAATATAGTTATATTATCTTTAAATGTAGATGCTTCTAATGCTAATGGATAGAATCATATATTTTGTTTTAGTGTGCAACATTCACCGATTGCTGTTGAAATGATTAAATATGACAATATGTGTAAAATTCTTAAAAATGCTATGGTGAGTGCTGTGAAGTGTGTAAACCTGGTGATTCACAGACCTGTACCCTGAGGCTAATAATATATTATATGTTAATAAAAAAATTTTAAAAAGTTAATAAAAAAATGCCTGAATAAAATTTTGAGTTAATTTTTGTTTATGATGTATGATTGTGGCACAATTACATCATTTTGCATGTGAAATTCCAATTTTCCCAGTCCTACCTATTGAAGATTATTCTTTCCCCATTGTATATCCTTGGCTACTTTGTTGTAAATTAAATAGCCATTTACATATGGGTTATTTCTGAGCTATTTCATTGGTTTATATGTTTGTTTTTATGTGTGATTACTATAGCTTTGTAATATTATTTGACCTCAGGGATATTAATATAATGCCGATGATCCTTTTAATGACAATTAATATTAATGACTTCAGCTTTGTTTTCCTTAAGCTTGCTGTGGCAATTCAGGGTCTTTTGTGGTCCCATACAAATTTTAGGATGGCATTATTTTTGTGAAAAATGCTATTGGAATTTTGATAGGGATTGCATTAAATTGTACATTGCTTTGGGCAATATGAACATTTAAACAACATCAGTTCTTCCAGTCCATGAGCATAGATATTTTTCCATTTATTTCTGTCTTTTTCAGCTTCCTTCAACAATGTTCTATAGTTTTCAGAACACCAGTTTTTCACCTGCTTAGTTAAATTTATTCCTAGAAATTCTGTCCTTTTTGATGCAATCACAGATGGGACTGTTTTCTTCATTTATCTTTCTGATAATTCCTTGTTATTGTATAGAAATACAGCTGACTTTTATACATTGGTGTTATATCCTACAACTTAATTCATTTATCAGTTCTAACAGTTTTTGGTGGTCTTTAGGGCTTCCTGTATATAATAACATAGCATCTCTAAGTAAAGAAAGTTTTGCTTTTCCCTTCAAATTTATTTGCCTTCTTTTTCTTGCCTACATTCTAGGTAGAACTTGAATAAAAGTGGTTAATGTGGGCATCGTTATTCTAATCACAGAGGTGAAGTTTTGATTTTTCATCAATGAGTGTAATATTAGTTTTGGTATTGTTATATATGGCTTTGATTATGGTTAGGTTCATTTTCTGTATACCCACTTTGTTGAGTTTTTATCATGAAAGGATATTGATTTTTGGAAAATGCTTTTTCTACATCTATTGAGGTGATTATATGATTTTTATCCTTCATTTCATTAAGGTGCTGTATCACATTGCTTTGTGGATGTTAAGCTATCCTTGCCTCTTTAAATAAATTCCACTTCATCATGGTGTCTGATTCTATTAATGTATTATTGAATTTGTTTTTTTTTTAATATTTTGTTGAGGATTTTTGCATCTATGTTCATAAGAGGTACTGGCCTGCAATTTCCTTTTCTGTTGTGTTGTCAAGTTTTAGTATCAGGGTAATGATGGCCTTCAAAAGTGAGTTGGAATGTTTTCACTTCTGTTCTAGTTCTTGGAAGAATTTGAGAAAGATTGGTATTCATTTTTCTTTAAATGTATGGTAAAAATTTCCAGTGAAGTCACCTTGTCTTTAACTTCTGTTTGTTGGAAGCTTTTCAATTAATGATTCAGTCTCCATACTAGTAATTGTTCTATTCAGATTTTCTCTTCATGATTCAATCTTAGTAGTTTGTGTATTTTTAGGAATTTGTCAATTTCATTTAGGTTTTTTAGTTTGTTGATGTGTATTTGTCATAATAGTCTCAAGATCTTTTTTATTTCTGTGGTATCAACTGTAATGTCTTTTCTTTCTTATTTTATTTGAGACTTCTCTTATTCTTGGTGAGTTTGGCTAATGATTTGTCAATTTCATTCATTTTCAAAGACCCAGCCCTTGGTTTGTTGATCTTTTCTGTAGACCTTTTAGACAATATTTTATTATTTTACACTCTGATCTTTTACTTTACTAACAAAGATCCTTTTAACGACTTTTGGCTTCATTTATTCTTCTTTTTTTTAGTTCTTTGAAGTGTAAAGTTAGGTGGTTTGAAGTGTTTTTTTTTTTTAATATATATATATATAAACACTCATCATTATGAACTTCCCTTGTAGAACTGCTTTTGCTACATCCAACAAGTGTTGGTATGTTGTATTTTTTTTTCATTTGTCTGAAGATTTTTTTTCTTTTTTGTTTAGTAGTATGTTTCATCTTTACATATATGTGCATTTTCCATTTTTTTCTTAAAATTTCCAATTTCATGCCATTGTGGTCAGAAAAAAAATTCCTGTTGTTATTTCAATCTTCTTAAATTAAGACATTTTGTGGACCTACATATCTGTCATGGAAAATTTTCATGTTCTCTTAAGAACATATATTCTGCTTTTGAATGGAACGTTTGATAAATGTCTGTTAAGCCCATCTCGTCTAATGGGTCACTGAATCCCAATGTTTCCTTATTGATTTTCTGGGTGGATATTTTATCAGCTGATGAAAGCAGGTTATGAAGGTCCTTCCTATTGTTGTCTATTTCCTGTTTTAAGTCTTTAATATTTGCTTTATATATTTAGGTGCTACAATATTGGGAGCTTAATACTTATAAATGTTATATCCTCTTTTTGGATTGACCATTTTATTGTATATAATCTAATATTTTTTGTATCTTAGTACAGCCTTTGTCTTAGTCTGTTTTGTCTAATAGATGTATAGCTCATTGCTTTGTTTGTTTTTGTTTTCCATTTGCATGGAATACATTTTTCTGTACTTTTACTTGTGTCCTTAAACTTAAAGGATTTTTTTTTGTAGCCACCGTATAGTTTGGGTCTTGTTTTGTAATTCATTTAGCACTATATATCTTTTGCCATATATTTGGAGAATGTAACCATTTATTTTTTTTGTAACCATTTATATTTAAAGTAATTATTGATAAGTATTTCTGGCACTTTTAAATTACTTAAAATTATTATTAAATTTTCTGGTTGTTTTATTTCTTTTCCCTTCTTACTTTCTGGCATTTTGATTTGATTACTTTATTTATTATTCATTTAAAATTCAAATGACTCCTATTCTGTGCATGGCTACTTCTTTCATTGTAATTTAGGGATCCACAGTTCTTCCATTTCACGAGGTTTCCATCATTCAGGACCTCTACATAAGGTCACAAATGAGGAAAGAAGTATAGAAAGCACACATTTTGCTTAATCACTTTGGGGCAGAAGTGGCTCCTTTTACTTTCACTCATATTCCATTGGTAGAACCTGGTCATGCATCTCCTTCTAGATTTAAGGTGGTGAAAAAAGGAAGGGAGCTAGAAAATATAGTCCCTGGCTGGGCATCCATTTCCCAGCAACAATTTTGAAGTATAGAGATGGACACACATATTTGCTGGAAAGTTAGACATTTCTGCCTTAGGAATCAGGTTGATTGGTGGAACTTTTGGATAACAGATCCACAGTGAGGGAACACAGGTAATCAGGTTGCTCTATACAGTATTTTAGTTACTTAAACAACAAGAACCTTCATGAAAAAGGGAATCTAGTGGCGCCTGGCTGCCTCAGTTGGTTAGACATCAGCCTTCAGCTCAGGTCATGACCCAGAGTCCAGGGATCAAGACCCACATCAGGCTCCTTGCTCAATGAAGAAGTCTGCTTCTTCCTCTGCCTCAGTGAAGAAGTCTGCTTCTTCCTCTGCCTCTCACCCTGTTTCTGCTCATTCTTTCCTTCTCAAATAAAAAAAGGAAAAAAAAAAAAAAAGAAAGAAAAAAAAAGGCATCTACCTAGAGTAAAAACAAACAAACAACCAAAAACCTTTGTTAATCTGAAGAATCAAGAATGAAGTGCCTAGGGACATCTGGATGGCTCAGTGGGTTAAGCCTCTGCCTTCGGCTCAGGTCATGATCTCAGGGTCCTGGGATCAAGTTCCACATCAGGCTCTCTGCTCTTTCCCTCAGCCTGCCTTTCTGTCTACTTGTAATCTCTCTTTCTGTCAAATAAATAAATAAAATCTTTCCAAAAAAAAAAAAAAAAAGAATGAAGTGCCTATATACTTTATTTATTGTTCTATTAACATAGAACATGCTATTGTTTGGAGGTTGGAACATTCATATGTTCAAATCTTGATACCCAAATTTGATGGTATTAGTAAAAAGGGCCTTGGAGAATTACTTAAGCCATGAGGATGAAACATTTATTAATGGGATTAGTGACTCCTTTTTTTTAAATGATATATTTATTTTAGAGAGCCATAAAGAAGGAGCAGGAGGGGTAGAGAAAGGGGGAGAGAGAAACTGAAGCAGACTCCATGCTGAGTACTGAGACTAACATGGTGCTCCATTTCATGACCCTGAGGACAATGTTAGCCAAAATCAAGAGTCATACACTCAACAGACTGTGCCACCCAGGCATCCCTGGATTAGTGCCTTTAAAAGATGTTCCAAGAAACCCCTGGTCCCTTCTACCATTTGAGGACACAGTGAAAAATCTCTGCCTATGAACCAAAATATGATCATACTAGCTCCCTGATCTTTGGCTTCCCAGCCTCCAGGAATGTGAGAAATAAATTAGTTGTTGCTTGTAAACTACCTCATCTGTAGCATTTCATTATGGAAGCCCAAACAGACTGATGAAACACCAATAAATAATTATTTTCAAATGTGAAAGTTCTATGGAGGATGAGAACTTTAATATTTCACACAATGACATGATTAAACAGTTTTGTTTTTATATCCAGTGATTAAGTGATGACATAAATTTACTCCAACTAAAAACTGCTATGAAATGTTTTCAATTCAATGCCCTATGGCATTTGACATTCATTTATACCAGAACTTCCTTTTCCATGTGATAGGAAGATAGCTCATACCATTATTCTAGGCCTTCATTAAAAAATATTTTATTAACATAGCTGTTACTGCTTCCACAACAACCAAATGCTGACAGGGATTTTTTACTTACAGGTATTTGCCAATTGGCATGTTCCTTAAACGTTCTCAGAATTTGTGGTCTAACAAAGGTATGGAAAAGTTAAAAACCTATTTCAGGATATAAGCTGATCACAGTAGGCTGAATTCATGCAGGTTTCTCAGAGGACTTTTCCAAAGTACTCCCCTCCATCCCCAAGTGTATTATAAAAGTGTTATTTTTAAAAATAATAAGACTGGAGCACCTGGGTGGCTCAGTGGGTTAAGCCTCTGCCGTCAGTCCAGGTCATGATTCCAGGGTCCTGGGATAGAGCCCGCATCAGGCTCTCTGCTCAGTGGAAAGCCTGCTTCTCTCTGCCTGCAGCTCTGCCTACTTGTGATCTCTCTCCCTCTGTCAAATAAATAAATAAAACCTTTTTAAAAATAAAAAAAAAGTAAAAATAATAAGAGTATTTATGCTATTAATCTATTAACTCTCCTTCAGACAATTTACTTCTTGAGTTTAACACCTTTCCTTCTTAGAATTCTCTTAATTCTTTCCATGATCTCTGTTTTGCTTTTTGTCTTTTCCTCCTGGGAAATACTAGAATTTGGAACTGAGGGAATTGTTCAATAAATAAACACAAAAACTGATTCAAAATTTAGAAGCTAAATGTTTCAATGTTTTTTCTTAGTAAAGTCTTCTACCAATGTTCTCTTCTTAACATTGAATATACCTTGCCTTATATATTTTCATATATTCATTTTCAAATAAGCTGGAGATCATTTTATAAATACCCATATTGGACTGTTGGTTTTCTTCTTCAGCTAGCAAACATAGGGCTTTGCATTTATTTCCCCACATATGTAAGACTGAATATTATACCACCTCAGACTATTACTGGCACATTTACATTTGCACTGTAAAGTCAAAGTTAAAACCATTAATCTAAAAGGTCAGTTCATGAAGGATTATCTAAGGCAAAGTTTAGCATATAGGAGTCAAAGACCCTGCAGCTTCTCTACTGGGCCCTCTGTCAAACCATGCTACTGTTGTCACGAGGTTGTACTCAAAGAAATGGCACTAGGAGACTGGGCTTGAGTCAGTAGACTTGCCAGTTGGATCTGACGTATCTGCTGCGTGTATTCACAATAAACCAACTGGCCTATCCAATGCCACTATTTAACCACAACACTAGGTCTTATTGTGCATGGAGTTTAAAGTCTCTGTTTTTAACAAAATGCCTTTCTACCAGATAAGGATTTTTAAAATATTCTTTAATATATTCTTATGAGGAAGGCAAATAGCAAAGCTTGTAATCCTTACCTAATACATGGGCATGTGTCAAAAGATGAAAGGGCTCCTACTATTCATCAATTGTCAAAGTGAATATAGGATTCATGAGAATATTTATGATCAATGTGTTTTCCCTACAGTTCTCTCTCAATTTGAAAGGACATAGAGATGATTAATCTATATGTAGTGTTTAATATTTGACTGTATTTGTTCATATCCATTTATTTGTTTTCAGAATTATATCTGTATCTGATATTATTAGTGCAGTAAACACTGATAATAGTTTTTCACAAAAGTTGTTGAAGGTCAGTTAGTGAACAAATGCTTTGTCAAGAATTTTAAGGACAATGTCTAAGGAATATTTATAATTATTTATAGAAATTGGACTACTTAAACACTTTAAAATTACATATTATGAAGTATAAAACCAGTAGCTTCTAAGGGTGCCTGGGTGGGTCAGTTGGCTAGGTGACTGATTCCTGATTTTGGCTCAGGTTATGGTCTCAGAGTTTGAGATTGAGCCCTAGGAGGGCTCTGTGCTCAGGGGAGTCTGCATGAGATTCTCTCTCCCTTCTCCCTCTTCCCCTACCCCAGTTCATGTACTCTCTTTAAATAAATAAAATCTTAAAAAAATAAACAATGGTTTCTAGAGCTGATTTATATTGCTTCACAGAGCAGATTATTAAATTTTCAGGAATTTTACAAATACAAACTGGTTGATAGTAATAATATGTGAGTGACCACATGTATTTAAATACATTTTATTAATGTTAAATGTAGTAAATACTGAAACTTATTTTCTAATTATGTTACTATACTTTACTTTTCCCATATATTTTGTATCTGCATGTTTGAAATACTAGAGGACACTGTGCTACTGAGCATCTCTTCTCAACTCCTCTTTCAGTGAAGTCACTTGGATAACCTAAATTGACTGTGGGGGGAGAATACCACTGAAATAAAATTCTACAAATCAGGACTTGATTTGTTCATTTATTCATTATCTAGACCAGGGATCAGAAAACTTCCACCTGTGGGTCAACAGCCTGTTTTTATATATAAAGTGATTTTGGAACCTAGCCATATGGCTACTTTTTTCTCTAATGGCATAGTTGAGTAGCTGAAACAAAGACCATATGGTCAGCAAGCATGAATTATATAGTATCTGGTCCTTTGAGAAGTAGATTGAAAACCCTGGAATTAAGAAAGCAAAGGAAAAAAAAAGTTAATAATGGAGTTGGAATTTATAAGTGTGTTGTGACTTTGGCCACCACATTGTGAATGGCACAAAAGAATAAAAAGCCTATTCTTCCATTATTCAAAAAATTATAATCCAGTTCAGCAAAAAGGTCTCTAGTACTATTAATAGGAAATTCCAATGTATAGATACTCGTTTCCACTTCATCGTGCACATTAAGGTAAATAAGAATATCCACAAACATTTGTCAGAATTATACCAATCTCTTGCAATCATGGTGAATATAAAGTTAGCCAAAATCAACAAAATATATTAGCTGGCTATATGAAATTTAGGATACAGAGTATTGTAAATTTTATTATTTGTATATTATATGCTGCACAACCTTTTTATCTGTAAGATTCACAATAAACATATGCATATATGCATGTTTTGGGGATAGCCAGTGCTATCCATTTATCAGCACATCACATAGCTAAAGTTATGTGTCTTTACAGCTGTTAAAACTACTTCAGGGGTATCTAATTTTATTAATTGTTATACCCTTATACAATAATAGGTACTATGCAAATACCTAATATAATGTGTAGTATTATTATGTATTAATAATTTTTGTCAGTCACAAAATAATTTACCAAATTGGCTTTACATGAGTTTAATATCTTCAAAATTGAAGTTACTTACAGAATTAAAAAATTTGGAATTACAATATTAACAAATTTATACACAGAAAGAGCTTGATTATTATACTGTCAAGAAGGTATTACACTCATTGCAATTTTATAGAAAAAAAACACATTACTGATTTTGGCACAGCCTTCAATATATTGGTCAATTGTGTGTAAAAAGAGAGCCATTTTGGTTAGACTACCTTTTTTAAGAATTATCATTTCTTTGAAAAAGATGGATGATCAAACACTATATCCCCTTTTTATTTAATCATTAATGAATATCATGAAAGATATAGTCTGGAAGTTGCTGTTTAGTACATGTTCCTATTATAAAATCTTTCCTACTATCAACAAGCAAGGATTTAGTCTTAATTTTTCACAAAATAGCAAAAATCACCTCATTAATAGTTTTCACTATAAATACTGAATTACTTCCTCAACTTGTTACAATTCCAAGTGGGGTCTATAATTTTACATTCATTGAAAGAAATCTAAGGAGACAGACTATATAATCTGGAGCTATATAATTTATCATTTTGAAAAATTTAATATTTTGTATGGACTTACGAAACTTGTATGATGAGTATTACAGTTTTTGAAAAATTCCCTTGCAGTTAGATTGTGAGTATGCTGCTCCATAGTGTATTTCAGAAATAGTTTTGAAGGTTTAATGAAAATAAATTTCAGAATTGTCAATCATAGTAACAGAATAGAATGAGAAAAAGTTGGAAACAAGAAAATGAAAAGTGTCTTGGAAATAAGTAAAACTCAAAACAGGTTATTCCAAATAGTTTGTAAAATTTATAAAAATTTATATCTGTGGATAAAAGTAACAATGTCAGCAACAGGTGCCGGGATGATAGAGAAAGTCAATAAAGAGTAGAAGGAAACACCTGGAGAGATTCAAGAGCAATTTACCAAATGAAGAAATAAATTTTTTCCATAGAACAGTGGAGGCTATAGAACTTGGAAATGAAGGATTGTATCAAAAATTTTGGGTGTATTTGTTAAATTTTGCTGAGGAATTAATATCAGACTTTGGTTCAGTAGTTTATATCAGTTCAGGAATTCTTGGGGAGTTGAGTTGACATAGTTCTCCAGCCTGATGCCCTGCCTGCCACACTGGGTTTTAATGATTGAGAACAGACTTTATTTTGTTCTGTTTGTTTTTGGTGGGAGACTGCAGAATCTAATTGGAGAACTCTATGTATTCATGTGGGAGGCCAGGCTCACATGAAAGGATGGCTCAGACTGTCAAAAGGACAGGATGTTTCCTAAGATTTCAAGGAGAGGGCATGAATCGTTGGAGAGATGCCAAAATGCAGATGTGAAGATAAGGTAGAGGGCATCAGATGATGCCAAAATGAAATTGAGTATCGAGCTGCAGATGCGGTAGCAGCAATGGATTGAAACAACTGTCTCACATCTGGACCAAGAGCATAAAGACTGCTAGAATTTGCTGGTGACTGATGCAAGCAGCCGTTTTGGTCATTAGAATCATGTAGAACTAAAAAAAAACATGATGCTCAGGCCATGGCTCAGAACAATTAAATTAGAATGTGTGGACATAGGACCCAAGTATCCATGTTTTTTAGTTTCCCAGATCTGTGCAAAGTGCAACAAGTCTGAGACCCTTGTTTTAAAGGTACTTAAAGAACTGATTGCTCACTAGAATTGATGAAGTTCTAGAATCTAGGTGAGGTTCGGTGGGGCCAGGTCCAGAGCCAATGGCTAAGAAAGAATTCTTAATATGTCTCTGGTGCAAAAATGTGATTTATTAAAGCATGGGGACAGGACCCGTGGGCAGGAAGAGCTGCTGCCACAGGAATGTGAGGAGTGGTCTATTATATACTTGTAAGTTGGGAGGGGGTTAGGGATAGCATAGGTCTCTAAGGAATTTTGGAAGCAAGGTTTGTAGGACCTTGAGGGGCTAGCTATTGTTTTGGAAAAAAAAAATATATATTTATTACCAGTAATAAAACCTTCTCATGAGACCCTTTAGATGTATATCAATGGGCCATATGCTTGGGAATGATTGTCAACACTACCTTGGAGGTTTAGAGATAAAGTTTCCAAAGGAATTGTTGAAGTAGACTTACAGTATCCTGGTTGGGGGTGGGGGTCAGTCAGGCTAGGATTGCCTTTTGCCCTTAGCAAAGCCTTAAGGTGGGGGAAGTTGAGTGCTTAGAGGAGAGTCACTCTGCCTGTTTTAAGGGCTTGTCAGTAGGTAAGGAAATTTAATAATTTTTCTTCTGCCTCTGTTTCCACATCAAGAATCACCAGGGGCCTTTGTGTACCAGTGTCTGATTCCTTCCCCAAACTCATCTATTCAGAATCTCTGGGGAAAGGGCCCAGGATGGGGATTAGTTGGGATCCAGGACTTTGTAATTTAGACAACAAACTACTATGTCTCATTCTTTTTCACTGAAGTGGTTCCACAGTGGGACAATAAGAAAATTAGCCTCAGTAAATTGGTAGATTGTGTAAATTATGAGGACTCAAAAAAAAAAAAAAAAAAGACTGTGAATCTCATAAAAGCTAACATACTCTTCTTCATATTTGAAAATCACAGTCATTTTAATTTGATTATCTTGTGTGTAAAAAGTGTATTAAATACAGATTTTTATTATTTTCCATAATTTTCAAAAACACATTTCATTAAAAATTTCTAATGCTGAAAACATGACTATTTTTTAGTATCATGTGGTTAAAAGAACTAAAATAGAAACTCCTTAAAAGAAACTGAACCATGAGGATTCAATTCCTTATTGCCCATTTTATAATTTTTCAACATCACAAAAGTCAAAGCATGTGAGTAATACTGTACTTGAATACTCAGAAAGGAAATTGTTGCATAAATAATTAATGTTCCAAAAGGTTAAGCTTAATGTGAAAGTAGGTGATTTTCTCTTGCCAGGGTTACAGGGATTGAAGGTGAATAGTTTCCTGACATCCTCCTTATTGTAGGAAAATTAATGCTAATACTAGCTTCTTTTATGTCATGCAGATTTACCAGTATAATTTCTGTCTAGTAATTGAAGAAAAAAATTTTTTTTACTTTAAAATTGGAAGAGAGAATTTTGGGTAAAATTAGAATGAAATTTTGAATTGACAAAAAACACTATAACAGTGCATGCATCTTGACATTAACTGAAATTTTAAGAACAAATAAATAATAGAAATAAATATAGTATGGTTTTTCTGAGATAAATATACTTCTGATATTCAGTTTGTTTTTTAAAATTAATTTCATTTTAATTCACAAAGTTTATTTAAAGATAAATAGTATACATTGCTAAAATCAAAGAAGAAATGCCACAAATTATAAGATAAGCCTCTAGTCAAAAGAATAACTGGCAGGGAAAAAAAGGAAATGAATATTTACCTCCCTAATATCTGATTTACTGGTCCAATTGATTAGCAATGCTAATTGCATCAAAGTGCACCAAAATTTAATAATGAAAATTATTTCATCCAACTATTAAAATATATTTTGTTCATATATGGCATCTATAGAATGTTTTATTATGTTAATATAAGTGCCATAGAAGATAGTCAAAAAAGTTTGAGTTGTCAGGTGTTAGGAATTTGATTTATGTAATATTAAAGAGTATGTCTTTAATTCTCACTTTCTCACTTAAAAACAACTGTTTCCTTACTCGGAAATTTTAAGTGGAAATAATGCTATGCACAAAAATAATCACTAACTGCTAGGGCTCTTATCCATTGCTAGTCTTTCAGAGTGAGTCTCATAGCATGAAGGAAATGTTCAAATTCCTTCATCATAAAATTTTTTTTCAAACGAGTTTATTTTCAAACAAGAAAAGTTTGATTATATATTTTTCTATTGATCTTTTAAATTAAGTCACTTCCTAATGAAAATAATCAGTAAATCAAAATTGAGTTGACCACTAAAGAAAGACTTTTCTGATCTTAGAAAGTAACCACTGAATATTTCACACTTTAGTAGCACATTAAGGTAAAGAAAATCCAGTGTTGTACTAGGCTGAACAGAAAGCTTTCATAGTTTATTCCATATAAATAAATATTTATTTAGTGTCTAGAACATTTTATGCCATGAAGGTATATTAGGAATTCTGGCCTGTACATTTGAATAGAAAAATTAAGAGAACCACATGAATGTGTCACACCAATCATTTGCAGAGATGAGAAAATGATTTTTTTGGCTCTATCAACGTTTCTTTGCCAAGCTAACTTCTTGACACATTTCATACTAAAAGAAATCCATGTGTGATTTATGCTACCCTGAGTTACTAGAAAACTATCAATTTCCACTAGTGACTGTTTGTTGAAAGAAATAGTAAATGGGTGTTGTCATTAAGACGGTTTCTATTTCCATGTGAACAATATATTAAAGAAATTCCCTTGTTCTATTTCACTCACATATGAACCAGTGAAACAGAAGTTTTCAGTAGCTTCCAATTTCTAAACCTTCTCTGAGGTCATTTTGAAATGGATGAGTTAGCAAACATCTATGATAGAGAGTCTAAGGGGACATAACCTAACTATTCACTAGTAACAGCTTGAGAGCTATGAAAATTGAGCAATTACCTGAGGAAATGCTTTGTGGAGCCATGAACTTTGTCCCTTGTTGTCTCCATGGAGACTACCAGAAAAATGACTCATGTGTACTAGCTAAATAAACATTGATAAATATTATGGACAGAATAGGGCAACCATGGTAAAATATACCAAAATTTTTTTTCTAACCTTTTACCTATAAGGTTGGTAATTATCTACTTCATAGTCAGAAAAATTGATACCCACCTCGGGTCTTTTTGATATGTGTAGAATCAGATGGCAAACTAAAAAAAATATTTTGAATTTACTGTAATGACCTGTTTATTGGTTTTAGCACTCTAATTACTAGCGATAAGTTTATCAGTTATGTTTATAAAATGCTTTAACAAATATATTTTCCACAAGATGTGTTTTTTACCATTGTATTCATCTCCATCACATATGTGGGTACAGCATCCACTTCTTCTCTCTCAAAAGTTATTCCACATCACAAAGTGGAGACTCCAGCTTTGGTAGGAATGAATTTGGAAGGAGAAAGCAGTCCCCCATCACCAAAGTGGGTGGCAAGGTGTTCAGCCAGATTTTTCTCTATTTTCTAGATTACTAAATTAAGAAAACATGAGCAGGTACCCCCCCCACAAACACAAATAATAATAATAATAATAAAAATAGAGATTCTACTAGAAGGAGTGGAAACAAAAGGTGATTTATTACATTTCTTATTAAATCCACTATCTCATTTTCATTTGATCAATTAACTTTCACAAACTGGGAAACAGGGGCGCCCAGGTGGCTCAGTGGGTTAAAGCCTCTGCCTTCTGCTCAGGTCATGATCCCAGGGTCCTGGGATCCAGCCCCGCGTCTGAGTCCCTGCTGAGCACAGAGCCTGCTTCCCTTCCTCTTTCTCTGCCTGCCTCTCTGCCTACTTGTGATCTCTGTCTGTCAAATAAATAAATAAAATTTTTAAAACAAACAAACAAACAAAAAGCTGGGAAACAAGCATTTAGCAAGTGTTGAAAGTGTGTGTCACATTACAAACTGAGGTGGCTAATCTGAAGGTGTTTATGCGTATGAGTCAGCATTGGAAATTTCTTCAGTTTTCTTACTTTATGTGCTATTTTGTTTTTTTTCAGACCCTGCAAAGATAGCATGAACAATAGCTATAAAATTACATAAAATGTAGACTAACTCTATTCTCTTTTTTTAAAAACGTTATATATAACAAGTATCAAATATTAACTGTCTATTCATTTTTCCTCCTCACTGCTCTCCACTTCTTCATCCTACACTGAGCTGAGAGCAAGGCAATGCAACTTTTTCTTTTAGCAGGAGTTGTGGATACATAAATTAGAAGTCACTCTTCTATTATACTGGCAGTCGTGGAATTCAAAGTTGAAGATTCAGTTCAAGTCAAAAAATATTAGAAAAGTAAGCCATCATGAACATTTTCTTAAAAACAATCTGCTTAGTATAGCATGATATAAATGATAAAACTTTCAAGGACCATTATTGTAATTGTGTTCTAAAAAATTACAGTAAAAAAACAAAAGAATTATTAGGTAAAATTTGTCTCTAGTGAGATATCACTATTTCATTAGAAAATCCTCTTTAAAATAAGTGGTTCATTCTGAACATGGAAAAATATAACACTTGGAATTTTTTTAATTGTAAGTGATTTGATGAGCTAGCTTCAGTGTAATTATTACTAGATTTAAGATACTCTGAAAGGCATTTTTAGCCAAGATCGTTAAGGGAAAAAAATCATTCCAACTGTCTACTCAGTGATTCTATACTAAAGAAGAGCTTTGAGTATTTAGAAGTCTACAAAAGAGGGCCCTAAGAGGAGTAAAACCCAAAATGTGCATTTCAACATTTTGCTTAAGATATTAGAAGTTCTACCATAAATAAAAACCATTACCTTTAACATAGTTTTCAAAATGCTGTGAAGTATGAAGTATATTTCTGTGGCCCTATTTTTCCATGAAGAAATATTTTTATTTACATACACAATGAGCATTCTTAGATGTTTTAGACTAGTGATTTCACAAAGTGTGTTAAAACGCATGTATGTGGGAAACACATTCTTTCACTGAAATAACATTTACTTAAGGAGTGCATGTTTATTATGCTTACAAACATCTTTTATTGTATAGCATTACATGGTATATTTCTTGTCTCACAAAGGTATACACATGTTTTTACTGTAGTTAATACAAATAGTTTCAGGTGTACAACATAGCGGTTCAACAAGTTTATATATTTACAGCATAGTGACTCAACAAATTTAAATTATGATATACTTACCACAAGTATCGTTACCATCTGTCACCATACAATGTTATAACAATACTGTTGACTATATCCCTTATGGTGTACCTTTTTATCCTCTTGACTTGCTCCACAGCTGGCAGTGAATACCCACTCTCCTTCACCTATTATTCCCATTCCCTGAATCCTCTCCCCTCTGGCATCCATAAAGTTCTCCATATTTATTGGTCTGTTTCTCCTTTTAGTTTATTTATTCATTTGGATTTTAGTTTATTTATTCATTTGCTTTCTTACCATGTATAAATGAAATCACATGATTTGTCTTTCCCTGTCTCATTCATCTCTCTTAGCATAACACCTTCAAGGTCCATGCATGGTGTCACAATTGGCCAGATCTCATTCTTTCTTATGGCTGAGTAATAGTTCATTTACACGCACACACCCTTTCTTTATCCGTTCGTCTTAATGAGGACTTGAATTGCTTCCATAGCTTGCCTATTGTAAATAGTTCTGGAATAAATATACGGGTGCATCAAGTTTTTGAATTAGTCTTCATTTTCTTTGGATAAATACTTGGATAAATACTCAGTGGTGGAGTTACCGGATCTTATGGCATTTCTAATTTAAATTTTTTGAACAATCTTCATACTGTTTTCCATAACAGCTGCACCATTTTAAATTCCCATTAGCAGTGCATAAGGGCTCCTTTAGTTCTCTATACCCTGGACAATGCTTGTTATTTCTTGTTTTGGGTTTTAGCTATTCTGACAGGTCTAAGATGGTATCACACTGTGGTTTTGATTTGCATTTCCCTGATGATTAGTGATGTTAGGCATCTTTTCATGTGTGTTGAACGTCTGTATGTCTTTGGAAAATAACTATTCATGTGTTCTGTCCACTTTAAAAATCAGATTGTTGTTTTATTCTTGAGTTGTGTAAGTTCTTTACATATTTTGGATATTAACCCTTTATCTGATATATAATTTGCAAATATTAATTCCCATTCAATAGGTTGCCTTTCCATTGTGTTGTTGGTTTCCTTTACGGTGAAAAAACTTTTTATTTTAGTGTAGTTCCAATAGTTTATTTTTCCTTTTGTTGCCTTGCCCCAGGAGAAACATTAAGAAAACTGTTGCTGTGGTTGACATCAGAGTGATTACTGTCTGTATTCTACTAGTAGTTTTTTTTTTAAGATTTTATTTATTTATTTGACAGATCGAGATCACAAGTAGGCAGAGAAGTAGGCAGAGAGAGAGGAAGGGAAGCAAGCCTCCTGCTGAGTAGAGAGCCCGATGTGGGACTCGATCTTCGGACCCTGAGATCATGACCTGAGCCAAAGGCAGCGACTTAACCCACAGCCACCCAGGCGCCCCTCTACTAGTAGTTTTAATGGTTTCAGGTCTCACATTTAGGTCTGTAATCCATTTAAGTTTCTTTTGTGTACGGTGTAAGAAAAATGGTTGAGTTTCATTCTTTCAGATGTTGCTGCCTAGTTTTCCCAACATCATTTATTGAAGAGACTGTCTTTTTTCTATTGTATATTCTTGCGTTTTTGTCAGAAATTAATCGATCATGTAAGCATGGCTTTATTTCTGGGGTCTTTATTCTATCTCTATTCTGCACCATTGATCCTTGTATCTATTTGTGTGTGTGTGTGTGTGTGTGTGTGTGTGTGCGCGCGCGTGCCACTACCATACAGCTTCGATTACTATTGCTGTGTAGTGTATCTTGAAATCTAGTACTGTGATACCTTCAGCTTTGTTCTTTCCCAAGATTTATTTGGCTACTCCATGTCTTTTGTGGTTCCATAGAAATTTAAGTATTTGTTATCATTCTATGAAGAATGCTATTTGTATTTTGATAGGGATTGCTTTGAATCTGTAGATTGCTTTGGGTAGTATAAATTTTTTGACAATATTATTTGTTTCAATATATGAGCACGAATATCTTTCCATTTGTTTGTGTTGTCCTCACAGTTTTTCATCAATGTTTTATAGTTTTCAGAGTTAGTTCTTTTACTCCTTTGTTAAGTATATTCATAGGTATTTTGTTTTTCTTGGTGCAGTTGTAAATGGGATTTTTTTCTTAATTTCTCCTTCATGTAATTGTTATGTGTATAGAAACACAGCCAATTTCTGAATATGAATTTTGTATTCTGCAACTTTATTCATTTATTGCTTCTAATAGATTTTCAGTAGAGTCTTTAGGGTTTTCCATGTATAGTAGGCCATCTGCAGATGGTAGCAGTTTTATTTCTTCCTTACCAATTTGTATGTGTTTTATACATTTTCTTTGTCTGATTACTGTGGCCAGGTCATGCAGAACCATGTTGAATAAAAATGGCAAGAATGGACATCTTTGTTTTATTCCAGATCTTAGAGGAAACATATTCAGTATTTCACCATTTAGTATAATGTTAGCTGTGGGTTTTCTTTTTTTTTTTTATTTGAAAAAAAATTTTTTTTTATTTGTCAGAGACAGAGGAAGAGAGAGCGAGCGAGCACAGGCAGACAGAGAGGCAGGCAGAGGCAGAGGGAGAAGCAGGCTCCCTGCTGAACAAGGAGCCCGATGTGGGACTCGATCCCAGGACCCTGGGATCATGACCTGAGCCGAAGGTAGCTGCTTAACCAACTGAGCCACCCAGGCGTCCCAAGGGTTTTTCATTTATTATGCTACATTCCCTCTAAACTAACCTTGTTGAAATTATTTTTCATAACTGGGTGTTGAATTTTGTCATATGTTTTTTTCTGCATCTATTGAGATGATCATATGATTTTTATCTTTTCTTTTGTTGATGTGATATATTATGTTGATTGATTTGCAAATATTGAATGAGCCTTGTATCCTGTGAATAAATTCTGCTTCATTGTAGTAGTGATCCTTTTAATATATTGTCAAATGTGGTTTAATCTTTGTGGATTTTTACATCTACGCTCATCAAGGATCTTGGTCTGTAGTTCTCTTTTATTGTAGTGTCTTAACCTGGTTTTGGTATCAGGGTGATGATGACCTCATAGAATGTATTTGGAAGTTTTTCTTCCTCATCCATTTTTTGTTTTTGAAATAGTTTGAGGAGAATGGGTATTACCTTTTTTAAAATTTTTGGTAGAATTCACCTATGAATCCATCTGGTTCTGAACTTGTGTTTGTTGGTAGGTTTTCCATTACCAATTCAATTTTTGTTGCTAATAATTGTCTGTTCAGATTTTCTTTTTCTTTCTCATTCAGTTTTAGAAGGTTGTATGTTTCTAGAAATTTATCCATTTCTTCTAGATTGTCCAATTTTGGGGGGTATAATTTTTGGTAGTACTCTATTAGAATCCCTTGTATTTCTGTGGTATTGTTTGTTACTTCTCGTTTGGGTCTTTTCTCTTTTTATCTTGATTTAGTCTGGCTAATGATTTATCAATTTTATTTATCTTTCCAAAGAACCAGTTCTTGGGGTGCTTGGCTGATTCAGTTGATAGAGGATACAGCTCTTGATCTTGAGGTCATGAGTATGAGCCCTATGTTGGGTGTAGGGTGTTATGAAAGGAAAAATCTCTTGGTTTCATTGATCAAATTATACATGAATTATTTAAGGCATTTCTCATTCTTTGAAGTTAAAAAAACAAAAACAAAAACAAAAACAAGTAACGATAAGAAGAGCCATAGAAACATTTGGAATTGTGAACTCATAGAATTGAGCACGCCAAGCCTTACACATGCAGTGGTCTCTACCAAACCAGAGAGAAGCATCACCATTAAAAAAATACAGTGGCTTTGCAGGTACATTAGACAGAGTAGACAGAGGAAGCCTGCTTCTCCTCTTCCACTCCCCTTGCTTATATTCCCTCTCTTGCTGTCTCTTTGTGCCAAATAAATAAATAAATAAAATCTTTAAAAAAGAAATTTTTAAAAATCAAATAATTTTACTTTAAGCTTGGTTGGGAAATAATTTACAAGACATAATAATGTACTTTCTTGTTTGCATTTAACACCATGTTTATATCCCTGACATTTTCTTTCTTTTTTTTTAATTAATTTATTTATTTTTAATTTTTTTAAATAAACATGTATTTTTATCCCCAGGGGTACAGGTCTGTTAATCACCAGGTTTACACACTTCACAGCACTCACCAAAGCACATACCCTCCCCAATGTCCATAACCCCATCCCCCCTTCTCCCAACTCCTCTCCCCACAGCAACCCTCAGTTTGTTTTGTGAGAATAAGAGTCACTTATGGTTTGTCTCTCTCCCAATCCCATCTTGTTTCATTGATTCTTCTCCTACCCATTTAAGCCTCCATGTTGCATCACCACTTCCTCATATCAGGGAGATCATATGATAGTTGTTTTTCTCTGCTTGACTTATTTCGCTAAGCATGATACGCTCTAGTTCCATCCATGCTGTCGCAAATGGCAAGATTTCATTTCTTTTGATGGCTGCAAAGTATTCCATTGTGTATATATACCACATCTTGATCCATTCATCTGTTGATGGACATCTAGGTTCTTTCCATAGTTTGGCTATTGTGGACATTGCTGCTATAAACATTCGGGTGCACGTGCCCCTTTGGATCACTACATTCGTATCTTTAGGGTAAATACCCAGTAGTGCAATTGCTGGGTCATAGGGCAGTTCTATTTTCAACATTTTGAGGAACCTCCATGCTGTTTTCCAGAGTGGCTGCACCAGCTTGCATTCCCACCAAAAGGGTAGGAGGGTTCCCCTTTCTCCACATCCTCGCCAGCGTCTGTTATTTCCTGACTTGTTGATTTTAGCCATTCTGACTGGTGTGAGGTGATATCTCATTGTGGTTTCGATTTGTATTTCCCTGATGCCGAGTGATATGGAGCACTTTTTCATGTGTCTGTTGGCCATCTAGATGTCTTCTTTGCAGAAATGTCTGTTCATGTCCTCTGCCCATTTCTTGATTGGATTATTTGTTCTTTGGGTGTTGAGTTTGCTAAGTTCTTTATAGATTTTGGACACTAGTCCTTTATCTGATATGTCATTTGCAAATATCTTTTCCCATTCTGTAAGTTGTCTTTTGATTTTGTTAACTGTTTCCTTTGCTGTGCAAAAGCTTTTGATCTTGATGAAATCCCAATAGTTCATTTTTGCCCTTGTTTCCCTTGCCTTTGGTGATGTTCCTAGGAAGATGTTGCTGCGGCAGAGGTCGAAGAGGTTGCTGCCTGTGTTCTCCTCAAGGATTTTGATGGATTCCTTTCACACATTGAGGTTCTTCATCCATTTTGAGTCTATTTTTGTGTGTGGTGTAAGGAAATGGTCCAATTTCATTTTTCTGCATGTGGCTGTCCAATTTTCCCAACACCATTTATTGAAGAGGCTGTCTTTTTTCCATTGGACATTCTTTCCTGCTTTGTCGAAGATTAGTTGACCATAGAGTTGAGGGTCTATTTCTGGGCTCTCTATTCTGTTCCATTGATCTATGGGTCTGTTTTTGTGCCAGTACCATGCTGTCTTGATGATGACAGCTTTGTAATAGAGCTTGAAGTCCGGGATTGTGATGCCACCAACTTTGGCTTTCTTTTTCAATATCCCTTTGACTATTCGAGGTCTTTTCTGGTTCCATATAAATTTTAGGATGATTTGTTCCATTTCTTTGAAAAAGATGGATGGTACTTTGATAGGAATTGCATTAAATGTGTAGATTGCTTTAGGTAGCATAGACATTTTCACAATATTTATTCTTCCAATCCAGGAGCATGGAACATTTTTCAATTTCTTTGTGTCTTCCTCAATTTCTTTCATGAGTACTTTATAGTTTTCTGAGTATAGATTATGTGCCTCTTTGGTTAGGTTTATTCCTAGGTATCTTATGGTTTGGGGTGCAATTGTAAATGCAATTGTAAATTAAGGATGGACTCCTTAATTTCTCTTTCTTCTGTCTTGTTGTTGGGGTAGAGAAATGCAACTGATTTCAGTGCATTGATTTTATATCCTGACACTTTACTGAATTCCTGTATAAGTTCTAGCAGTTTTGGAGTGGAGTCTTTTGGGTTTTCCACATATAGTATCATATCAACTGTGAAGAGTGATAATTTGACTTCTTCTTTGCTGATATGGATGCCTTTAATTTCCTTTTGTTGTCTGATTGCTGAGGCTAGGACTTCTAGTACTATGTTGAATAGCAGTGGTGATAATGGACATCCCTGCCGTGTTCCTGACCTTAGCAGAAAAGCTTTCAGTTTTTCTCCATTGAGAATGATATTTGCGGTGGGTTTTTCATAGATGGCTTTGATGATATTGAGGTATGTGCCCTCTATCCCTACACTTTGAAGAGTTTTGATCAGGAAGGGATGTTGTACTTTGTCAAATGCTTTTTCAGCATCTATTGAGAGTATCATATGGTTCTTGTTCTTTCTTTTATTGATGTGTTGTATCACATTGACTGATTTGCGGATGTTGAACCAACCTTGCAGCCCTGGAATAAATCCCACTTGGTCGTGGTGAATAATCTTTTTAATGTACTGTTGAATCCTATTGGCTAGTATTTTGTTGAGTATTTTCGCATCTGTGTTCATCAAGGATATCGGTCTATAGCTCTCTTTTTTGGTGGGATCCTTGTCTGGTTTTGGGATCAAGGTGATGCTGGCCTCATAAAATGAGTTTGGAAGTTTTCCTTCCATTTCTATTTTTTGGAACAGTTTCAGGAGAATAGGAATTAGTTCTTCTTTAAATGTTTGGTAGAATTCCCCCGGGAAGCCGTCTGGCCCTGGGCTTTTGTTTGTTTGGAGATTTTTAATGACTGTTTCAATCTCCTTACTGGTTATGGGTCTGTTCAGGCTTTCTATTTCTTCCTGGTTCAGTTGTGGTAGTTTATATGTTTCTAGGAATGCATCCATTTCTTCCAGATTGTCAAATTTGTTGGCGTAGAGTTGCTCATAGTATGTTCTTATAATAGTTTGTATTTCTTTGGTGTTAGTTGTGATCTCTCCTCTTTCATTCATGATTTTATTTATTTGGGTCCTTTCTCTTTTCTTTTTGATAAGTCTGGCCAGTATCCCTGACCTTTTCTATCCCTAAACCTTTAATGTTTTAAATGGGTACAAATACCACTTATTTAGCAATTACTGAGTACCAGACACTGTATTAAACATCTTATAAATAATACTCACATAAGTTATCAATAAATCTTCATATCAAAACTTAAGGTATTAATAATAACTATCATTATTCCCATTAAAAATTAAATGTTGTAGTTTTGACTGTTTATGAAATTTACCAATGTCATATAGATACTGATTGTTAGAGCCATGACCCAAACTCAGACCTATCACTTCAGAATGTAAACACTGTACTATTTGATGAACTGGTTAGAATAGTTCTGCTAAGAATAGACCCTCAGGACTGTTGCTGAGAAAGTTTTATGTGAAAAGCAGTATCAAATTCATTAGAGGATATTGCCAAGATTAATTACCTTAAGAAATAAGCAGAGATTATATATACACTTGAGTTCTTCAAAGGAATTTGAATAGAGAAATTTTTTTATATATAAATGAATATGCAGTAGAAAACTTATTATACTGAAATGATACAAAGTTACAATCATCTTAGAAAACAAAATGTATAAAGAAGTAGTTTCACATAATATTCATAATAAAACATTGCTCACAATCAGATTTTTCTATCATGGACACCATTCCTGCCCACTAACTCCTGGAGAAAAACAGAAAATCTTGGAAGTTGTAATGGAAAAGAGGAAGAGGGAAATATCTGTGGCTATCATATTGACAGTGATAATACAACAAGTTAAATAAAATTTGAGGACTGCCAAAGATACAATGTTGTGTTCTAATAATTTTGCCCTTAATTTCACATTTGATGATATTTGTATTGGTTTAAAGGTCTTATTTCATCATTTTGAAGTATAATCTTGAAGAAAAAAACTAAATACTTTGTTTAAAATTCCAGGAATTTATGTCAGCATAACCATATCTTCTATTATTCTGTTAAAATAAGGATGCCATAACTTGGTCCAAAATATCTCAGAATATTTTTCCTTTATGTTAAACTTCTTTATAGCCAAAGTGTGGAGAACATAGTAGAGAAATATATACAAACCCCCATATTACCTATTTTCAGTGTTTATAGTGACAGACTCTGTCAGTCATAAGACATAAATAACAGAATCCAGAAATGCTCTTGGACTCCCTTTGCAAGGAGTAAAACATGCTATTAAATGAAATTAGATTCTCTCTAAATCTTAGCCAACCCTTTATTTTACCTCTGAGAAATAAACTGGCTAAAGCAGAACATTTATGCTAACAAAACTGGGTTACAGTGTCAGCCCATTGACATTCAGTCTCCCCTGTAGTCATGGTTGTTACCATATAGTGGTGCCCTGCTAATTAATTTTCTTGTTAGGTCACAAGGGAGAACTTAGGGAAGAGCTGTAGTTAGCTTGCTCCCTTCTACTCTGGCCAGATAATTCAGTGATCATGGATTATTTTTAAGTGCTTTTTAGAAGTAATTCTGTACTCAAGAAAGATTTTATATTTCTTTGTATTGTTAGAATTTTTCATGAAAATAACCCAAAACTCAAAGTCACATTTAACCCGACTCTTGCATAAACAACAAAACAAAAACCTGCCATAGTTGGTTTTGCCTCTGTCCTACCTTTGGGCTAAAAAAGAATTCTAAGGAAACTACAGTTCTCTTCTTGCCTAGAGATGGAGGCAGATGGTATCAAGTACATTTGGTTCTTCAAAAACAGTTTTCTATAGCATTAGCAGTAAATCTACCATTTGGAATCTATTGTCTATTTAAATCTATTTAATTTACATTTAACAAGACACCTCTTATTCTTGTGAGTTAATTAAAGAGTTAGTGACTATTAAAAGGATACTAATTGAAATGCAATAAATAACTGAGTTGGTGTGTAATTAACCAAATTTACATAAGTAATAAACACAGTATTGCAGGCTTCCAGAATAGAGTTGAACTAATGCTGATAGTCTAATCTCATACAAGAGCAAATATCTAGTCATTTAATTAGCATAAAACAAAGTAGCTGTGGCAAATTAATTGTATATAATTTTTTTAAGTAACTGCCAAAGAATAATGCAACTATGCTTTATGTGGTCTTTTAACATTATGGTGATCCCTATTAAATTTTCAATGTGTCTTTTCAGAAAGAGGACAAATTCAGATAGGGGGCAAAGGATCATTCCGCCTTCATAGGACCTGTCATTCTCTATAGCCACTACAATTAGTTACTCGTTGCAACCCTAGTTTACCCTTCATATGCCCCTCAACACTTGTCTCCTACATATCATGATCCTCAATTTAAGAAATATTTCTGTAGGACTTTCACAGAATAATCCAACTTACTCAGGAAATCCATGTCCCTTGCAACTCCCTAGTTTATGATGGGCCTATATGCATAAATTAAGATACCATTTAATAGAAAATACATTGTTCATAAGTCTTAATAGGCTTTTGAAAATAATCCTTTTTTTCTCCAACGTATTTGAATCTTCCTATGGAACACATTAATGCATCATAAAATGAGGCGTAAAAGCTCCATTCTGTATGTTGTTTTGGTGATGTAGCATTTCTTGTTCAAGTAAATGGCCATCGTATATTCTAAAGTGAGAACAGATGGAAAAGGGAGAGAGGCGGTAGTAAACCTAAGTGCTTCAGTATTTAGTTAGCGTGTGGGTCTAGAAAAATATTTTCTGCTGTGATATTTGTTAAGGATCTTCATGGTTTTCTTTATTTTTGCTAAATTATAAGTTTCCAATAAGCAGACAGTATCTCTGAAAGTGCTGCATTTACAATATAGTTTTTTAGTTGTCTGTGACTCATATGCACTTTTTTCCAACTTACGTTCTTCACGAGGATTTTCATTTGTTTAAAGGAAAAAGTAAGCATCTTCCTTTTAAGACAAGCTTGTATTATAATACTTGTACTGATATAAGACCATGTTATAATTAATAGATCATTTGGGTCAAAATTCACAGAGGTTTCTATGATTTGATTCTAAGCCTGTTACTTTTGTGGTCTATTCAGTCTTCACTCTCATTTAAGTTAAAAACAGGCAAATAAAAACAGTGGGTTAAAAACCAGACAAAAAGTAACCTCGAAGAGTAAGATGGATTTGATAAAATGGAAACAAATACAATTATATTCTTATCAAGTAAATATTAATGGCATAGCCACCAAATATATTGGTGGTTTCAAAAATAAAAGTAATTCATTAGAAAGGGATCACCGAAAATGTTTACTTCCAAAGAATTTATAGCCTTTAAAGGAAATATTTAAGGAATAGCAGCATTACATACCAAAAACACTTTTTTAAGTCTGGCTTAAACCTTCCAAAAGGTTTCTGCTATTACCATTAAAATTATCAATTAAATAGTTACCATGTTCACCTGACATGTAATAATATATTGCAGAGAAAACATTATCTTCATTCTAAATATAATTGTTTTTATAAATAATAAAAGACAAAACATATCTTTTAAGGCAACAATGGTTTTTAGAGCTTTCTGCTAAATACGAGAATAATTTGATCTTTTGTCTGAATTATTTTCCCTTCTTGTTTGGTTTCTCAATAGCATTTTCTATGGGGACATTTCTTGCTACGGCTAATAACTTATTTTACAAACAGCCCTTTTTTCAAATTATGAAGATTGATTATACAATTGGACAGTACAAATAAACATAAATTTAGATGTCTGTGAAAAAATTGTTTCTCACTGTGTTGACTAATCAAGTGGACAGATTTGATTATATATATATATGTGTGTATGTATATGTATGGATATGTAGATCTGTCATTGACCCTAACAGTAACTGGGATTGACTCCATGAAATTGAAGGCTGTTTGCTCATAATCCATAAAGCATATATCCAAGCTATTCTAATTCTTCTCATTTCCTTGTTTGGATGCTTGCATACACTGAACTAGGGACACTCAAGCTATGCTTCTGGTGCATATAGATGTTCTGCAGCAAAATACAAGGAGCATTTTGCAAATTCATGGAGAAGAAAATAAGAAAGAACATTTTCTAAACTCAGTGCTATTTTTTAACCCTTTGTCATCTGCTAGGAGAACTTACAACTACGTAATGAATGAGAGTAACAAATCCTAACAGAAAAACTGAAGGCATGTTTAAAAGTATAGAGCATTTTGTTAAACGAAAAGTGATTTCATTTCATTTCATTGTTATGTAATAATATAGGCACTGTCTCCTTGTAAAAAGAAATAAAATTCTATTTTGAATTATAAAATCCAATGTCAGTATTTGCTAGTGTTCAGCAAAGAATGCTTTGACTTCCAGCTGCTCAGCCACATGAACACTGAGAATTCCCGCGCTAAACTTTTCATTTAAACTGCTCAGTCTCTTCATTTGGCTCACATTTTCTCCCCCTCCAGAATACTGATTTATATTCTTGCTCCTACGGATTGCAGTGAAGTAATTCTACCTTTCTATGGCCAACTTTAAGTTAACTCTTCTGCCCAAGGGGGGGATGTAAACATTTCTCTTCACGCTCATTCCTCCAGTAAGAAAAATTGTCTGAAAGTCACTGCTCCCAGCCCTCCCCCAGTGTCTACTCCTATTTTCCTCTTCTAACACAGGAGGCGGCTTAGATAGACTCTAGATAGACAGACTCTGAAGCATGTATTTACATGCAGAAAGTGTATGGAATATTCCTAGGAATACATTTGTGAGGAGGGAGGGAAAGAAGTGGGATTGCAGAGAAAGAAGGGAATTGCAATGTGATTGGAATAATGACCTCAGCATGTCCCTCAAGGAACTCTGAAGTTGGGGTGACCATCAGAAATGTCCCAAATGAAAGCATGAGCGTGGGGTGTTTTACTCTCACTTCTGACAGGTCATTGGACAAGTACTATTCCAGGGGAGATGTATAACCTTGGGTGAGGCAGCTCCAGTTTACCTCGGTATATTCCCGAGAGTTCCAGCAGAAATGCTTTTGTCCCAAAGGCAGGTTGTAGGGGTGATGAACCAAAGCATGCAACTGTTTCAATGGAAGAAAGTGAAGTCCACAAAATTTGCTGGTTTTGCTTTAACTCATTGCCATGACATACCTTTCTATGTGAAGACAGTGCCATTTTGTTTTTTAACCATTAAAATCTTTTAAGACAAATAGTGTAAGGTATTTAATGAATTAGTTTCAATTATTTGTATGTAAATACACAGATATGGATAGATATAAATGTGGCTATAGTCTTATGAAATAAATATTGACAATTGAAAGCAATTCCCAAATTCAGGTTATAGCCAATAACCAAATAATGTTGCGTCTTATGCAGTTAGGTAATTTTTTTAAAAACAATGTAAGTGCTTTATTCTCAAGTATTATGTAGATAAACTACTATACTATAAATGCATTTTCTTATGCATCTCTGACCTGAAAGATAAGGAATATAAAATCTAAGATAAGAAAATATCAATTATTTATATCTCAATACTAACTATACTGTACTATGATATATGTAGATAACAGGATTCATTGTTGTCTACCTAATAAGTATTTAATTGGAATCAAATTGGGAAAGCTACCTCACTATTATAACAGGATACATAAGCTGCAAATTTATTCTTAGAAATTGTATAAACTGTTACGAGAATTAAAATTTTATAATAATTTTCAGTCAAAATTATTTATTTTTTTAAAAGTTTTATTTATTTATTTGACAGGCAGAGATCACAAGTAGGCAGAAAGGCAGGCAGATAGAGAGAGAAGTGGAAGCAGGCTCCCTGCTGAGCAGAGAGCCCATGTGGGGCTCGATCCCAGGACCCCATGAACTGAGCCAAAAGCAGAGGCTTTAACCCACTGAGTCACCCAGGTGCCCCTCAAAATTATTTTTGATTATACTCTGGTTAAATAGAATCTATCAGTAGTTGGGTATATTTTGACATGTGTTGTTATTTAGTGAGGAAATCCCATGATATGACCATTCATTTTATAACATAACTTTGATTTGTTCCATATTTTCTCTTCCTATACTCCTATAGCTAAGTGAGATTTCTACCTCAATATAATTATAGCAGCTTCCCTCATTTGTGATGAAATAAACCTGCTATGAGTTTTGTTGAAGTGAGTATAAAACTGGAATATCCACTTATGATTCTTACATTTATTTGCTCAAAAATATTTATTATTCACCTATTATGTGCATCACATTTGGCCTTAACATGTTGGAACTTTGAAAGTCCATTAAAGAATTATATATCTCAGAAAGGTCAGTAGAACTGATGATTAATAGATTCATTTTATTGAAGATGCAAATTCACTATTTCTAATATCTGGAAAACCTAGAATTTAATAAATTGAATTATATATACTTAAATAAATAGTGTCAAATAATTTCTATTATTTAGTCATCTATTGGATCATGTGTTTGGTTTGTAAAAAATCATCTACATTTGATGAGGACCAAAACATTGCATTAATTTGTGGCATCTCATTCATGCTCTTGTTTTAGGCAAAAGCTACTATAAAAAGGTAAACAATTCCAGATAAGTGGTGGTACATTTGCAGTTTAACATTTTGCCAAAAGTCAAAACTATTGAAACCTCAGACTGTTCTGTATGGTGGCAAGTTGAAGTTGGAAGAGTTACATATATTTTTAGTCATCGTGGAGCAGTAATAGTAATCTACTGATTGAATACGGAAGTGTAACTTCTAGGAGTAAAAATCCTACTGAGTTACACCTTATAATGGAAAAAGCCAGACTTATGTCAGAGACATATTTGTATGTTACATTTACAATGTGTTGGTACTGGCATTTATAGAATTTAGGAAAATCTATGCTCTTGCACAATTTATACAATTAATGGATCTATTCATCCTCTTTTTCTTTTATTTTTTTTTTAAAGAATTTTTTAATTTATTTGTCAGACATACATCACAAGTAGGCAGAGAGGCAGGCAGAGAGAGAGGAGGAAGCAGGCTCCCTGCTGAGCAGAGAGCCCGATGCAGGACTCGATCCCAGGACCCTGAGATCATGACCTGAGCCAAAGGCAGAGGCTTAACCCACTGAGCCACCCAGGTGCCCCTTCTTTTCTTTTTTTAAGATCTATTTATTAGAAAGAGAGAGAACATGCAAGCCGGGTAGGGGCGGAGGGAGAGAGAGAAAAAGAGAGTCTTGAGCAGACTCCTAGCTGAGTGTAGAGCCCGATGTAAGGTTTGATCTCACCACTGGGAAATCATGGCTTGAGCCAAAACCAAGAGTTGGATGTTCAACTGACTGAGCTACTCAAGAGCTCACCTCCCTTTTTTTTTCTTTTTATATGTTACATTAATTTAGGTGATACCATACATTCAAGTGTATTTTTAATTATATAGTAGTTATTACTACTATTAGCTTTAAGGAAAGAAAAAGCTGACAATATATGTTAAAAAATCAGATTATAATAGATTAAATTTCACATTTTAAAAGATGTGAGCTTTCACCTGCCACAAATGTCATCTACAAGTGCTCTGTTTAACACAAATGTATTCTGCAGTGGGAAAATTTGCACATTCATGAATTATGGACGAGTCTTCTATGAAATACTGAGACTACCTGTCCCTTTCAGAAAAGGCCACAACCAGTTTACTCTCCTGGTCACCACTTGGTCTGGAATAGCAAATGGGAATTAATTTTTTTTAATGGACTATTACCATAGAATAATTGATAGAAATTTCAATGAATAAAAAGAACCATTGGTTAAAAATATCTTGGCTAGGGAAATCTTAATTATATTCTAAATATTATGCTTTGTCAAAAACATATTCAGGAACAAGTAGACAAATTAAGAGCTGCTAATAAAAATTACCTATAGATATGCTTTGTGAGTTTACTTTAGTTAAAATGTCATATCTGAGTTAAGTACCACATCACTTAGAGAACCCTGAATCCAAACTTAACTTGGGGTTCTATACTCATGAGCAATTCCTGAAATAGAGTAGTTATTTGAACTGGTAATTGTATACACCATACAGACACACACACATAAAATAGTGATAAATATTCTAGTGAAATAGAACTCTTCTGTATAGGACCTCATATTATATAATTAAAGTATGCTATGTCATAATTCTGAATGTACTTGTAGTCCAGGCTCTTTCAGGCAAAATATTGCTCAAAGTGTGTCACTTCTGAGTTTTGAGCCTAGCTGAAAAGAATAATTACAAAGTAATGGCAAGTGAAGTAGAATCACATCTTTCTGAGTTTTGCTTTGCTTAATCTATTTAAAATTACTCTGAGTTGGACTTGCCTGAACTTTAACCATAACAAAGCTGAAAAATACTGTAATTTATAAAAATTATATGATGCCCATATTTGACTAACCTTAAATTAATGGTAGGTTTGGTTTCGAAATATTTTTAGCATGTTTCCCTTGTACAAGATTTAGATGCTTTGCAGAGACATAATAAAAGATGACAGGTTAATTAAATATTGGAGATGTGCCCAAACACAGATACCTCCTCATCACAGGGTTCAGCAGGTGTTTCCATCTCAAGTGTTATATCTCAGTTGTAGGTAAGTTCACAAACTAATTAGGATCATGCTGGATGATTGGTTATTAACTTACTTGAATAATTTGGTATTCAGTGCTTAGAAATATTAGCATGAGATAACACTGGAGGAACAAACAAATATTTATTAATAAAGTTTGTATTAACCCACACAAGCACTATGTTTGTTTCTTTCAAAATTTCACTTAAAATGAGTAGAAGTAGCACTTGGTGAAACAAAGATAACAAAATCTATTTCGCAAGAAGCAACCCAAGATAAATCTAAGAGATGATGATTTTCTACACTTGCGATGATGGAGTTCAAGAGTTGGTACGTGGCATAGTTAGCTTTGTCTGAATATCATTAGTTTCTTGGTCATCTTTTCTTGATAGACTGAATAATCTGAGTTATAATCATGCTTACACTGGAGTCTCAGAATTCCAGGAAACTTCCTTGAATTTCCTAGTTAACTATCTGTTTATATTTTCTTTTTCATCTATTTATACATGCCCAACTTTCCACAGATGAAGATCTCTTTGAGGACCACTATCTTTCATGCTTGTTACTAGAATCTAGAATCAGAATAATTATAAAAGAAACTCATTAAATATTTAAGGTAAATTAATAAGAGATAATAATGTTAGTTATAGATTGCTTACTTCAACTTATAATTTTTATATTATTGTAATTTAGAATTAATAAAAATTATATGAATTGAATTTTTAGTAGGTAAAATTTATGTGTTGAGCTCAATAGCCAAACACGTCTTTATATTCCTTACATAGACTCTCTCATATATCCTATATTTCTATAGATTTTCAGTGAGTCACATAAAACTACATATTATAAACACTGATTAGATTTTTGTAACATTTTTTCTTAATTCCAAAATGCAATCATTTCTGTGAACCCAACCCACACCATATTAATAAATCTGTATTAATAGGGCACTTTAAAAGAATCAAAGAAAGAAAGAGTAAATCACACAAAAAGTCATTTATATTTACCACTTAGAATTTTTCCACTCAAAGAAATGCATATTTTATAAGGAAATTGTAACTATACCAGATATTAGAGAGAAAATTATGATTCTGCTTGACCATGTGTTACCAGACAAATGTACCCGTTCTGGGTCCCAAAATGGTGAAATACCTTTAAGCCAATGTGAAAGAAATAATAACAATTTGAAATAATATGTGCTTAGTTTCCATTTGTACACCTCTGAGTACACTATTAATTTTGTGGTTAAAAGGCTGTTACAGAGAAGCACAGAATGAGGTAATATTCAGCAGGTGCTCGGCAATATGTGCACACGATACGCATCAGGGAGCCACCTGGGTTTGTCTAACTGCAGCCAAATCAGCCTTTCATCCACTAGTAAAGGATGCTTCAGACATACAGGGAAAGAGAGCCCAGTGTTGCACATTATTCCTAATGCGATAGTATAGTTCTAGTGCAAATTAACTGTCTGGGATCCTGATGTCTCTCTCTCTTTCTCTGTCCTCATTTGTGTACGTGTCTGTGTATGAAATATCTGTGTATATATACATACGGATATATCTATATGAAAATATCTACATATTTAGGTGTAGATAACTCTATATTTCTATATGCCTTCTTAAAAAGTTGAAATGTCTTAAAAAGAATTAACTAAGCTGGATACACTATATATAGCCTTTCATTTCTTTAGTATTTTAGGAAGGAACATGTGTATTATTCCCCAAGCGATGACATTGAATAAGCATTTATAGCATGCTTATTAATATTGTTGAGCATTATTAATGTGGCTAAGTCTGTGTAATTGGTGTTAGATTATATAGTTAATTTATTTGTCCAACAAAGAAACAGAGTTTAAGCAGTGTCCAAGAGAGTTGCTACTGTGTGGTACTTGAGATTCAGCTAATTGTGTCTCAGTTTTCTCTCACGTATAAAATAGAAACAGTAATATTTTGACTTAATAAGTTTGTTTAGAAAGATATAGCAAGCTTATATAAAGAAAGTTCTGGAAAAATGTCTACTACCACTTAGCACTGAGTGTATGGTAGATTATAGATAACATGCTAATTTTTTATTTTGATTAAAAAGATAAACTCTGGTAAATCTTCTTATACCAAACGCAGAGGGTCTGTCCAAACTTCTTAGTTTATTAGACACTATTTCAGGGGGAAAGACAGATAATTACTAGGGGTTAGAATATTTTTTCCCTGGAATAATATTTTAATAGACGTGGATGTTTATTTTTGTTAAGCCACTCTTTGCAGTAGGAAAGATGAGCAAAATAACTTTTAAGATTATGGCTTTGTCATTCAAACTTTTTTTGTCTTTTTTATTGTCAGTAGCTTTTTAATTCCTCAGGGAGTAGAAGAGGTAGCATACATCTTTGACATCACCTCACAGGTGATAATGTTGTTTATAAAGTAGCAGATCTCTGGGAAATGGTAGAATATCAATGTACATTTTGCCTAACTTGTGGAATGTAGGAGAAAATGTAATAAAAGAGATACAAATGTTATTTCCAGTTTCCCAGTGGGTATTAAAGCCGAGCAGCTGAATGCTTTCAACCTTGGTAAGAAGTAAGAGACTTGAGATATAATCAAGTTTTATGATTTGGTGAAATCCTTAAATTCTCTGGGCCATTGTGTTATTATGTTAACAATGAAGGTGCTCATTTGGTAAGGTACTATAAAGCACTAAAATGTTGCTATCCATTTTAGTATACTTTCTGTAAGTTAAGAAAATGTCACCCTTTACGATTTACTCCAGTAAATGTGGAGTGGCAATCACTACTATAATTCTAAGTCTTTGAGTAACCAACACTTACATAAAATTTTAAAAGAAAACATGAAATTTTCTAAATATTTCATAATCATGTTAATTATAAAATATTTTAAACTGCTTAAAGGAAATTGCAGATGTAAACATTTCTGCTACTGTTCAATGATAGGATGGAAATGCTTAATTCTTTGGAATATCAGTCTCCGTTTTCTGAGTTCATTAGAAATAAAGACTATTTTTAATGAAAAGTTTCAATAAAAATCCCAGGTGTACATGTTGTGTTGTTGAAGAGTGTGTCTCAGATAATGTTTCAATGTTTTGTTGCCTACTTCATCAGATCTCTGCCTCCAAAGAAGGTTATAAATTGTTAATTATAGATGAATATGTGCAGTCCCATTCTTCATTGCACAAACTATGTGGAAGAAAGTAAATTGAAGTGTAGTGAAAAATTAAGAAAATTTTATTAGAGGAAGAAGAGGGCATTTTTTTTCTTAGTCTAAAAAATTTGTTTAGAAAACATGCATTAATTTAGTTTTTAAACCAAATTTATTGCATAATGTGCTAAAGCAGTAAACATGCTTTAAATCATGTTCATCCTTCTTCAGGGAGAAAATAAAGAAGTCTTATTTACAATTTAATTCTAATCCATTTGATTTGACAAATTAAATGTGAGAATGTAAATAGAAAACCTGAAGGGAAGAGGAAAAATCACCAGAAACAGGCTATTTGTGTGTGTGTGTGCGTGTGCATGTGCGTGTGTGTGTGTGTGCGTGTGCGTGTGTGTGTGTGTGTGTGTACTCCAGCCACCCTGTTAGCATGTCAAGAGAAGGCTCTGAGAGAATTCAGGGTTAGAATGATTTATGGTGATTCTTTCATTTTATTTATCCTTTTAAGGTTTTGAATAAACAGTACTCAAACTCTCTTGGTTTTTCTCTTTTTGGTTAATGGGCCTTTTGTAAGAACACTGCATTGTAATTAAGTGATCAAATTCAGGCTGGTCCAATAGAGAAAGCTATAAACTGCTCTTAGATTTCAGGAAGTGCAAAATCATCTCATTTCCCTTGACACTGTAACTTTTATTATTTGATTCATGCCTCTTCAACCTTTCTACCTCGTTTGTAGAATAGACCTTAGGTAATACTGAAGAAATAGAATGTATAGAAAGCTGAAGATACTAGAAACAAAGATAAGATTATTTCTGGGAGAATCCACGGAGATTCCAGAACAAAGACACTTTGTCATGGAGAAGAAGACATTTAAGAAAAGCTTAAAAATATTGCTCATTTGGGGTGCGTGGGTGGCTCAGTGGGTTGAGTTTCTGCCTTCAGCTTGGGTTGTGGTCTCGGGGTCCTGGGATCGCATCGGGCTCTCTGCTCAGTAGGGAGCCTGCTCCCCAACCCCTCCCTGACTGCCTCTCTGCCTACTTGTGATCTCTCGCTCTGTCAAGTAAATGAATAAAATATTTTAAAAATATATTGCTCATTTATTTCAACACGGTAGAAGTTTTCAAATACAGTCTTATTGCTTAGGAATGAACATCTGAACCACAAGTAATGGTCATTTATTTTTAGAAGTTACCCAGGATTAGATATAATGATGCCTTTATGTGCTTCAAAGTAACTTATTCCCCCAAGCAATCATGGTAAACAGAAAAGCCCACCATCATCTGAAACATTTAACTCTTCTATTGAGTTTCCCAAGTGTGTACTCATTTTCCCCAAAGTTAGATTAAAAACAATTGTATAAAAGCATTTCTGTGTCTTACACTATTCTAGTTTCTCTTAGGTATAAACAATATATTTCCCCAGTGCCTCTCACATTTCTGATCTTATTCCAAAAGAGTGCACAAACTAATTAAGAAAAATGCATTTATTAAAAAAAAAAAAACAAAACTGGGCACCTTTTGTTATCTCAGAGGAACACAGTACTTTGCAAAAATTAGAGGCTTGCTTATACCTGCATTAAAGGAATTGCCAATAGTAGCATCATACACGGTTACTTCCAACTGCTTTGATTTGGATATAGATAGAGATAGAGATAGAGATAGAGGTATTGATATAGATTACATATATATATTTTTTAAATATTTTATTTATTTATGTGACAGCGAGAGCAGGAACACAAGCAGGGAGAATGGGAGAGGGAGAAGCAGACCTCCTGCTGAGCAGGGAGCCCTATGCAGGGCACCCTGGACACAGATATTTTTCAAAAGCCGATTCCTGAAAAGTTTAAAAGTCTAGAAAGGGAAGAAACCTTTATATGCCTTAGAAATTCTATCTGTAATTGTAAGGATTAAATGAAAGATCTTTTACAAAGATAGACTCAAAGTCTAGGAAGGTAACACTAATTCAACTACCACTAATCCAAAGTGGGGAAGCAGAGAAAAGCCTTCAAAGTCATAGACTAAAATCCCTTAGGGAAAAAGAAACCATTGAGATTGAATGATGGGAAGAACTGCATACCAGGAAACCTGAAGATATCTGTGGCATTTCAAAATGAAAAACATTTCTTAGCTTTCTTACTAGACCAATAAGCAGTAGTCTAAATAATAGAGGTATCTGAGGGGCTGTCATTTGCAGTTCCTTACCGCATGTGTGTGTCAGTCTCTTCTTCAGAAAAATTAGTAGATGAAAAATTAAAATCTCACCTTAACCATCTATTTTATTTTCAGATACTGTGCATTGAAAGGTGCAAACCCCAGGGGATTTGTATGTGGGATATGTTAGAACAAAGAGGTCTTAAACTCTACAATATGACTGACAACAAGGCAGGTGATTAAAAAGAAAAGAAGAAAAACTCTAAGTTATAAGCATGATTAGAGAGAGACTAGGATTTCATTAATATACATGTCTTTCTGTGTTTCTCCTTGCCCATGCTGGCTCTGACATGCTGTGCCCAGACAAGGACTGATTTTTCTCACCCCTCCTTACATATAGGTGAGACCATTTGAATATTTCTCTTTTAATGAAATTTGAACTGAAGGAATATATAACACTTTGGAGCCAATGGTTTTAATTATTTTTGAGACTTTTTTTTTCTCATTTTAAACTCACCTATGTTGGCGTTGGGAATCCTAGGTGGATATCATACAGTAAAATTAAGAGGAGCTGCTTATATAGTACATGAACATTATGCCACTGGGAAAATTATTTAAGTCAGTGCAATAAAGGGGCCTCTGATGATGACTTCCATATAGCAAAGCTCCAGTATAAAGATCTGCTGTTTGATCTGACATAAGTTCTGAATTTCAGGGCTTGTGACAACTTTATTTCTCACTTTAATTAATAAAATTGCAATCTGTTTTTTTCCTTCAGTCTCCACTCTTTAGTTAGCATAAGACAGTCCCTGAGGGACTGATTATCCCTGAAAATGGAAAGAAGGGCATCCCAGCGCTTCTAAGGCAGAGAGCCAGATGCAGCCAGCCTTCCCTTTGATCATTTTATTATAATTTACATCTTCATTCATTCTAATGATTTCTAAGATGAGGATATAAACGTGTTTGTTTCCAAATGATCCATTTTTAGAAAACTAGTTGAACAATCTTGGCCTTTCTTATAAAATATTAATGTTTTATTTTAAATCAAATATTGTTATATTGAATGCATACTGATGAGAAGGAAATTTGTCATACTGGTACATAGAAGTTTGTGACATTATCAATAAATACATGAGTTGGATGTTACTAACTTTTTAAGGGTATATGTGGAATTTTGCATCTGCTTTTATATTACTTGGCATCTCATGTAGTACATTCCCATATTTGGGAGATGTCATGGTGAATGTGGTAGGCAGAAAAATAAACCCCTAAAAATGTCCGAACACAATCCCTGGAATGTGTATATTGTTAGCTTACATGACAAAGAGTCAAAAGGTCTCTGCAGTCATGATTAAGAATAAATACTTTGAGATAGGAAATTATCCTGGATTATCCAGTTGAACAAATCTAGTCACATGAGTGCTTAAAAGTAAGAGCCTCTCTTGGCTGAGGTTAGAGACAGATGTGACAATGAAGAAGGGTCCAAGAATTGAAATGGTGCTGGCTTTATAGTTGAAGGAAGAAGAGCACAACCTAAAGGATGTACAGACCTCTGGAAGCTGGAAAATGTAATGGATTATCCCCTAGAGCAGTCAGGACAGAACACAGCCTTGTTGACATCCTGAATTCTGTGTAGAACTTCTGACCTACAGAAATATCAAATAACAAATTTGTGTTAAGTTGCTAAATTTGTGGTAATGTTTTATGATGGCAGTAGAAAGTCAATGCAGTAAGCAATTTACATCAATTATAAGAGGGAGATACCTGTAAAGACATCTTATAGTCACGAAGATGAAGGACAAGAATGAAACAGGAGAACTCGCGGAGAACCAACTGCACAATCAGCATATCATGGAGTTTGTTATGGGGATTCTCCTGTTTACTCTTGACCTTTAAAGGAGCAGCATCTCTTGCACACAAAGGACACTCTTAACAGGACAAATATTTTATAAACTCAACTTTGGGAAAAGAATTAAAGTGAAGAATCTCGTTTAATAAAGGAAGATGCACTGAACATGGAAATATTTAAAGGAGGGTGTCAGCCTGTTTTTTTTTTTTTTTTTTTTTTCTCTCTCAGTGGTAGTCTTAGCAAGAGTGACAGTAGACTAAGTGTCCATGATTCCAATTAAAAGAAACTTGGAAGTTCTCACTCGCTGCAGCTGACCCACACTCCACGTTCTCCCACCACTGGTTCTCTGCATCTACAGCCTCCATCTCCGCAACGGAAGAAGAGATCACTGAGCTCATCATTGACAATGGGTCTGGCACACGCAAGGCAGGCTCTGCTGGAGATGTTGTCCCTTGAGCCATGTTTCTTTCCATTGTCAGGCAACCCTGAAACCAGAGCAGTAAGGTGTATATGGGCCAGAAGGACTCCTACATGGGTGATGAGGCCGAGAGCAAGTGGGGCATCCTGACTCTTAAGTTCCCCATTGAACAAGAGATTGTTATCAACTGGGATGACATGAAGAAGACACAGCACCACACCTTCTACAATGAGTTGCCCTGACCCCTGAGGAGAACCCAGTCCCAATGACGGAGGCCCCCAGAACCCCAAGCCCAACTGTGAAAAGATGACTTAGATCATGTTTTAGATCTTCAACACCCCAGATGTATGTGGCCATCCAGGCTGTGCTGTCCCTGTGTGATCTGGCTGTACCACTAGTATCATCATAAACTCTGGGGATGAGGTCATCCACACTGTGCCCATTGATGGAGGGTACGCCCTGCCCCACGCCATCCCGTATCTAGACCTGGCTGGCCCTGAACCTGAGGGATCACCTCATGATGATCATCACAGAGTGTGACTATAGCTTCATCTCCACTTCTGAATGGCAAATCATGAGTGATATCAAGAGGAAGTTCTGTTATGTCACCCTGGATTTCAAGCAGGAAAAGGCCACTGCAATATTCTCATCCTCCCTGGAGAAGAGCTATGAGCTATCAGATAGGAAGATGACCACCACTGACAATGAGCATTTCTGCTGTCTTAAGGTGCTCTTCCAGCATTCCTTCCTGGGTATGGAATCCTGTGGTATCCATGAGACCTTCAACTCCACGAAGTGTGGGGTTGATATCTGGAAGGTCTTCTATGTTAACGGTGCTCTCTGGTGGAATCAGCATGTACCCCGGCATTGCCAAAAGGATACAGGAGATCATAGCTCTGACACCCAGCAGAGGGTCAAGAGTATTGCTCCTCCTGAATGCAAGTACTCCGTGTGGATTGGAGACTGCATCCTGGCCTCACTATTTACCTTCCAGCAGATGTGGATCAACAAGCAGGAATATGATGGACTGGACCCCTCCACCCTCACCACAAATGCTTCTAAATGGACTGTGAGCAGATGTGTAGCATTTGCTCTGTGAGTGAATTCCAAAGTATAAATTTGCCCTGGCAAATGTATACAACTCATGCTAGCCTCATGAAACTGGAATAAGCCTTTGAAAAGAAATTTGACTTTGAAGCTTGTATTTGATATCAGCACTGGATTGTAGAACTTGTTGTTGATCTTGAACTTGTATCCAAGTTAACTGTTCCCTTGGTATATGTTTAATACCCTGTACATATATTTGATTTAACTTCTTAATACATACTGCTAGGTCACTCTGTGGCTAAGGTTGAGACCATGTTTATGGAAAAGAGATCCATTGGTTTGAAAATCTGTGAGACCATGAGTTTCTTCATCTGCACAGACTATAAATGTATAAGACGTACCTATTCTAGGACTTCTCTAGAGGGTGGGAAGAGTTCTGATTGAGTAGTCATTTCTGTCCTGCCATTCTGACAGGGTGGGGAAGGTCTGACACTTAGGACCCACTTTCATTTCTTAACTTATGTTTTCCAGCCAGAACACCATGGGTGGTTAATTGACTTGAGTTGGAAAACAGTTTGCATTTAAAACTATAAATTCATTTATCCTTTTAATTTATGTAACATTTTTGTCTGCAATTCTCAATTCCTTAAGAGAGGACAACAAATTTTGGTTTTCTACAGTCATGTGAAAACATTAGGCCCCAGGAACTCACGATTGTGTGAGGAAAATAAAGTGCTACAGTGAAAAACAAACAAACAAACTAACAACATCTGGATGAGGAGGCATTGGACTCAGTCTGATTTCAATTATTTTAGTTTGGGTTGGGCTTTTAGTACCTGTCAGATGCTTGCCCTATTTTTTTCTCTTTGCTGCCAGTCATGATTGTATAGCACAAAGAAAGAAGAACAGAGAAATCAGCAAACACCTGATCATTTATTTTTCTTTTGTATTTTCAACTTTGAGATATACTTGACATATTGTGAAAGTTTAAGATGTACAAAGTGATAATTTGATACATGTATATATTGTGAAATGTTTGCTACACTACAATAAGGTTAGTTAACATCCTTTACTTAACATAATTACCATTTTGTTATACAGTAAGAATATTAAACTCTATTCTCATAGGAATTTTTAAGTAGTCAGTACAGTATTATTAACTATAGTCACCATTTTTGTGCCTTAAATGCCTAGAACCAATAATCTTATAACCAAAAGTTTGTACCCCTTGTTCAATATCTCCCCAATTCTCTACCCCTCAGTCTCTAGCCACCAACATTCCATTCTCTATTTCTATGAATCTGGAGTTTTAGAATCCACATATAAATTAGATCATACAGTATTTGTTTTTCTCTTCCTGACTTATTTCATGTAGCATAATGTCCTCAAGTTCCAGCCATTTTGCTGCAAATGAGGACTTTCCTTTTTTCTGGTGACTGAAAAACACTCTAATATGTATTTATACCACAATTTCTTTATCATTCATCCATTGATGGACACTTAGTTTACTTCCATATCTTGGCTATTGTGAATAACGCTTCAATGACAATGGGGGTATAGATATCTCTTCAAGATAGTGATCCCATTTCCTTTGGATATATACATAGAAGTGAGACTGGTAGATCATATGGTAGTTCTAGATCTCTAGTTTCCTCCCCCTCCCCCTCGCCCTCCCGTCCCCCCCC